>NC_090450.1:568103693-568411628 GCF_031143425.1 Pleurodeles waltl
CTAGATGGCATCTCCTGAATATAACAGGCGGGGAGGTGTGCCCGGTATTCAAGAAGATATGGCTAGTGTTGTCTATGGGGGTCAATAAGCTAAACATAGAATGGGCTGGAGGATGGGTGCACCCCTCCCCCATATCAAAGATTAGGATATAGATATGGACGGTGTCAATGAGCAAAACATGTGCTATATCAGAATCAGGCCTGCCCCAGGAAATGGGAGAAGGTATGGGGTAATTGGTGTAACCATAAAAACCAATGAGTAAGAAGATGAGGAGTGACACCTGGGAGGTTAGTCCCGAGTCATTGTTTCAGCTTTGTAATTGTACTGTGATTTGTTTCTTTGTGATGTACATTGTGTGAATGATCCATCAAATGTATTTACTGTACACTGAGCAACTGTTCAATAAATAAAATCTATAAAAAATGTTTTAAAAAACAATTAACCTGACACTTGATGAGTAATAAATATAGATAATGATTACAGTAATATCTTGAAGAAAAAGAGAACACTGATGGTGTAGCAGAGCTGATACGTGTGCTAGGAAAGAAACAGAACCTGCCTAAAGTGCCCATGATGGGGGAAAGAAATGTTTTGGCTGCCCCTTTAAGGACTGAAGGTGAGTGTCACAAAGTCACTTAATTTAGGGTGATTAAGGAGGGGCTAAAGACAGGCAACAGAGGGCTGTAGGGTGAAGGAGTTTCCGTTTACAGTTTTCATACGTACGTACAGCTTTCACAGCATTCCCTGCACAAGTGGTCTGTATGCTTTTCAAACATTATGAATTGAGGATTTCCAATAGGCCATGTAGTCAGACAGGGGTTTGAAGGATGACTACTGTGGGATGCAACACAGAGGAATGGGTGTCAGAGAAGGAGGTTTGGTTTTGCTGATGTGTTGCTGGATCTTTGTATATTTTCACTGAATAAGTTGTTATGCGGTTCCTACTCAGATAATAGGACTGCTTATTTAGGATGGCAGACAGAGAGACCACGGAGGCCAGGGTCGGCGGGAGCACCGCCAGGGCATTCTGACCGCGGCAGTTTGGCCGCGGTCAGAAAGGGAAAACCGGCGGTCTCCCGCCGGTTTTCCGCTGCCCTATGGAATCCTCCATGGCGGCGCAGCTTGCTGCGCCGCCATGGGGATTCTGACACCCCATACCGCCATCCTGTTCCTGGCGGTTCGCCCGCCAGGAACAGGATGGCGGTATGGGGTGTCGTGGGGCCCCTGGGGGCCCCTGCAGTGCCCATGCCAATGGCATGGGCACTGCAGGGGCCCCCGTAAGAGGGCCCCACAAAGAATTTCAGTGTCTGCCTAGCAGACACTGAAATTCGCGACGGGTGCAACTGCACCCGTCGCACCTTCCCACTCCGCCGGCTCCATTCGGAGCCGGCTTCCTCGTGGGAAGAGGTTTCCCGCTGGGCTGGCGGGCGGCCTTTTGGCGGTCGCCCGCCAGCCCAGCGGGAAACACAGAATCACCGCAGCGGTCTTTAGACCGCGGAGCGGTGTTCTGTCGGGGGAACTCTGGCGGGCGGCGGAGGCCCCCCTGAGTCTGTTCACACCATGAGGGACTGTCAGCCTAACTCCTGGCTAGCTTACAGTGCCTCATTTAAATCTCCAAACCCTTTGAAGTACAAGGTGATCATGGCAACCTGAACATGACACTCCGATTCCCAAGAGAAGTCATGAAAACCAATCTTACCTCTTTCATGTTGTTACTCATGCATGCCAAGGCAAGACACAAAAAGTGTGAGATAAGTTTTCAATACATTTATTGAAACAATCACAATCTGGCATATAAAGAGTGAGCTGCCGTAATTAGGCAGATGAAACAAAGCAACGTAATCACCATTACAAACATGGTGAAAAAGATAAACAATCGAACCATGGGGTACGTAGTTCTAGATGTTCTAGAAGTTCTAGGACGTCCTACCTAACACTATGTCTATGCTGAGAATATAGCGGATGTACCCTTCTGCCTGGCCTATTTAAGGGATTATCCCCCAACTCCAAACCTGGAAACAGTGTCAGGAGTTGATCTATAATGTAGCTGGCAATCATCTCAGGAGGCTGGTAGAGAAGCACCAACCAAGCTGCATGTTGCACAGCATGCATCCCAGGACAGTCATGGCCTTAAAGCTGTCTGATCCCTCTGGGTCAGTGTATCCTTTATATTATAAACCATACTGTGTTGGAAGTACAGTTCCAATGCAATGCTGTGTCTAGGTGTTAGAAGCTATCTCCTGGATGGGCAATTCAAACTAGCTTATCATGCACAATGTTCTTTAGCCTTGAACAGAAAGTAATGATTAGATGGGATGCAAAGGCTAACTAAAGAAGCTGCTTGTTTCTCATATTCCTATGTAGAAATCATCGCTAAAAGCAGCCTTACTAAAATGAATAAAACCTGAACTGTAAAACGATGCTAAATCAGGGGTGACCAACTCTGGTTCTAGAGGCCCTCATGACGCCCTCCTCTTGCCAGTTGGAGAAGCCAGATTCTAATAAGCCCATCTAAAATACTAGACACAACAAAATGCCTAAAATACTAAAAGCAATAAATTGTTCACACCAACAGGCAGAGCAAACAGTTAACATTAGCCAATTTAAGATCAATTTGTTTAAAAACAAAGGCCAAATTTAAAAGTCATCTGAGGCAGCCATGATGTCATCCAACATATCATTTGGAAGGGAGTCCAAGGAGAGTGCTGCATCCGCAGATGACAGACCGATTACTACCAATGAGAAAGACTTCCTTTTCCCTGCTCATACATTTGTAATCAAAAGACAATTTCCATACATCATGTCTAAAACTCTCCCTTAACGCTTCAAATCTGCCTACCCAAAAATGTTTCAAGCATGATGTGAACTGAAATGTGGAAATCAGCAGGGAGATAACTCCATCTACTAACTACACTGCTGATGGTGTCTCAGCCACTGTAAAAAAGCAACTTTTCTCTGTTTAGCATTGTGTTTGTGCATCCTTCTTTGCCATTATCTGTTGCTTGCGTGTTATATTGAAAGGCAAAAATAACTCTTTCAAGTTCATATGGTTCCAGGGCATAACTGGTTCAAGAGGGGGCAACGTGCCCTGTGCTTGATCCTGGGGTGTGATGGGCAAGTGGGTGTCATACCCACTGGTTCTGGAGGGGGCAATGTGCCCTGTGCTTGATCCTGGGGAGTGATGGGCCACAGTCTCTCAGGTGGGTGTCATACCCACTGGCTTTGGAGGGGCAGGCCGCACAGCAAGCCATGGAGGCAGGATTACATAGCATCCGCCGGTGATGACGGCTGCACAGTGGTGGATGGAGCTGATGGTTGGGGTAGGCTCCTGCCCATCCCCTGCAACCTCAGACTGCTTCACAGTGGTGGTGGTGCTGATGGTGGGGTGAGGCTCCTGCCTATCCTCTGCTACCTCGGACGGCTGCACAACCATGGTTGGTGGTGGGGGCTCCATCACAGTTCCTGCCCCACACCCCTTGTTCTTCCTGCCTGCTGGATCCTTTGTCTTCCCGTCGGCTGGGGCAGGCTCCTTTCCCATCTTGCCTGCTGGTGCAGGCTCCTGGGTCTTCCTGGCAGCTGGGGCAAGCTCCTTTCCCTTGAGGCTGCCTGGTGCAAGCTCCTTCACCTTCAGGACATGTGGCCTGGATCCCTTTCCACCACGAGTGGGTGTGGTGACGAATGGGCCCATGGACTGTGTGGCTGAGGTGCTTGGCTGGGTTCTTCCTACCCTGGCCATACGTGCTGGATGCGGGGATGGGGTAGGGAAGAGGTCAATGGGGGATAAAAACGTTTTTTAGGGAAATTGGGGTGGGAAGAGGGTGAAGGAATGGAAGTGGAGGATGAGGGTGTGGTTGTTGGAGGTGTCTTTCTGCTGTTTTTGGGTACAGGTGCATGGGCTGTGTGCTGTTGTGAGGTGGATGGTTGTTGGGTGTCTGAGTGCTTGTGTTTGTGTACTTTAGGAGGGGGGGACAGATACAGTGGGAGAGGACACAGTGGGCGCGTGCATGGCTGTTATGGATGGGTCTGCCAGTGAGGTGTGTGTTCTGCTTGGTGTGGTGATGCTGGTAGTGGATGATGATGTAGTGCATGCAGGTGTGAATGTGGACGGAACTGGGTGGGAGGTTATGGAGGAGGAGGAGGCGGACACAGTGGAAATAGTGGATGTTGGTGTGTCTCCAACTGGATGGTGTTTGTGTGAGTGTCTGTGGGATGAAGTGTGGTGCTTGTCTTTGCCTGTGACACTCTTGAATGTTGTCTTGTGTGCATGCTCGTCTGCCTGTGTGCTTGGGATGGGTTGGGGTTGAGGGGAATGGGACTTGGCAATGGAAGTTGAAGGGGGGAGGGCAGAAACAGGGACAATGGATGCCATCAGAGAGGAGGCCAGAGCCTGAACCGATCTCTGTTGGGCCGCCAAGCCAGTGTAAATGCCCTCCAGGAATGCATTAGATTGTTGCATCTGGGCTGCCAGCCCCTGGATGGCATTCACAATGGTTGACTGCCCTACGGAGATGGATCTCAGGAGGTCAATAGCCTCCTCACTCAGGGCAGCAGGGCTCACTGGGGCAGGGCCTGAGGTGCCTGGGGCGAAGGAGATGCCCACCCTCCTGGGTGGGCGGGCATGGGCAATTCGCTGAGGGGCTGCTGGGAGGGCGGTACTTGTACGGAGGTGGGGGCTGTACCTGTAGCTGAGGTGGTCAAAGAGGTGTCTGCCACCACCAGGGAGCTTCCATTGGAGAAGGTATCTGTGTCAGAACTGTCCCCTCCAGTCTCTGCCGTGGTGCTCCCCTCGCCCTCTGTCCCACTGGTGCCCTCAGCGTCGGTGGATTCTGCCTCCTGGGTCCTGTGGGATGCAGCTCCCTCCGTCGCCGGTACCTCTGTTCCTCTGCCATACGATTCTAATGCACATAAGGACAGGATGTCAAAACAAAAAGTAGGGGAACGAGACAAAGGATACACTGGGTCAGTGCCTGCACCAACACCACCGTTGGCATACACAGCACCCTCACACACAGGGAACAGCCCTACGCACTTTACATTGCACTACCAGTGATATTGCTAGCCACCAAGGCATGGGGAGGGACACACACCACCAAATGCAGCACACCTGGGACCCATACAGACCGGACCAGTAGCAGGATGAATTTTTATATATATATTGTTAGAAATGGTTTATTTGGTTGACAATCAGGTTACCCCCTGTTCAAGGAAGGACCCTCACTCTAGTCAGGGTAAAAGAGAATCACCCTCAGCTAACCCCTGCTTACCCCCTTGGTAGCTTGGCAGAGCAGTAGGCTTAACTTCAGAGTACTTGGTGTAAAGTATTTGTACCAACACACACAGTAACTCAATGAAAGCACTACAAAATGACTCAACACCAGTTTAGAAAAATAGGAAATATTTATCTAAACAAAACAAGACCAAAATGACAAAAATCCACAATACACAAGTCAAGTTATCAATTAAAAATCAAAAAGAGTCTTTAAGTGGTTTTAAACACACACTAATTCTGTCAGCATGAAAAAGTACCTTGGACGCGTCAAAAACAACCCCGCACGGGCGAGTGCGCGTCAAAAAGGGCTTGCGATGTGTTGATTCCACTCACAAGTTTCTCCTTTCGCCGGGTCATGGCACGTCGTTTCTTCTCTGCGCAGGAGAGTGGTGCGTCGATCCGGTCAGCACTCTTGGCTCCGGGCAGGCCTTGCGTTATTTTTCCACGCACAGCGGTACTTGAGTTGGAAATCCAGCCGTACGATGATTCGAAAACCCGCAGCGCAGGTTGTGATCTCCCAGACTCTGTCAGCGATGCTGCGCGTCGTTTCTCCTGCTCTGTGCGTCGATTCTTCGTCGTGTTTCCTGCGAGCGTCGTTTCTCAGCTGTGGAGCCGTTTCTTCAGCCGCAGATCGGAGTTGTGTCGATATTTTCCCCGCACTGCACTCTGTGCGTGGATTTCCTTGTCTTTAGGCTGCCAGATTCTCCTTTCAGGGTCCCAGGAACTGGATGGGCAACACAGGGCAGAGTAGGAGTCTCTCCAGAGACTCCAGGTGCTGGCACAGAGAAGTCTTTGCTGTTCATGAGACTTCAAACAACAGGAAGCAACCTCTAAATCAAGCCCTTGGAGATTTCTTCTCAAGATGGAAGGCACACAAAGTCCAGTCTTTTCCCTCTTATTCTGGCAGAAGCAGCAACTGCAGGATATCTCCACAGAGCACAGTCACAGGCAGGGCAGCTCTTCTTCCTCAGCTCTTCTCCAGGCAGAGGTTCTCCTTGTTTCCAGAAGTGTTTCTAAAGTCTGTGGTTTTGGGTGCCCTTCTTATACCCAATTTCTCCTTTGATGTAGGACTACTTCAAAGTAAAGTCTCTTCTGAATGTGAAATCCTGCCTTGCCCAGACCTGGCCCCAGACACTCACCAGGGGTTTGGAGACTGCATTGTGTGAGGGCAGGCACAGCCCCTTCAGGTGTGAGTGACCACTCCTCCCCTCCGTCCTAGCACAGATGGCTCATCAGGAAATGCAGACTACACCCCAGCTCCCTTTGTGTCATTGTCTAGTGTGAGGTGCAACCAGCCCAATGGTCAAACTGACCCAGGCAGGGAATCCACAAACAGGCAGAGTCACAGAAATGGTATAAGCAAGAAAATGCTCACTTTCTAAAAGTGGCATTTTCAAACACACAATCTTAAATCACCTTTACAAAAAGATGTATTTTTTAAATTATGAGCTCAGAGACGCCAAACTCCACATGTCTATCCGCTCCCAAAGGGAATCTACACTTTAATCAGATTTAAAGGTAGCCCCCATATTAACCTATGAGAGGGACAGGCCTTGCAACAGTGAAAAACAAATTTAGCAATATTTCACTGTTAGGACATATAAAACACATTACTATGGCCCTCATTACAACTCTGGCCATCGGTACTAAAGCGGCGGTAATACCGCCAACAGGCCGGCAGAAAAAAAATGGAATCACGACCATGGTGGAAACCACCAACATAGACAGCCACTTTAACACTCTGACCGCCACGGCGGTAGAAATAAACACTGCGGCGGTAACCGGCAACAGACAGGCAGAGGACAAAGTACTGCCCACCGTATCACAACAGGCCTATCCGCTACCTTTTCCGGGGCTAAACCAACGCTCTCAAAAGCACAGCGGAAATAGTACACGGAAGGGAAAACACTCACCTCTCGACACCCAACGAGGAATCAGGACGCCATGGAATCCGAACTACAGGTGTTACCAATGCTGGTCTTCCGCCTGCTCTATCAGGCGCAGGACAGATGCCGTCGACGACCACGGTGAGTACTGCACCTACAACACAGGGGAGGGGGGAGGGAAAAGAGAGTGACACACACACGCAATACCCCCACCCTCCCTCCCCCACAACAACATACACACAAATACATGCAGCAACATTACATATACACCCCCCACCCCTGGAAGAATGCAATGACAAAAGGAAATGATTGTAATCATGAAAAATCTGATAGTGAAAGTTCAAAATTCAGTATATAATCAAATGTGTACACCAACCACATAAGTCCGGATAGTGTACCAATCATTGTCTGTGGACCAGTGATCCTAAAATACATGGGCACAAGATACCTGACTCGAAACGGAGAGAACACTGCTGGGGCATCAGATCG
This sequence comes from Pleurodeles waltl, assembly GCF_031143425.1. NCBI lineage: Eukaryota > Metazoa > Chordata > Amphibia > Caudata > Salamandridae > Pleurodeles > Pleurodeles waltl. The sequence goes on from NC_090450.1 coordinate 568,111,338, forward strand.
AAAATAATCAGGCACCTCAGTGGGAATAGAGGGGGGGCACCTCAGCCGGATGTACGCACAATGCCACTGCTGCACGAAGGGGCTCCATGCCCATTGCTTTATCCTGGGGAGTGCAAAGCCACAGTCTCTCAAGTCTTTCCAGTGGCTGGTTTGCCCACTGCTTTATCCTGGGGAGTGCAAAGCCACAGTCTCTCAAGTCTTTCCAGTGGGTGGTTTGCCCACTGCTTTATCCTGGGGAGTGCAAAGCCACAGTCTCTCAAGTCTTTCCAGTGGGTGGTTTGCCCACTGCTTTATCCTGGGGAGTGCAAAGCGACAGTTTCTCAAGTGGATAACTGTCTCCACTGGTTCTGGAGGGGGCCTGGTGCCCAGAGTGCTTCATCCTGCCAAGGACTGAGGTAGTGGATGTATTTCTCCACTGGTTCTGGAGGGGGCATGGTGCCCAGAGTGATCCACATGAAGTGTGGCCGGTCCCATTCCCTCACCTGGTTGTGTGTGCCACAAGATTGCCTAGGAACAGGTAGCATGATACACCATGGAGGCAGAGACATACCCCACTCTGCTGCGGCTTTGCCTTCCACATGCAGGTGCAAACAGTGATGGAAGTCATGCCTCATGGAAGCTGGGCAGGGTCCAGGAAGTTTCCTCCAGCCTCGGACGACTGACCACTGGGGATGGTAGCCATGTCAGTGGGGGTGCCACTGTCAGAGCACATCGCGGGGCTGGTGGCAGTGCTTGCGGCGGTGTCTGTGGCAGCGGTGCTGGTGGTGGTGCATGGGTCAGCACCTGTTGAGGGACACAGCAGGATGTCTCCTGCAGCCTCGGATGGCTGCCCACTGGGGAAGATGCTGGGGATTGTTGCTGAGGCTGCAGACGTGCCGGTGCCTGTGCAGGTGGCTGTGCAGATGGCTGTGCAGGTGTTGGTGATGGTGGCGGTGCAGGTGGTGGTGATGGTGGAGGTGCAGGTGGCGGTGCTGGTGGCGGGGCAGGTTGCAGTGTTCGCCGCCGTACAGGTTGGTGGAGTCGTGGACAGAAGTGGTGACACTAGTCCCTCAGTCGGTGCCACCGTGCCCTGTCCTGACCTGCTCTTCTGCTTTTGTCCCTTCCCCACCTTTGATAGTGCCGCAGGTGTCTTGCCACTGTCCCCTTTTGTTTTGGCAGAGCCCTTGGTGGCTGGTAGGTGCGGCTTCTCCCTCCGGGATGTGGGCACCTTCTTCACCTTGGCAGGTGGCGGAATGTCCTTGCCCTCGCTACGTGGCACACTGGCAGCCCTGATGGGTGGCGCACTCGATGACCCCGCAGTTGCTGGCACCACTGTGCCTGGGGATTTGGTGGCTGAGGTGCTGGGCTGGGACCTGTAAAGCCTGGCCCTAGGAGAAGGACGGGGGAGGTGAAGGGAAGAGGTCAAGGTTTGCCAGGAAAAGTTTTTTAAGCACACTGGGACGGGAAGATGGAGGGGGTTTGGGAGAGGAGGAAGAGGTAGTGGTTGTAGGAGGTGTAGGTTTGCTGAATGTGGGTGAAGGTGCATGGGCCGGAGGCTGTTGTGAGGTGGATGGCTGTTGGGTGGGTGTGTGCCTGCGTTTGTGTACTTTGGGAGGAGGGCTCACAGACACACTGGGAGAGGACACTGGGGATGTGTGCATGGTAGTGGGGGTGGTGATTGCACGTGAGTGGTGTGTGGTGGTGGGCGTGCTGGTGATGGAGGTAGTGGCTGAGGATGTAGTGCATGCAGGTGTGAGTGGAGACGAGACAGGGAGGGCGGAGGAGGACGTGGAGGAGGGGGACACAGTGGAGGCAGTGGATGTTCCTGTGTCTGCATGCGGATGGTGCTTGTGTGAGTGCTTGTGGGATGTGTGGTGCTTATGTTTGCCATGTCCACTCTTGTGTGTTGATGAGTGTGCATGCTGGTCTGATGGTGTGCTTGGGATAGGCTGAGGTACAGGGGATTGGGATGGGGTGGAGGAAGTTGGAGGGGGGAGGCTGGACACAGGGACAATGGCTGCCATCAGTGCTGAGGCCAGAGCCTGAAATGCTCTCTGTTGGGCTCCCTGCCCAGAATGAATGCCCTCCAGGTATGCATTTGTTTGTTGCAAATGCCTCTCAACACCCTGGCATTCAAAATGGTAGATTGCCCAACAGTGAGGGATCTCAGGAGGTCAATAGCCTCCTCACTGAGGACAGCAGGGCCCTCCTGGGTGAGTCGGCACAGGACACACGCTGAGGGGCTGCTGGGAGGGCGGTGCTGGTAGGGGGGTGTGGCTGTACCTGTTGATGTGGTGGGCACCTCGCAAGGGAGCTCCCATCAGAGGAAGAGTCGCTGTCACTGGTGTATGCTACGGTCCCCGTCTTGGAGCTCCCCTCGCCCTCCGTCCCACTGATGGCTTCAGACTCCATTGCTTCACCCTCCAGGGCCAAGTGGGTTGCAGCTCCCTCCTGCTCCGGTGCCACTGTTCCTCTGCCAGATGATGCTATTGCACACAAGAACAGGGAGACAAAACAAAAAGGGGGGGAGACAGAAGAAAAACATGTTCAGTGCATGCAACACCACTACCGTTGGCGGACACATCACACAGGGAGCAGCCCTCTCCACTACACGATGCACTAACAGTTCCTGGCAAATTCACATGCCCATGGGGTACGAGGCATAAGCCCAAATGCTGCACACCTGGAAGTCACAAGAGCCTGACTAGGTGTAGATGGCTATTTCCACTAGTGGGGTTGGGGTGCCACAGAGCCTGCCTAACAATGGACCTCGCCTACCAAGTTTGCCCTGGCCTATGGGAACCTACTGCCCACCTCCCCCACCCAGACACCTCGTAATGCTTGCAGAGTCAGCTGAATGAGAGTGTACTCACCCCCTTGTGGCTCCTGTGATGCCCTCAAGCACCCATCCAACTCTGGATAGGCCACAGCCAGGATCCGGTACATCAGGGGGGTCATGGTGCGATGGGCACCCCTTCCACGTTGGGAGGCCATCCCCAGCTGGGCCTCAGCCGCCTTCTTGCTCCAGCGGCACAGGTCCTCCCATCTTTTACGGCAGTGGGTGCTCCGTCTGTGGTAGACCCCCAGGGTCCGGACGTCCTTGGCGATAGCACGCCAAATACCTTTCTTCTGGTGGCCGCTGACCTAGAGGAAAGTTACAGGAGGAAAGGAAATAACTCACCCGTCCGGACCATCATACTCATTGCCCACCAGTTCCCACCCATGCCTTGACGCACATACACTCACCATCCGCACATGCAGGCCTCAGCCCCCCCATGTATCTTCCATCCACACCACTCAAAACAAGCATTGCTCACGCAGCATGCTCACAGTGTACCCACCTGTTTGTCTGGAGGACTGTACAGTTGTGTGTACTGGGGGAGGACACAATTCACTAGTTTCTCCAAATCCTCCGAAGTGAAGGCAGGGGCCCTTTCCCCAGACACTGTAGCCATCGTCACTTCCAGACACAGGTCACAGCAGCACTTGCAGTGTAGGTCCTCTCCTGTTGAATGTCAGGTATCAAGTGAGGGAACAGATAGAAAATGGCGGTCACGTCCGTGGCAGTGCGTACCGTCACCGCCGGCGTACATCGTCATTGACTCCTGGGACCCATAGGGCCCAATGTTAACCAATGCTGAATTGCGCCACGGTCTTCGACCGCCCACCGCGACGGTGTACAATGCCAGCGCAGTTACCTCATTTCCCCTTGTACCACCTTACAGGTCAGGCAGCCGCCATTTCAGGGGGTCACATAGGATGGAAAAAAACTGCGTCACACCTATCTAGGCCGGTAATACAGACAGATACCGGCACATTGCGAATTACCAACGTTTCAGCAAATAACACATTGTGATACCTCTGTGTTGGATGACTTTCTGCTCGCTGTTTTCCTCCATGGGGCACGTCTGCTGGGGCAGGTGATGAGATGACGGCATCCTCCGGTGTACAGACCCCTGGTGGACCTGTCGACAATACAAGAGAGACACATCATAATCACATACAGACTTGATCATACAACAATCCTGGAACTGTGTGCCCTGTTAGAGCCAGACCTGATTTCAGCTATCCGCCATCCCACAGGAATCCCCCCTCTAGTGCAGGTTCTGTCTGTACTCCATTTCCTGGCCAGTGGGTCTTTTCAAACAACAGTGGCCATGGCATCAGGGATGTCCCAGCCAATGTTCTCTAACGTGTTGTCAGAGAGTTATCTGCCCTGCTGAAACACATGCGCAGCTACATCGTTTTCCCTCAGGTGGAGGATTTGCCCACAGTGAAAGGTGACTTCTGTGCCCTGGGACATATCCCCAACATCATTGGTGCCATTGATGGTACACATGTGGCATTTCTCCCCCCCGCAGGAATGGACAGGTGTACAGAAACCGTAAAAGCTGCCATTCGATGAATGTGCAGATGGTGTGTTTGGCAGACCAGTACATCTCCCATGTGAATGCCAAGTATCCTGGCTCAGTGCATGACACTCACATTTTGAGGAAGAGCAGCATCCCTTATGTGATGGGCCAACTCCAGAGGCCCCGTGTGTGGCTAATAGGTGAGGCCAAGATCCCAACACAGTTGACATAGATGTCTGGGTATGGGGTTGTCCCTAAGGGTTAGTTTGTGTCTAACAATTGTCCCTCGACATTTGCTGGTGACTCTAGTTACCCCAACCTGTCATGGCTACTGACCCCAGTGAGGAATCCTAGGACAAGGGCAGAGGAACTCTACAATGAGGCACATTGGTGGACTAGGAGGATTATAGAACGCACCTTCGGCCTCCGGAAGGCCAGATTCCGGTGCCTCCATCTGACAGGTGGCTCCCTATATTACTCGCCGAAGAAGGTGTGCCAGATAATCGTGGCCTGCTGTATGCTGCACAACCTGGCTTTGCGACGGAAGGTGCCTTTTCTGCAGGAGGATGGGCCAGATGGTTGTCTTGTGGCAGCTGTGGAGCGTGTGGACAGGGAAGAAGAGGAGGCAGAAGAAGAAGATGTCGACAACATCATCATGCAATACTTCCAGTGAGACACAGGTAAGAAGATGTAACTGCTTCCCACATGTCATACTATTGTTGGAGGTAGCATAAGTCTGTCATTTTCGCTCAGTATAATGACCCTGACTTGTTACTTTGGCTTTCCATTTCCCAGATCTGGCTCCCACTTTGTGCCCTGTGCTATGTTTACTGCTGGCCTACAGCTGTGTTACATTGGTATGTGAACAAGTACATTGACATTGCTATATTCCAGAGATTTTGCAATTACACATTTGTGAAAGCACAGACTGACTCCAGCTTGTTTTGTGATTCAAGTGTGTTTATTTGTGTGCAAATAAGTGGAGGGGGGTGTAAAATGGGCTGGGGGGATGGTGGAGGAATGTCCATGGCAGAGTACAGTCTATTTGTTTCACAGGTGGATTGTCCAATGGGGCATAGGAAGTGGAGCAATGGCAGTTTCAGGTGGAAAGGGTGTCAAAGTGGGACAGAAGGGTGACATTCACGGGGGTCTTATTTCCTGGCGGGGGTCTTGGCAATGTTCTCTGTCTTGTTCCTGGATCTCAGGGACCGTTTGCGGGGTGGTTCTCCATCTGCAGGGGGTGGGGTGCTGGTGTCCTGCTGTTCCTGTGGCGGTGCATCCTATCCACTAGCGCCGGCGGAGGTGGAGGGATGTTCATCGTCCAGGCTAGTGTCAGGGGCCCGTTGGTGTGCCACTGTGTCCCTCCTGGTGCTGAGAAGGTCTGCCAGCACCCCTGCAATGGTGACCAGGGTGTTGTTGATGGACTTCAAGTCCTCCCTGATCCCCAGGTAGTGTTCCTCCTGCAGCCGCTGGGACTCCTGAAACCTAGCCAGTACCGTGCCCATGGTCTCCTGGGAATGGTGTTAAGCTCCCATGATGTTGGAGAGTGCCTTGTGGAGTGTTGGTTCCCTGGGCCTGTCCTCCCCCTATTGCACAGCAGTCCTCCCAACTTCCCTGTTATCATGTGCCTCTGTCCCCTGAACCGTGTGCCCACTGCCCCAAGGTCCCTGATCGTCCTGTGTTAGTGGGGTTGCCTGTGTTCCCTGTAGTTGTGGACACACTGCTGATTGACGTGTCCTGGGGACAGAGGGATGAGCCCGCTGGGTGGGTGCTGTGGTGGTGTTCCCTGAGGGTGGAGGTTCAGTGGTGGTTTGTGACTGTGTCAGGGGAACCGACTGTCCCGAGGTCCCCGATGGCCCGGGCTGGTCATCTTGATCCCAGCATGCAGAGCTGCTGTCGTCACTGTGGGCCTCTTCTGCGGGGGGACTGGATATGTCTGGCACCTCCTGTCTGGTGACGTTGGGTAGGGGTCCTGTTGGGGTGTAAATGCATAGTTATTGCATGTGTGTGTGCCATCTTATGCAATGGGTGAGTTACCCTCTACTCCTGTGCTTGCATTATTGGCTTGGCCCTTGTGTGATTGGTGATTTTGGGGCATGAGCGAGTCTCTCTACTGGACATGCTTTGGTTATGGGTGTCCATGTATTGGTGTTACATGCAGGGCTTGGTTTTGGGATGTGTGGGTTGTGTTAGTGGGGTATCTGTGGGTTGTTGGGGTGATGGGTGTGAAGGTGAGGGTGGGAGTATGTGATGGCATGCAGGTGGGGTGGGGGGGATAAAGGAGTAAAGATTTGCCTTACCAAAGTCCAGTCCTCCTGCTACTCCTGCCAGGCCCTCAAGATGCATAATTGCCGAGACTTGTTCCTCCCATGTTGTTAGCTGTGGGGGTCCACCGCCAGTCCTCTGTACAGCAATCTGGTGTCTGGATACCACGGAACGTACCTTCCACCTAGGTGGTTCCACCTCTTCCTGATGTCATCCCATGTTCTTGGATGCTGTCCCACTGCGTTAACCCTGTCAACATTTCTGCGCCATAGCTCCATCTTCCTTGCAGTGGATGTCTGCTGCACCTGTGATCCGAATAGCTGTGGCTCTACCCGGACGATTTCCTCCACCACGACCCTGAGCTTCTCCTCTGAAGACCTGGGGTGTCTTTGGGGTGCCATGATGTGGTGTGGGTGATGTGTGAGGTGGTGTCTGTTGTGATGTGTTAGGGGATGTGTTGGTGTGTGTTGTTTGAGGTGCGTGGATGTTGTATGAGTGATGGTGTTGTGTGTCTGTGGATGCTGGTGTTGTGTTAGGTAGTCTCTCTCTTCTTTCAAATTTCTGGTTGTAAGGGTTTGTGGGTGATGTGGGTGTGTGCTTTATATTGGATTGGGTGTGTGGGTGTGGTCTGTGTATGTGTATCAGGTGTGTGTATTTTGAATTGTCCAATGTGGTTGTGTTTTGTTAGTGTGTGTGTACTTTGAGCGCGGCGGTGTGTACCGCCAATGGTTTACCACGGTTGAAGGACCGCCGCGTTGATTAGAGGGTCGTGATACTGTGGGTGTATTCCTGTTGGCGTGACGGTGTAGGTTTTGGTATCGCCAGTTTATCACTGACCTTTGGTGTGGCGGACTTGTGTGGGTGTCTGTATTGTGGTGGATTCCGAGCTGTGGGTCGTAATACCTGTAGCGGAATTCCACTGCCGCAACGGTATGTTGGCGGTCTTCTCCATGGCGGAAAGCGGGATTTACCGCCAGGGTTGTAATGAGGGCCTATATGCCCTACCTTAACCATACACTGCACCCTGCCCTTGGGGCTACCTAGGGCCTACCTTAGGGGTGTCTGACATGTAAGAAAAGGGAGGGTTTAGGCCTGGCAAGTGGGTACACAGTTAAAACTGCACACACAGACACTGCAACGGCAGGTCTGAGACATGATTACAGAGCTACTTATGGGGTGGCACAACCAGTGCTGCAGGCCCACTAGTAGCATTTGAATTACAGGCCCTGGCACCTTTGGTGCACTTTACTAGGGACTTACTAGTAAACCAAATATGCCAATCATGGATAAGCCAATTACATACACATTTTGTAAAGGAGCACTTGCACTGTAGCACTGGTCCAGCACACATCAACAACCTGGGGAACAGAGGCAAAAAGTTAAGGGAGACCACACCAAGGATGAAAAGTCTAACATATATATATATATATATATATATATATATATATATATATATATATATATATATATATATATATATATATATATATTGCTACATACAACTCCACCATGCACTCTGAGCAGTGTTGTCCAATGGAACTGCTCTTCCGGAATCCTTGCCCCTAGAAGATAGGTCCCTAGATGAGAACATGCCTCATAACGCCAACTCACCAACATATAAAAAAAATGCTAAACAAAATCCCTGACACACTACAGACCCTACAGGAGCATTGGGCTAAGGATCTAGAGGGACTGGAGGACAACCAGTGGGCCAAGGTGCTTGCGTCTTCTAGAGAGGCGGTCATAAGGGCAGGTTTCCACCTGGGCCAGTAGAAAGTCCTCATCACTCATACTATGCCCTAACAACAATATTAAATATGGGGAAGACGGCAGGTGGGCATTGTTTGCAAGGGTGCAGGAAGACCGGGGTGTTTTTCCACATCCTCTGGGAATACCCAGGATACAAGGATACTGGACGGTGGCTGGTGAATGCAAGGTGGCTGTGAGTGAAAGACCCTTAGAGGTCTCAGCCAAGTGATGTGTGCCAAATGTCTGGAGGGAAACAGATATAGGCCACATGCAACGAATTTTGGTAACACTGGGCTTAGCTGTGGTTAAGAGAAATATAGCACGACTATGGGGAGCTGTCCAGACCCAACTGCTTGAGGATTGATAGTAAGATATGGACGGGTTCATGCTGGTGAAGAAGGTGGTTTACGAGGGCAAAGGATGCCCCCAAAAATGGGATAAAATTTGGAACTAATGGAATGCCTACAGGAGCGATATATGTAGCAAACCCAGCACTCTCAAGGTTAATGAAACTTTACCAGATACTATTGTCCATGCAGTCTGTGTATGGAAGGAGGAGGAAGGGAATGGGGAAGGTGAGGGGACTGTCTCATGATAAACAATCAAGATGTGCGATAGTGCAAAGTTACAAAATGTAAATGTTCTCTAAAATGCCAATAAAAGATGTATAAAAAAACAATCTAAATGAATACTTCATCCACTTCAATCAGTGGATCTCTAACTGTGCTGATGCTTTGGCACCTCTTGAAACTCACAAACACTGCAGAACCAACAAACAGGCCTCCTGGTACAGAGGAACTCCAAAAGATACTGCCAGCAGCTGGAAAGGAAATGGAGAGCCAACCACAACATTGATTCCAGACCAACCTACAAGTCCACCCTCAGGTACTACTACCACCCCCTAAGAAATGCAATGAGAAGATCCCTCACAAATCGGATTAAAATCAGTTCCAGCAATGGCAAATAGAGGTTTGCTATCAAGGAATTCACCACCTCAGAAACCTTATCCAACTCCATTAACCCTTCCCAGCAACTCTGTGACAACCTCTTAAACTACCTCCACAGCAAAATTGAAAAGCTCTGTAATAACTTAGAAAAACAACCACACCCTGAGAACATCATCAGCAAGCTGCACACCAACCACTCGGTCAGAGACCTAACCAACTGGAGAACACTCAATGAGCAAGACACAACTTCAATCATGAAAACCGTCCACTCTGGACCCCCACAGACCCATGCCCACATCAAATTTACAATCTAGGGGGACTGGTGGTCAACATATTCCTCACTCACATCATCAAATCCCCTATTGACTCTGCAGAATTCCCTAAGGAATGGAACCATGCTGCATTCACAGCCCTCCTCAAAAACCATCAGCAGACCCCAATGAACTGAGCAACTTCTGCCCCATCTCCCTACTACCATACCTAGCCAAAGTTATAGAGCAGGCAATCAACCAGCAACCCACCAACCAACTGGAACTTTCAACCTTCAAAATGTGGCTTCCAAAGCAACCACAGAATAAAGACTGCACTCATCGCTGCCTCTTCTGAGGAGAAACAGCCACTCTCATACTGCTGGACCTCTCAGCTGTGTTCAATACCGTGTCACACCCCAGCCTCATCAAAAGACAATGCGCAAAGGGCATCCGAGGTCCAGCCCTCGAATGGCTATGCTACTTCGTCACATGGGGAACACAGTGGGTCATAATCCCTCCCAACACATCAGAGCCCAAGAACATGATCCATGCAGTCCCTCAAGGATAATTTTTCAGCCCCACATTCTTCAACATTTACATGACACCACTCACCGACACCATCAGATCTCACTGCATCTCCGACATCTTCCACGCCGATGACACCCAGCCCATCCTCTCAGTGGCAGACAAGTCCACCATGATCAGCTCCAACTTCACCAAAGACATGATATGCGTAGCAGAATGTATGAAAACCAACTGCTTGAAACTCATTGCGGACAAGACAGAAGTGCTGATGTTCTGGAACAAGAACTCCCCCTGGGACTCCAGCTGGTGGCCATCAAAACTTGACTCAACACTGTTACCCACTAACCATGCACATAACCCCAGAATCAACATAGATGATAAACTCACCATGATCTCACAGGTGAACATAGTTAGCTCCTCCTGCTTCCACATACTATGTATCCCCAGAAAAATATTTAAATGGATCACCAAGAACACTTGCCATTTTATCACTCAAGCCCTAGTCACCAGTAGTCTAGACTACTTAAATGCATTCTAAACCAGAATCCCCAACTATCTCCTCCACCAACTCCAGACCATCCATAATGCCACAGCTAGATTCATCTTGGACCTCTTACGGGACACTAACATCATGTCTCACCTCAGATAACTCCACTGGCTGCCGATACATAAACCCTACCAATTCAAACTCCTCATTCATGCATACAAGGCACTACACAACAAAGGACCAGCTTACCTTAACCACCACCTCCACTTCCACCATCCCACCAGACACCTGTGCTCTGCCTCACTCTCGCTCAAACCCCTTGCATTCACAAAAGCAGAATAGGAGGCCTAGCTTTCTACTACCTCACACCCAAAACTTTGAACGACCTCCTCTACAAATAAGAGCCTTCTCCTCTTTTCCGGAACTCCACAAGAAACTGAAGACCCAGTTAAAACCCAGCAAAGAACCTGTACACCTGCTCTAGCGCCACAATACCCTTCTGGTGACAAGACACGCTTCACAAATCCAAATAACATAACAAACTGAGGTGACATGGTGGCACTTGCACCATTCTGCCAAAAATGGAAGCCAAAGCGAAGCAACTGTCCCTGGACATAGCCTTCATTGTAAATGAGCTTAATTTTCTATCAAGAATAATTAGAGGAATACAAGCCAATAAATTAACAGGGAGAGCCAAGCCACAGTCGAGCGACCGCTCTGGCTCGAGTCTCAGAGTCTGTGCATGAGCCAAGTCCTGAAAAAATGTGTTTTGTAAATTGTACAACAAACCACATAAAATATGATAGCATTTCTTCAAAGTTCAAAAAGGTGTATTTCTTTAAACTTGTGAAAGCTTTGATATTAGCAGGGTAAAATATAGCACTGCACCGAGAAGTACTTATTAAAAGTAATAGTGTTCTAGAACAGGTATCTGAACTCCCATATTCAAAAGTGTTTTCATACACGATAATGAAGAAAAAAGAGTTTTGGTGAGATAAAATATTTGCCTAAGATCACACAATTTAAGCAGGGAAACTGTGAATTGTCCAAGTTTTCTTGTTTCACTCTGTAAAAATCAGCCAGCATTTGTATATCCTTATGTGAAGGCTTTGATTTTACCTCTTAGTGCATTTTTCTGCAGTTTTTCAAATATAGCGCAAACTCGACCCAGAGGTATTGAAGTGCGTTACATGAACACCAACTATATTACACAAGGTCACGTGCACTCTTTATAGGCATGGGAGTATTAAGCAATTTGTCTGCAAACTCGACCCAAAGGTATTGAGGTGTTTTACATGAGCACCAACAATATTACGCAAGGTCACCTGCACTGTTTACAGTCATGGGGGTATTTATTAAGCGATTTGTCCAGAATCACATGATGTTGAGGCGATGCTTAGACTCAAACTTGGTTCTCAAGTCAGCAGCTCTGGTCATAGCACCACAGCCCAGGTGAAGGGAAGGAGGCAGAAACCATGTGAAGCCTCGAATTGTTAGCAGCTCTTGGTTCCAACATGACTTCGAGCTGAGGCAGAGCCAGGCTTCAGGTTTGAGACTGGCTCAGGCTTTAAGTGGCTCTCCCTTCCCTAAGTATATTTTGTTCCTGATAAGCAGTAATAGATAGGGGAAATGTTTAAAAAAATCGAGTCCCATCCATGAATGTTAATTCACCAAAAGGCCAGTGGTAGTGGAGGAGACTATCACACGCCGGTTGACCTTTACATTCGCTCACACACATGCTTACACATACACACACACTCTCACCTGCATGCGTGCACACAACATACATTTAAAAACATTTTTTACCCACCTCAAGTGCTAGGGAGGGTCAGGGTCACATCCCATCTGATTGTACTCCGTTTTTATTTTACCAATAGTTAATAAAATGTTATTATTCACTATTCGAGTAACAAAAACTTACAAAAAGATTGCAGCCCCAACCAATGTCCATTAGGATAAGCTGCTCCTGTGTTTCTGGCACTGAATTTGCACCTCCGAGGCCAGGGTTGCAAGGGGCTATCTAGTGGTCGCAAGGGGCAAACTAGGGGTTGACCCCTGGCGACCACTAAAGACACCCAGGCCCATATTTATACTTTTTTAGTGCAGCATTTGCATCATTTTCTGATGCAAAAACAGCGTAAACTTATAAAATACAATTGTGGGCCATATTTATACTTTTTGACGCAAGACAGCGACAACGCAGTTTTATGTCAAAAAATGTACCGCTGGCTAACGTCATTTATTTGCGCCACTCGGGCGTCAAATTTATACTTTGACACACAGCGATGCAAACCACAGGTGTGAGTCATATATTCTTTTACTCAAACCAATGTGTCACGTAATAAAGAAAAACAATGTTAACGTGGCGAAAATGACTGTGAGCCGGTTTACGATGCAATAGCGTCAAAAGGCGGCGCAAACACAGCAAAATGTTCTAAGGAGACCCAAAGTGGATCCCAGATGTTTGGACAGACCCCAGGAAGATGACAACAGACCAGGAACCAGCCAGGAGGGCCCACACAAGACCCAGGAGAAGGAGAAGAAGAAAATAAAGTGTTGCTTCAGTGCAGAGGAGCAGGAAATTCTTGTGAAAGAGGTGACGGAACACCATCACCAACTTTTTGTCACCTCAAAGTTGCCAATTAGTAGGTGAGAGGCAATATGGCAACAAATTGTTGACAAGATAAACAGTGTGGCAGAGATACGGAGAACAGTCATCAAGTGCAAGAAACGCTGGCATGACTGCAAGCGCAGGACCAAGGAAAAGATGGCCAGGAACAGGAAGGCAGCACTGCAGACTGGAGGAGGGAGTCCAGCACCACAGGAGGCCCTGGACCACATGGAGGAGATGGTGGCAGCCGTCATCCCTGAGGAGATCATCACAGGGATTCAAGGACAGGACAGCTCAGACTACCAGGAGACAACACAGATGCAGGGAAAGTCGCATGGGGAATTAAAATGCACAAATGTTAACTGCAAACGGGGGGGACATACCTTCTACACAATGCATGTAAGTCATGATATTCAGGGAGTGGCATGGGTAAAAGTGCACAGCACGGGTGCATGGGCTGTTCAGAGGAAACCTGGGGCACAGTACTACACTACACCAACAACCTTTGCATGGGGGTATGCTACCATGTCAAGGATGTTGGAAAGGTAAAGCCAGTCCAGGAGGGTAGGGTACAACGTAAAACTGGCCTGCTGTCTTACGGCAGCTAGTATTCTCCCTACCTGAACTAGGGCTCAATTAACAGTCTCAGGCCATATCGGCAAGTGGAATTTAACATTGACAACAGTTGCCACTACCACCTCTGCTGTGTGTGCAGGTCAAGTACCTGATGGCAGTAACGTCCCCATGGATCAAACACACCCAAATTAGAGGGTTCAGGATGACAACATTATCAATCCCCTGTAATCAATAAAAATGTTCTAATCCTGACAAATGTGAATGTCTATAGTTGCTACAAACATCAGCCATTGTCATAAACATTATGAGGTACACAGCACTAATGTCATACCCATGCTGCATATGTCAGAGTCCACCCTGTGCCTGGGTTACAATAGCTCCAATGACACCATGCAACATCCCAAATGTCATACTGGTCAGACAACAGCATTTTGGGGGAGGACATATGTCACTGGCTAGTGAAATTCACCCTCACAGTCAGAAGAGAAAATGGAACACTGCTAGGACCATCAGTGCAATCCAATGTAGCACACATTCCCCAACATAAACATTACACACTACCAATGCTGACATCTGTAGTGTGTCATGCCAATGCTATACATAGTTATGCTAGGTCTCAGCAACATATAGCTGGATGTGAAATATCTGAGACTGGCTCAGTTCCAAATTGTTAAGTGTGGTGCAAGTGCCGTCCGAACAACCACAGCCAGTGCAAGGCCTCACCATGAGAATGGAAGTAGACGGAGGGTTGAGTAGGACAAGAAGGTGGCAATATGCAATTTGGCCAAAACCAACACCTAGAGGATGTGATGCTGACAAGTCCCCAAACTGACCACACTACATGTGACATGCAGGTGGGGCATAGGCCTGGGAGAATGCTAATATTACAGACACGAACAATGAACAGGAACCAAGATCACAATGTGCAACAAATAGTAAGGCAGGCATGTCACATTACAAATCTAACAACACAGACACACTAATTGTACAATATCTCATTGTAGAGGACGATGGCTCACCTGGGGATATATCTGTCCTGGACTTCCTTGATGACATGGATGACGAGCTGACAAACATCAGCCAGCAGACCCTCCAAGATGTCTTTGGAACCCTCCAGACCCCACCTTCAGTTGCAAGGAGGAACACAGATACAGCAGCCATCACAGAGGACCCACCCACCACCCCAATTGTACGACCTGCCAGCTCCAACCCAGCTGAGGACTCTGACAACACTGGCACCAGGTTTGAGAGAACTGTAGTAGGAGTACGGCGGGAGCTGGCCAAGGAGGTGCGGGTGGGGATGGAAAATATGGCAGACAGCCTAGAGGGGGTGCGTTTGTGCATGATGTCAACTGCGGAACTGGCAGCAGTCATGCAAGGGCGAACATCAATCTTGCTAGAACTTGAAAAAAGTGTGAAGGAAATCAGCACAGCTGTAAGAGAGTTGACAGAACACTTCCAACAACAAACTTTTCAACGTGTACACGAATGCAATATTGACCCCCTCAAGGACGGCCTGGCTGCCTACCACAGTGATGTGGCTGCTATTCTTAAGAACCAGCAGTTCCTCCTTGCTGCAGTACTGCCCTTAATAGCCCCACAGTTGGCAGCTACCGGGATGTCTGACTCCACGTCTTCAAACACTGAAGTGTGTGTTGACCCTTCACAACCACCACCACCAAGGGCAGAGGAGACAACACACACATCAGAAGATGAAGACGTGGAACAGATCACCTTCACCCGTAAGAGTACCCGGTAGCACGAGTCCCTGCCACATGGCCACTTATAACCAAGGTCCTGGGCTTTGTAACATGCCAGTCTTGCAACAGCTGCTCTCAAGCACTGTTCTCCAGCCCACTGTTTACCTTGTCACTCTGCCCTGTGATTGTCTCTCACTAACTCATTGGCAAATCATGTCCCTCTGCACTGTCTGACACTTCACCCAAGCATGTCCAATGACATGTCCTTTTGCACTTTTGTAGGATCACAATAGAAGGTGTCACACTAATGGACTCGCAATTGAGGACAATGTAAATATAGCACTATAGCACTTTTTAATAAATAGCACTTACACAACCACTGTGTCTCTCTGTTATGTGACACATCAACCGTGAGGGAGATCAGTGATGTTTGCCTCATGTCAATGATTATAGCATGTCAATACAACTGCCCTGAAATAATGTGGGCTGATAACTATGCACTGTGGTCTGGATTGCACCATCATCTGCCCTTCATGAGGGTTAAATCTGAGGTAAATAGAAACTATACAGTATAATGCTGTGTTGGACAGAATAAGTCTTCCTCAAGGGATGTGTAAGCCAAAAATTATTGTCTTCACATTTTTCTTCAAGACAATCTTTACGTACGTGACATTTGACCCAGAATGTTCCTCACACACACCATACAGCAGGAATGGATGTGTATGAGTGCACGTACAAATAAGTAACGTGGCTGAACAATGTAACAAATGATAGGTGTGAGTTATGTATACCATACTACATGTGATCATACCACCACTCACCTTATAAGGCTTCACTTGAACATCATTTTTACACAATGCGAGGCCCCCCCTGTACCTTTTTCTTTTTTATTGTTTTTTCTCAAAGTTTACCTATTTTTAAATTCAATGAGTCAAATCTCAAGTGAGTGAAGTTCAAAGTAAACGCAATCTCGAATATATCGCTAATCTTAGCGAGTGAACTCATATCATTCCATATTAGGGAACCTAACAATAAATGACATAATGGGAAGACTCTCCCTTATTTTTTCAAAGTTACATAAATAAGTCAAATCACAAGTGAGTAAAGTTCAAATAAACGCAATCTTAAGTATCACGCCAGTCTTTAAAAGTCCAATCATATCCAAGATTTATTGGATCTCATCTTCAGATTATCAGCATGCTTCATGAGGATACACATTGAGCCAACACGTGTTTCGTCAGGGGAAAGTCCTATGGTCCCCAACGACTTCTTCAGGGCTCTAAATTGTAAATACATAATTTGTATTAGAAACCAAAATGCTCAAACTAAATGATGTATAATGCAAAAACTGAAGATACCCTATAAATAACAGTAAGACAGAAAGCACCCAGTGATGTGAGAGGAACAGTGCATCTCCTAGTTAAGAGTAGAGTAATTATATATCAAATAATCAAAACCAACTGAGGCACACCCTCATAAGCCATCAATCAAGTTGACCTATATAAATAGTCTCAGTGTTATCAATCACCCAGTAAGACACCAAGAAATACAAACAATTAGGCAAGTGCAAATGCCACCATACCCTGGTTAACTACGCCGAAACATCAAATTATAATGTCTTTTATTTATATATTATTATATTTTCATTTATCCTACCTCATATACTTACATTCTCATATATTGTTAGAGTTACTTCAAAATTAGTGTCCTTATTATGACTGTGTAGTACATCGAAAAAGCATACCTAAATGAATAACACCAAATATAACTCCAAACGTGTCTAACAATCCCAATTAAATCCACAAAATAATTAAAAAGCGTAAGTCTTACATCAAAATCCTTGGTTCCTAAAGCTCATGACTTGGTAGCCGTATATTTCAAAGTTAAAAGACAAATAGGATTACCAAATTTGTAATCTCCGTTTAACAGTTTCCTTAATTTACACGACCTCACAAAGTCCAAAATAACATCTTCACAGACCTTACCTACTAGCGTTTTGAAAGAAACCGAATATTCCGTTCCCGTATTTAGGAAACGTTTGGTTGCGAGTGCGCTCCAGCGCGTCTCGCATCGGCAGAGATTAAATATGTTTACAGAGCGCGAAGTCCGTGGTGAGCTAATTACGTACTTCCCGTGTTGACATACGCTACGTTGCGGGTACGCAACAACACGTTTCATGTTCAAGATAGAATAGAAAGAGTTTCCGGGACGCGAGTTCACCGCGTCCATCAACATAAAAGACAGACTGCAAAATAATGCCTTAACAGAGCGCGATTACGATATTTAATATGGAAAGTCAAGTAAATTATCAATGCATGCGCAAATATTGAGGCGAGTATGCAGGTAAAAGTTTACCCCATACAAAACCAAATATAATAAAGAACAAAAATTCTTTTTTAGGGGGGTTATCATGGCAATTAGAACATGTCCTCATCTAAGAATGGAATAATTTGTCAGCCGCTATTCCATAGTGGGCAACTGAAACGTTATAAACCAATTCTTCAAAATACCAAGGGCTACTAAAGAAAAGACAACTGTCATTATCAAAATCTTAATCACAATAAACATCTTAAAGCCAGGTGAATAAGAAAATCAAGGAATTAAAATTGAGAAAGATAGAGGACAGGACGTGATTAGACAAGAGGGATGATATCCTTAGATTCCCAATACCCTGTCCACTACAGGGATAGCAGTTTGAGAATTTTGGTTGACGATGACAACATCAATGTGAATAAAATAAATCAAGAGACACAACACACGTCTTCAACAAAACTCATATTTGACATATTCATGTTATCAACGATCACCCAAAAAGAACTCTAACTCTCTGTCAGAGTTAAGGCCTAATTCTACAGCCTTCAGTCTCATTATCCACATTGCCTCTTTTTTACGTAACATCAATTCACGGTTACCCCCCCTTGGATCACGAGGAATATGTTCCAGTCCAAAAAATTCAAAGTTCTTATACATTGATTGTGAATTACATGATAAAATGTGAGCAACTAATGGATACCTTACATCACCATTTTTAAAACTGCGCATGTGTTCTCCAATCCTTATTTTTAGTGGGCGTATTGTACTCCCTACATAGATACGAGCACAATTACATCTTATTATGTAAACAACATGAGTGGTGTTACAGTTCATCATGGTATAAATTTTGTAAACTTTCCCTTCCAGAGAGAATTCTTTGATCCTATGACATGCCCATCGGCAAACTCCACAATTACCACATTTGAAGAAACCCACAATCTGTGCAGATAGCCAGGTTTTATTCTGAGGTACAGTTGTAAAGCTAGGACTCAATATATTCTTTAAAGTTTTACCTCTCCGGTATGTGGTGGGCACTCTCACTGGTATTAAATTACTGATCGACTTATCCTGTGTTAATAAATGCCAACGTTTTGCCATAAACTTCACCATAATCAAAGATGCATCATTGAAATCTGTTATAAGACGCACCCTATTAGATTCATCTACCATTTCTTTAGATTTATTGGTTTTCAAGGTGTCACTCCTATTAACATTTTTACTCCTTAATTGCGCCTTCTTGATCACCTTGTTAGAGTAGCCACGCGCTCTAAACCTTTTACCCATGTCATTCAAATGAAACAAAAATTCATTGTCCAAACTACAATTATGTCGTGCCCTTACCATTTCACCAAAAGGAATGGACGCAATTT
The DNA here is from genome assembly GCF_031143425.1 of Pleurodeles waltl. Classification (NCBI taxonomy): domain Eukaryota; kingdom Metazoa; phylum Chordata; class Amphibia; order Caudata; family Salamandridae; genus Pleurodeles; species Pleurodeles waltl. Next base: position 568,130,463 of record NC_090450.1, read on the forward strand.
GATGCTTTGGGTGTGCACTCCCAGCATTCCCACCCTTGTCAGCTTGTCTAATAATGACATCTTTTTTGACCAAAAGATCAGCAAGCCTCTGGCAGCATACTGCCCACTGGGCATGGTCATTGGGCATAGTGGCATGTAGGGGGGCACAATTCAGGCCCCCCTATGCCACAAAAAAAAAAATATATATACTTACCTGAACTTACCTTAATGTCCCTGGGGTGGGTCCCTCCATCCTTGGTGTGTCCTCCTGGGGTGGGCAAGGGTGGCAGGGGGTGTCCCTGGGGGCAGGGGAGGGCACCTCTGGGCTCATTCTGAGCCCACAGGTCCCTTAACGCCTGCCCTGACCCAGGCGTTAAAATCCGGCGCAAATGCAGGTTTTTTTGCCCCGCCCACTCCCGGGCGTCATTTTTGCCCGGGAGTATAAATACCACGCACATGCCTGGGAGTCATTTTTTAAGACGGGAACGCCTCCCTTGCATATCATTAACGCAAGGAGGGTGTTCACGCAAAAAAATGACGCTAACTCCATGAACTTTGGCGCTAGACGCATCTAACGCCAAAGTATAAATATGGAGTTAGTTTTGCGTCGAATTTGCGTCGAAAAAAACGACGCAAATTCGGCGCAAACGGAGTATAAATATGCCCCTTAATCTCTGCCGATGCGAGACGCGCTGGAGCGCACTCGTAACCAAACGTTTCCTAAACACGGGAACGGAATATTCGGTTTCTTTCAAAACGCTAGTAGGTAAGGTCTGTGAAGATGTTATTTTGGACTTTGTGAGGTTGTGTAAATTAAGGAAACTGTTAAACGGAGATTACAAATTTGGTAATCCTATTTGTCTTTTAGCTTTGAAATATACGGCTACCAAGTCATGAGCTTTAGGAACCAAGGATTTTGATGTAAGACTTACGCTTTTTAATTATTTTGTGGATTTAATTGGGATTGTTAGACACGTTTGGAGTTATATTTGGTGTTATTCATTTAGGTATGCTTTTTCGATGTACTACACAGTCATAATAAGGACACTAATTTTGAAGTAACTCTAACAATATATGAGAATGTAAGTATATGAGGTAGGATAAATGAAAATATAATAATATATAAATAAAAGACATTATAATTTGATGTTTCGGCGTAGTTAACCAGGGTATGGTGGCATTTGCACTTGGCTAATTGTTTGTATTTCTTGGTGTCTTACTGGGTGATTGATAACACTGAGACTATTTATATAGGTCAACTTGATTGATGGCTTATGAGGGTGTCCCTCAGTTGTTTTTGATTATTTGATATATAATTACTCTACTCTTAACTAGGAGATGCACTGTTCCTCTCACATCACTGGGTGCTTTCTGTCTTACTGTTATTTATAGGGTATCTTCAGTTTTTGCATTATACATCATTTAGTTTGAGCATTTTGGTTTCTAATACAAATTATGTATTTACAATTTAGAGCCCTGAAGAAGTCGTTGGGGACCATAGGACTTTCCCCTGATGAAACACGTGTTGGCTCAATGTGTATCCTCATGAAGCATGCTGATAATCTGAAGATGAGATCCAATAAATCTTGGATATGATTGGACTTTTAAAGACTGGCGTGATACTTAAGATTGCGTTTATTTGAACTTTACTCACTTGTGATTTGACTTATTTATGTAACTTTGAAAAAATAAGGTAGAGACTTCCCATTATGTCATTTATTGTTAGGTTCCCTAATATGGAATGATATGAGTTCACTCGCTAAGATTAGCGATATATTCAAGATTGCGTTTACTTTGAACTTCACTCACTTGAGATTTGACTCATTGAATTTAAAAATAGGTAAACTTTGAGAAAAAACAATAAAAAAGAAAAAGGTACAGGGGGGGCCTCGCATTGTGTAAAAATATTTGTTGGTTTTTTTTAACCTTTAAGGGATGGGTGTTTTCCCTTGTGTAGGCAACCCCTATTGCTATTTTTGCCAAATAGTTTCCTGAGCGCCAATAATCCCCTATCATTACACCCCAATTGTTCTTCACTTGAACATCAGGCTGCAGTCAGACATAACACAGTGTCTTAAATACCAAATCTGGTCCCAAAGTATGTGAGATTGAAAACATACATCAAAAATTAACAACTCATTGGGATCCATAGTAACCTTGAGTGGTGGGTGCAATGGATGGCAGAATCTTAGCAAAGTAGCTCTGGTGTAGCTGCCAATGTAACAGCTCAATTGGGAATTGGTTGCAGGATGGGACACAAATGCTAATACTAAAGAGACACTGTTCAGCTATGCCAAGGCCCTGATCCCCAAGCATTTGACACATACTGTAAAAGAGTACCTAAATATTTATTTAACAGTAAAAAAGGAAGATAAAGCCTGAGGAAACACCTTAACTAACCTAACCTATCCTAACTACACATTACCCACAACAACCCCCTAACTAATCTTAGCTAAACTTACTTATCACATTCAACTAAACATCAACCCCCCACCCCTCTTATAAGACGGGACACATGGAGGACAACATATTCTAACCTAAACACATACTATCTTATACTAAACAAAGATATATTTTTTTGTATTTTTATATTTTTTGTTTTTTTGTTTTTTAAAACCCCAAAACCACAACATCATCCCCACCCACCCACAAACATAATAAAACAACAATTTAAATTATCATACCCCCACCCCCCAACCCACTACTACTAACTAAACTAACAGCCTATTCTAACTTAACACTAAGCCCCCTAAACCCACTAATTAAAAAAACCAGGAAAGAGGAGGGAGGGAGGGATTCATGGCAGAGGGTATAATTTTCACAAGTTCGTCCTCCGCAGGGTCTTCTTGATGGCACGCAACCTCTTATTAATTTGTGACACCTCCTGCTGCAGTCTATTCATTCTCCGCAACATACGTTGCATGTCACATTGCATCCTTTGGAAATCTGCATGGTCAATGACTGCAGCAGGGGTGGTCTGCGTGCCAGTGGTAGATGTTTGTCCGGTTGGTGGTGCCATGCTTGTAGGGGGGGGGGGTGCAGGTGGTGCTGTCATTGGTCCGGGAGCAGTGGAAGTCGAAGGTCCTGCAGTGGTGCCTGATATGCTTGGTGCCACCTAGGTGGTAGTGGTGGTGCTGGTGGTGGCGGCTGTTGTGGACACCGCAGGGCCCCCTTGGGCAAATGCCATCCACACTCCTGAGGCTCTTTCATGGCAATAACGCCGTGCCATGTGGCGGAACCGAGCCTCCACATCCAGAATGTGGCGGTAACACATTGCCCAGCACTGAAACTCATGAATCTGGATGGCATTCATATTGGCTGCTGTTAAAAAAGATAAAGCCAAACATTAGGTACTTCATTGTGTGATATAGCTACTGAAGAAAATCAGACAATACATCTAATGTAGCTGAAAGAGGCCATATCACCATACAGATCACAGATTCGCCATGAGGAAGTACATGCCAACGCAGCCTACACATGTCCTATCTAACAGCATAGCAATGCTCTCAAAGATGTGTAACAACTTAAATGACCTATGCATCATTGTTCAGCCATTTGTCACGTAAAAAAATGCTGCAAGTGCTCCACATGTGACAGGCCAACTAATGACTATCTTCTGGATGACAATCAAGGGCCACAAGATCTGTGATTTGTAAATGGAATTGACAGGATGGAATGCAGTTGCAAGACTAGGTTTGGACAAGTGATTTACAGATGTACATGTCTGTGTACTAAACTTGGATCATCACACCTAGGTACACATTTCATAACCCTAAGCCTGTGCCTCGGGGTGGGGGTGGAGAAGCAACAAATACTTTCAAACATCCAGGACACCCAGGAAGCTTTGGACAGCTGTACATGGGTTTGGGCCGTCCACCACAGGTAAGGAGGATGTCCAACTGGGATACACCCAAACCTTGGACAATCCCATCCACATTTATGTTTGTAAATGCAGACAATTGTCAACGTCATTTAATACCACTAATACCTGTCTCACAGCAAGCCGATTGATGCAAGCACACATCTGGCCATGAGCTGCATGCACACCTATGACACGGTACTCAAGTGTCACAAACACATAGCACAACATGTGGAGGTAGGTGCTGCTAGGAAGTCAAACATACAGTTGAACATGTTCATTAGTGAACAGGGAGGCTCAAGTCTGTGGGTAAGACTTTGGCATCCCTATTCTGTGAGATTCAGGGTCTGACTTGCCTACTAAATCATGAATATGGGCCTCTGTGAATTTTTCCTTATGAAAATTTTAAATACAAATGTCACCCTCTTCACATGGCCATGCCTACAGGGCTGCACTACAATCCCAAAATATGACTAGACGCTACTGATTGTCCAACTCAAAGATGGAACAAAAAGTGATACTCTACTCAAATAACATATCCGAACATTTACCAGCACATCATACCTTACTATGTGTCCAACACAAAGGAGTCAATCATACAATTGATGCCAACACAACACAGAACTGATATATCAACACTTACTGGATATGTCTGGGTCTGCAAATTGAGCCACCTCTCTGATTGTGTAGGGGGCAGGTCCACCTGTAAAGCATGGAAGGGAAAATGTGCTCAATGTCTGTGCACTGTACAACACTTTCAAATAGAATTACTGTATGTAACATTAAATCTGAAAGTCCAGCCTCTCAGGCATGATGATACTGCAACAGACATACCACTGCCAATATGTACAGACCCGGTCACTCCAGTGAGTGATACACACATATCTGCACACATGCAGTAGCCCTAACTATCATGTGGTGACAAACATGCTCCATCAATTGGTTGCAGACTCATTTATGGAGTGTACTCCTCTCGTCATTTGTAGTAATGAGAGACATGCAAAGCCACTTTCCTGGAGCACTGCAATACCAGTCACTCAGGTATTGTGGCTTGTGCATCAAGGGACAATCATTTACCGTGTGACGCACCTGTGGGTTGATTTAATGTCATGATTTATCTTGCTTTCTATGATCCCTTACATGTAGGGCCTGTGTTGTGTGTAGGTTACATATGCTACATCAACAGTGTACCCTGAGCCACATAGGCCCCCTATGACACCATAATGGCAAGGATCCTGTGCATTAATTGGTGACAGTTTGAGGCTAGCCATGGATTGACCAGTTTAAATATTTGGATACAACAAGGAGATATATGTTGACAGTGTATATTGTAGTCATCCATGACAGACTGCATGGGCACAGGTGTAGTCATTGCACCTGAAATGTGTCACTCATTGCCCTGTGTACCCATTATGGGTTTTGGAAATCACAGTGAGCCACATTCATCATCTTATATTTGCCAAGTTGGTTGATCAGCAGCTATACAGCAAACTGACACTGTCATATTATTAACACATGGTTTAGCAAATGTACCACTGTGTCAATCATGATGATGTAGGATTAAATTTGTATGTACCTTCGCAATGGCAGCAGTCACAAAAAAGCTGGTCTTCTGATCTTAGCATACACCCATGTCTGTGATAGCCTCCATACTGGGAAGTTAGTTATTAAACATATGCTGCACTAGATCAGCAGGGGTGTGCCAAACTAAACTAGCAAAGTATTAGGGAACTTTATATGTATGATGGAATTGGTCATGGGTCCCTTGCACAACATCATGCACGTAATACATTGTGATCATGCATTCCCCAACGTCAGGTATCCCATGATGATCCCATAACTTATGAGAAGTTCATGGCTATAGAGTAACACAGATGGCAAATGCATTAGCTCTGTTCCAGCTATTGTGCCCAAGACCAATGTAAAACACACAGGTACATTGAACAGAGGGCCATGGATAGTTGTTACCCCTCAATTTGTATCATTTGCTTCATTTTATGTGCCACAGCTATGGAAAGTAGCACCAAACATTTAGATATGAACCCGTGTGCATTAATTTTGGCATCCATCCCTAATTTAATTGTTGCAAAACCAAGTTAAACTATCAGACTAAGATGTTACCTGAGGTTAGAAATAACTTTGAACTGGATTCTGACACATACGTACCGACATGTATCTGAAATAATTGGAGGACACATTAATTCTTGAAAATATCTGGATTAAAAACATGTCTTTCCTGGTACACTTACAGACCATGCCTAAAACATATGTTAGAGACACATTTGCATCATCTATTGACGTGAAGGCAGCACTAATTTACAGGCTCTAGTTGTGTTTTGTAACGCAGTGCAGCTGTTGCATCAACAAATGATGGTAATGTGTAGCAATTATTGTATAACTCACGGCCACTGTATGCTTAACTTGCATTCCACCTGTTCCAAAACTTTGCCTGCTGCATATGAACAAATCTGCTACTGTCACTACAGAGCATTTAAATGTGCACATTACTCTGAATTGTACTCACCAACAGGGCCACCAATCACAATCCCCAGGTGGTCCAGCAGGTCTTGCTCCCTGGCAACAAGGTCAGCCCAACGGTGCTTTAGCTGGTGTTCGTTGCGCGGTGTGTTGTATATGCGTTGCAGATGGTACAGGACCTTTGACCACCGGAGCCTCCTTGCCTCTGTGTGATACCCCTGTATCACCCGGCCACCTGCTTCTATCATCAATGGGAGGAAGTGGCACACCAGCCAAATGAATCCCCCCAGCTTCTCCTCTCCCATTCTACCGAGACGTGGCCTACCCAACATGCTTGAAATAATAAAGGAATTAAGGGGTACAGAGGATAATGAAGGGAAAGGAGGAGAGGAAAATGAAAAGTAAATAACACTAAAACAGCCCAACTATCCCCAAACTAACACTACCCACAACAGACTCCCAACAGTACAAAGACAAAATTAGACACCGGAAATGACAAAAATACACTTACACAGGGTACCACAGACACTTAGAAAACACCAAAGACAATATAAAGAGCACACAGGAGACAAATTCACAATATTCACAGAGAGATAAGTCCAAACACAGCCACACAGTCAAGAAAAATCACAAACTGCAAAGTGAAAGTGAAAGTACACCCACTGTACCAATTCTGTAAACAGGATATCCTATTACATCACTTCCTGCCTCAAATGCGGTGCGTTTTTATTATGATGCGTCAAAATATTATAACGCTTACAGTCTGTGCGTCATTTTTTTTTGACGCACAAGCTTAGAAATTACCCTGCATCCATATTTCCAAATATATTTCATAGTTAACCAATTTCATGGGGTACAGTGTGGGAATTACCGCTCAGGGCCAATCGATGTATCATGGCAGTGAGCATAATTTTTCTACGCATATGCAGCAGTTTTTGACGCATGTGCGTCTTTTTTGAAGCGTATGCGTCAAAATTTATGTCTTTTACTGTGTTTGGGTCATTTTTCAAATTTTATAGTACATGACAGCTGTAACTGTACAGAGATAGGCTGTTTGCACCTACATTGTGTATTCCAGTGTATGGGCACATGTGGCAGATCACACTACTGCGGACCATGATCCTCTAGTTGTTTTACCAGATTTGCACTCTTCACTGACGCAATGGATCCCCAAACTTTTGGAATACAAATTGGTATTACCCAGTTTGAGCAGGTTGTTCGTCAATAGAGGATAGCAAGGCTACGCAACTCAATACAGTAACTCATTGCCTGTGTGTCAATGTGTGTGAATTTCTTACAATTTTAGTTGTCCCACTGTGTGAACATCACAAGACGTGTTTTCATAAATGTGCTTGTATGCATGTGTTGTCAATGTGGCCAACCATCAGATGCTATTCAGTGTGGAAATGAGTAAGGAAATGTGTTTGTCATACACGTAGCAACAAATGCTGTGTGAACTTCCCAGATTTCTGGGACATAAGCATATCCCATGACAACCCATGCACAGGATAGATAGAGGATGGTTGCTTGTGGCAATGTTCCAAGTCTAAGCCATTACATGTCCTGGAATGTTGGATCCCACCTCCTGGTCACTTGTTGCTATACTACCCATGAGTCAGGCATTTGAAAATGCTATGTGGGTACGGTTTTTGTGACACAGAGTCCCAAAACCAATCCACAAATGTAATGTCACTCCACAGTTTGAGTCATATAAATGACCTATGTTTCTCCTGTGGCAGTGAAGGACCAGCAGAACAAACAGCACGTGTTCACATATTTCCAGTGGTTAATTGCACAAAGGTGTCCAGTTCAAGTGTGTGGGCCCATGTGTAGCCACTGTCATTATTGGGGCCCATGTTGTCACAGTTACGTGCAGGTCTAGTCATGAGTCTGTGGAGCCATTCCCTGCATTAACAAATATCCTTCACAGCTGAACTGAACAAAAGCTGAAGAGGAATTGAGAACACACATTGGGATAGTCCAGCTATGGCACTGCAAACATTTTATGGGACTGACAACAGGGCAGCCTTGGTGTGCTCACAAAGTTAATGGATCAGGAATTTTAAACCGGCAGGTTTCATCACAACATTTGTACACAGGGTAGCCTCTAAAATTACCACTGCAGCCGGGAACATCAGTGCCTCTGTGCTGATTAATCTCACAGCTTTTCACCACGCAAGCCCCATCAATATGTTGGAGCCGATGTGAATCAGTGTGTGGACCGTCAGGGAACAAACGTGTTGACATTTCATGCACATTATCTAACGTTGTTTGTTGTGCTGGAGGCACCATACCCAATCCATGCATACAGCCATGGTACACTGTCACTGTTTATCACTCATGCATACATAAAACCCAGACAAGGGATGGGCCGTGATTAGGCTATTTGAAGACAAGTTCCACCCCATGATACGATAAGTAAACTGATTATGCTATACAATGTATTTGAGTATTTATTGTAGACCTACCTGACACAATACCCCAGGAGGAAAGTGAGGGCTTGGAAAGCAACTATGAGACAAATGTAGCCACAGGGAACCTTTATGGTAACGCAAAGTCAGGAACCAGTCAGGCTAACAGGATTGAGGGTCAATCAGGAACAAAAATGAACGAGGCAAATACACAGTGAGCAGACTGAGGCTGGTCAAAGCTGGAACAACACTGTGGAAAATGTAAACTGTTTTTCTCCTGTGTTCTGCAACGTTACACAATAACCCAAGGCCTGTGTTACACAAGTGATTTATACGGCAATTCATAACAGTGATATACATATAATGGCAGTTTCTATGCCGTTCCAGGCAGCTGCAAGGGAGGGCATGTTCAAATGGCTGGTCTGCATTAAGGTGCTCACCGGTGTGTGCAGCTTCAGTCTCTCACAAGTCCTTTAGGTGAGAATCAAGTTCAAAGGGCCAACAGTATCTTTCACATGGGAAGCAATGGACAGGTAATTACAGGTCCCCCAGACTACAAGGCAGTGCATTATCCGACCAGAAGTCCATGCAGACAGATGAACAATGACTATGGCATACCATACTAAAGAGGGAAGCACACTGGAGTCAGAATGGGATTCTGGGTGTGTGTAGATGAGGGATTATCTGGGTACAAATAGTCAATTTCCAGGTCCAGGGTGGGGAGAGACAGAAAACATGGCAGTGGCAGGACTTATGACCTGGGACGGCAAGTGCAGGGGATGTCTTGTGAACAATGCTAGTCATACCTGGGGAACTTGTGCTATTCATTTGCTGCTTACATGGATTTCTTGTCACACATACTCCTTGCAAAGATAGCTGATGTCACACTTACTGCTGTCAAGGGTCTGGTCATACATTCCTGTTACCAATACAATAGCACATCCACTGCCTCATGTATGAGGCATTCTTTTTCCTTATTGAATGATGGTGTCTTTGTTGTGTGCCATATGCTGTAATGAACCATGTTGCCAACATGTATGTGTGAAATAGCTGTGGTCCTCTGCTATTGCCCTTCAAATGTTAAATAGACAGGATATATGTCATTTACAGTGTGTGTGAAGTTGACTGTACATTCATATCCATCAAATGTGATGTGGATTTTTCAGTATCCTAATATGTATTTCTGCAATGCTCCATGAGGCTACACTCTGATTATGAATCTTAGGGATAATGTGATGCAAAAATGATTACCCAGACCATGATATAGTGATTAGAGAGGTGTTTAATGACATACGGTTAGACAGTGGTGATGGTGACTACAGTTAAAAGACGTTTTGGACAATGTGCTGTCTCTGACGCAATCCTGCAGCTGTGTTTGGATGGTCCCCCTCATGTTCATGGACAACGTCCTCCTCTTCCTCCTCTTCAGCCATTTGTGGGTCTGGTTCATAGAGGGGAATGTTCCTCCTTACACAAATCTTGTGCAGGATGGCACAGGTCAAAATGATCTTGCAGACCATTTCTGGTGAGTATAGGAGGCTGCCTCTGGTGATGTCGAGGCACCTGAATCTTGACTTCAGGATGCCAAAAGTACTCTTGACTATGGTGCGTGTCCTCCGATGTGCCTCATTATAGGCACGCTCTGATGATGTGCATGGGTTTGCAAATGGGGTCATGATCCATGACTGGATCCCATACCCCTGATCAGCTGAAAGAGAAAATGAAAGAGAAAATGTTGATGTTGCTTGCACCATGATTATCACTTTGCATGGCAGTTGTTATCTTGTGTTGTCTGTGACTCATCTGTGTTTGTGTTACTGTGTGGAATCCTAGGCTTCTAGGATGTACCATCAGCATTGGGTTGTTTCATTATCTGAACTGGTGTTTGGCTGATTGACCGGATGTCAGCGGTATTTTTTTAGAGTTGCAGTACATTGTGTACTCCCTTGCATTATGTCATGTGAAAGAGGTGTCCATGTGTCTTAACTGGGGGTGACATGATACTTCCATACACAGAATCAATTCCACAGTGGTGGTAACAGGGTTGCATCTATATGGCCTGGACATCCCATCAAATTTAACAAATGCGATAGAATTTGTTAAACATCAGTGAGGCCCTTTGATTTGGCTAGGTGACAATGTACAACACATCTCCATAAGTTGTCAACACTGAATTGTTGACAATTGACAATGGACAAATATCCCATGTGTGACAAGTTCTCTGCACACCTATTTCTCTGCCCTTGCCGAGTTGACTCATGTTCAAACGTGTATCTATACTACTGAACCTGGTCCAGTTCAGCTGGCTAACTTGGTTGTGAGGTTGACGTTTTGAGTGTCAGAAGGTCCATATGCCTGTACATCTGTTGTGTATATGTGTAATTGTCTCAAACCGTATGTGTAGCAATGTGCACTTTCAATATTGTCACATCAATATGTGTTCTTAGCACAGTCCACTTGCTTATTGGTGGCTGCAGTGTCGTAGCAGGAGTGATGTGAGATATTGGTACTGCCTCAATGATTCCGTGTCACCTTAATTGTAGGCATCATCGTCATGCTATGTGTCTAATGGTGTTTGACCTGCAGCAAAACACATTGTACAACCCTTAAACAGTACTTATTGCTTGGAAGGGTGTTTGATTGAATGCTATTGATGTGATGTTTAACGCAAGGTGGTTTCCCACATCCAGAAAATTACGCACAAGGCGGAATTTTGGCGTTCGCAGGGTTGGGCGTCATTGTATAAATATGGTGCAAGGTTTGCGTCGAATGTGCGTCACATTTTTTGGATGCACATTCAGCACAGACAGAATATAAATATGCCCCTGTATTTTGTAAGTTTGCTCTGATTTTGTGTCAAAAACGACGCAAATGCAGCGCTAGAAAAAGTATAAATATAGGCCCTATTGTCCCAGCGTCTGCGCAACATCATGTGATGCTGAACTAATTGCTTAATCTACCTCAACCTTTAAAAAAGTGAAATTAATCTGAACTTCTTGAATGTGATTTAGTGCTCTTGGTTACTCGGCTCCAAATCCGCCGGGCCGTGTTCACGCCACATGAAACTGCTAAAGAATACGTAATTCACACACCTTCTCACGGGACACAATACTCTGGCCCTGCTTTCCAGAAAGAGCGTACACATAGCGCTGCTACCCCTAGCTCTTTCAGGTAAGTACCATTAGTGTTTATCACAATACCATGCATGCACGTAATAATGCCAGGACAAAGTTTGTGGGTATAATATGTCGCAATTTATTGGTTTCACAGGTAGGGTTAGCTTACGGGCGATCCCGGTGTCGGAGATGAGTTTATTAATATTGGCCGACACCCATCCTGAGAAAGCTAGAGCTGTTACGTCTGGTGTTCTCTGCACCAACATGTTTAGCATCTTACAGCTCGTTCCTTTATCGTGGTTTTTACCACTTTATTAGTTTGTCATGCTCCTGACAAGTCAGAGCGAGACCCAGGCCAGTCTCCACAGTTGCTCAGGATTCCAACTGTCCCTTGCGGGATTAAGGAGCACCGTCGCGTCATCCCAGGACCCCGCCGTCAAGGCTCCCAGGGCCCTGAGGAATACCTTTGGCTCCAGGAATCACCATCTGGAGGCCTTTTAACCAATTTTTAAGCTTTAGGATCGCCCTGTAACTCCGCATTGCGACGGTTTGTAATTTCCTGTAAAGAAAGGCATGTTATCCTCCTGTTCCACTATCCCAACCTTTCTTTCCACTATGCACGCCTCCCTGCCTTCTATTCTCCTTCTGTAGGGTGGGTGGGTAGGACTTCGCCGCCGTGACCCCAAAGAGGCCCAGCCTTGCCAGGTCTCCCCTTAAGAGACCTCCCGGCCTTACTCCTCCCTTCTAACACCTAGGCGGCCATAAACCAGCTGGGGACCACCCTCTCCACTACGGAGGCCTCTCCGGACCACCTTTTGGGCAGGCAGGGGAGCGACGCTAGAAAGCTGTCCCCCTTATCGTCGCACTGCGTGCGACGGGGCCAGCCACATAGCGCTGCTACCCCTAGCTCTTTCAGGTAAGTACCATTAGTGTTTATCACAATACCATGCATGCACGTAATAATGCCAGGACAAAGTTTGTGGGTATAATATGTCGCAATTTATTGGTTTCACAGGTAGGGTTAGCTTACGGGCGATCCCGGTGTCGGAGATGAGTTTATTAATATTGGCCGACACCCATCCTGAGAAAGCTAGAGCTGTTACGTCTGGTGTTCTCTGCACCAACATGTTTAGCATCTTACAGCTCGTTCCTTTATCGTGGTTTTTACCACTTTATTAGTTTGTCATGCTCCTGACAAGTCAGAGCGAGACCCAGGCCAGTCTCCACAGTTGCTCAGGATTCCAACTGTCCCTTGCGGGATTAAGGAGCGCCGTCGCGTCATCCCAGGACCCCGCCGTCAAGGCTCCCAGGGCCTTTAGGAATACCTTTGGCTCCAGGAATCACCATCTGGAGGCCTTTTAACCAATTTTTAAGCTTTAGGATCGCCCTGTAACTCCGCCAAGCCCCGGGGATGGCATCTCGCGATACCCGGGGCCCCCCCACCTGTGCTCCTCCCTTACTTACTATCTGTGCCCGCCGCAGACCGGTGTACCCATCTGCTGAATACAATCCGTGCTGATTCGCACTTGCGCGGGTTGATTTTCTGCCTGGATGTCCCACTTGTGGCCGTATACCCGGCTCCCTGATTCACCTCCCTTGGGATCATCTTGGCCCAATTATTTCCCCAGTCTTCCCTCGGGGCGACAGTTCTGGCAAGACCCTGTGTTAAGCAGGCCTGCCACTGTGGACCTCTCCCCCCAGTTGTTTAGCTAGTTTCCCCCGGGTGGATTACCGGAAAGCCTGGCTTAACCCTCTCTTGGCCCACCAGCTGGCCAACTCTAGCTCACACATGGCACATCAAGTTCTAGGGGGTTCCCATCCAGGCGAGTCTGCTGTCGCTGAAACCAGAGCTCCAGCCACCCCCTCTGGGCCGGTGCTCTGCTCTGGCCACCAGGAGTGTGGCCATCACCATACTGTCGCAGTCCCTAGATGGACGAGAAGGAAAGCATTACCTCACAATTTCTTGTGATGTGTTACAGCACATGTTATGGCTCGACAATGCTACAACATATACACGCATTTGTTAGCACCTTAGCCAGGCCCTTATCTTCTTCGGATGTGTCCGCCGCTACCGCCGTCAGTACCCTGCTTTTGCTATAACCCACCACAAGCCCCCCCTGTAATGGGCATGCTTTAAGGTTGGCCGTCTAGGTGAAGCCTATGTACCTTGTCCCGTCCAATGTTGAGCTCACCCGATCTTTGGGCCTAACTGAAGTGCTTCTCCTCACCTGTGCCACAACCTCTTGTTTGAAATCTTGCACCACCTATTGGCCTGGAATTGTCTCTGAGTGTGTGTTCCTAATTTCTTGCCTGTGTGTGTACAACCAATGCTTAGCACTACCCTCCGACCCTACTGCTCGACCAAACTACCACACAATAGACCATTAGATTTTTCTCTTTTTGCCCTTATCTTCCCTCTAAAGGGGAACCCTTGGACTCTGTGCATGCTCTTTTTTTTTTTTTTTGGGGAAATAATACCTACAGAGCCAACTTCCTACCGCCGGGTTACCGTTCGGCCTGGCTGAAATTCATATAAAGTTCCTACACATGTGGCGCTACTTTCGTTTATCTGTTTATTCATTATTATTTATTTATTTATTTATTTATTTGTTTTTAAACACACTTATGAGCGGCCTCCAAGCCCCCCAACGCTGCTGCCCACAGATTGGTCACCACCCTTCTCTCCGGGGCAGCTGGGGCCCAGCATTATTACCCGCATAAACTCTTGCCACACGGCCCTGCCTCAGCAGATGATAACAACACGTCTCATCACGGTAGCTGGGCCGCAGTTTCCTTACCTGCATACGACTCCTGCGACAGGCCTTTTTGCTTCATAACTCACTTTGTCCCCTCGGACCTCAAATGAGCAGTCCATAGATTATTACAACATCATAATAAGTTTGAGTGCCAAGCATTGCTCTCTTATGACTGTAAGACAGAATATTGAGGCCGGTTATAAATCACAGTTGGCATTGCTAGTTCCCTCCTGTAAAATTCACCGGAGTCCTGCTATTTTGGCCGCCAAGCTTCTGCTTCGCCTATTTAATGCTATAATTAGTTATGTATGTTAATTTCATACCATTATTATATATATAGATACATGAATACATATATATATATATATATATAATATATATATATATATATATATTTTTTTTTGTATTGTTCCCGCTACGTCGTCCGGAAATGCCCCTGCGCCTGGAATCGTTCGCCTGACTCGATCCTCCGACAAGTCCCTATCTTATGTATGCTGCCAACAACGTTCTTGCCTGTCCGATCTGGTGGTGCTGTCCTACTCTCCACCGCTGCCCACCTACGCTAAGTCCTGTGATGCCGCAGTGAGCCAGGTGTGGTGTGGCAGCCGGGTTACCAATGACACAATTAACCTACTGTTGATAATGGGGCAGCCGTGTTCCCCATGTTGCCAATAACAAAATTGTTGATAATACCCTAGGGTAAACATGTCCTTCGAGCAGGATCCGAACCCGCGACCTAAGGACCCCTGACCTCGCATTACCGTCCTCCGCACATGTTTTCCAACCCCCTCAGGCGGCATTTCTAGTTGTTACGCATCATCCCCCGTGCATGTGACCTTCCATATTTATTTATTTATTTTAAAACCTTCGCATGAACCTCGTATGTCATAATGCATCAAGACTGTTGTGTGTCCCTGTGTTATAACTGAACGTGGGGGCTTTCTGCTCCCTAGGTGTGCCCCCCAAGGAACTCTTAGTAATGCTACAATGAACAACGCCGTCCTGCGGGTTGCCTCATGGGTACACATATCTTGCCTATATAACTTAACCTCATGCTGTGGGTACACACTGCGATACTTTTAGCATATTGTCATAAAATAAAGTACCTTTATGTCTTGTACTTCTGTGTGTTGTGTTTCTTATAGTATTGTGCATATGACACCATTGGTATAGTAGGAGCTTTACCTCTTGTAATTCTGTGTATTGTGCTTCTTATAGTGTTGTGCCTATGACACCAGTGGTAATTAGGAGCTTTGCCCGTCTCCTATTTTCGCCTAAGCCGCTTTGCCATGGCTACCTTCTATCAGCCTAAGCTGCTAGCAGCCCTCTTCTATACTAATAAGGGATAACTGGACATGGCACCATGCGTAAGCACCTCTGATACCCACTATAGACCAGGCCAGCCTTCATGTTAAGCAGCCATTCCCTCTATAGCCTGGGACAACTAAAAGATGTACTAGTGACAGGTTCAAGCACTGCAGTCAAAAGATTCCCCTTTTGCGTGGTAAACGGTACTTATAGTCGCCACATGCGATGCTCTTTTTCGGCATGCTGTTGTCCCTCGGCTCGGCTTAGGCTGCTTTGTAGCAGCACCACTGAAAAGGCTCTAGGGATTATTAGGATTTTTTTTTTTTTTTTTTTGTTTTTTGTTTTTTGTTTTTTTGCTATAGATCTGCATTTTATTTGACAATGCTGTCGCTGAATTTTCTCTGCAGGCTGATAGCAAGAGTTATATCCATTATAGTACTGGGATATTGTGATTTCTATTCCAGATAGAAAGAGTCTTATCGGTTTGCAGCAAAACCTTAAATACAGTACTCAGTGTGTGCAACTTGAGGTATTGTGAAATTACAAATATTAAACCTGTAAAGTGTTTATGATATACACCCAAATATGAAAAACCCAGTGAAGACTGTTCTTTCGAGTCATTATGGGTCACGCACAGGCAGTGCTTAGCACACCACCGCCACTTGTTACTTATTCCTTAGTTTGCCCTTTAAATCCTTGCTTTTCCGGTGGCGGTTGCTAACTGTCGTCCCTTCTTTTGGTGTGCTGTTCGCTCCCATGGGTCTGTCCCTGTTACTTGCAGGCTTCCCCTTCTGGGCTAATTGTCTTACATTCATGCCCTATTCTCGCTTTTAGAGCTCGGCTCAGCCTCGGGGAGCAGCCGCCTTAAGTGCTGTACAACCATGAGGCGGGGGCTGCTTCGTGCGTCCACATCTCTTGTGAATATGTACTTATCCTCATACTGTGGGTACTCACTGAGCTACTTTTGGCATATGTCATAAAATAACTTAACTTTTTTTTTTTTTTTTTTTTTACTTCTATGTATTGAGTGTTCTTTCAATACTGTGTATATGACACCAGTGGTATCGTAGGAGCTTACGTGTCTCCTGTTTCAGCCTAAGCCGTGTAACCATTGCTACCTTCTATCCGCCTAAGCTGCTTGAAACCATTCTTCAACACTAATCAGGGTTAACTGGACCTGGCACGCGGTGTAAGTACCCCTGGTATCCACTACAAGCCAGGCCCACCTTCAAGTTAAGCTGCCGTCCCCTTATCTAGGCTTGAGACACTAAAAGATGTAGCGGTGATAGGTTAAAGCCCCGCAGTCCAAAGAGATTCCCCCTACGCGTGGTCGCGTACCTATAGTCGCCTACCTGCGAAGCTCACTTTGCGGCATGCTGTTGCCCTTGAGCTTGGCTTAATCAGCGTGACCGTATTCATACATGCTTTTTGAGGACAACAGCCATCCCCGCGGTTATCCTTCCTATGGCATCAGATAGTGCTCTCCCAGCGCTGACTGATAAAGTGCATGCTGGCATCCATGGCTACAAGTTCAAATAATTGTATGTGGCGTTTGTAGGCAGCTAGCATCTGGCGCTCTTGACTGGGCAGGTATGTATAGCTCGAACCCAGCGACAAACGAACCCTAAATGTCTCTATGCAGCTTACTTTGTATGCTGTAATGAATGTCCCCTGACCCCAGGCACGCTTCCTAATTTGCTGGGTGGACCATTACCGAAGCAACACGAATGCACAAATCTGAAGGGATGAAGCCGAGGCTGATTTAATTATCGTGGGAAAAGCTGGCCACCCAAGGAAAGTGCCGTGGGGGATGAGGTTAATAACTGAGTGTCTGCTGCGGGAGGTGCGCGCCACGCACAAGTGTAGCGCGCGCCCCCAGCCACTGTGCCCTTGCGTCGCCGAACCCTACGTAGCCCGATAAAGGCGTGGCCTGCCCTCCATGCGCCCCTACTAAACGCCCCAAGCGCCTCTATATATATATATTTTTTTTTTATTTTTTTTTGGGATATACAAAATTATGCAAGATTTTTTTTTTTTTTTTTTTTACATTTGTCTCTATTGATTTCCTTGCAGTGTATTTTTGTCGTTATATGGCTTGACTACACGCTGCTCCCTCGGTGCCTGTCTGTCTGTGGTCCGCCCAACCAGCAGCAAACCACCAATAGCTGGCTACGGTTCAATTCTGATGTCTGTTGGCATTCCAGCCATTACCTTGCCCTAGCTCCTCTGACGGCTCTAGTGGTGTTTAAGAATGCCGTCCAGTGACACCGATATCCAGGACGTGTGCAGTAAATGGAAAGGCTGGCTGCCCTTTTTCGCCGAGCACCACTCGGCCCTGTGCAGGAACCGGCCCGCCCCTAGCAACCGCTCCCATTGCCTCGTGTGACCACGAGTTCGCAGCGATTGCCTAGCAGCCTGCCGGCGAGGGCGCCCATGCCACCAGCCCCAACATACTCTTCCCTAGCCCCTCTGCGCCCCCCTGGATCCACGAGGATGGCAGCGCCGCCCTCGCGAAAGATCGCCACCTGCAACAACGTCCTCCCTTCCGAGACGAGGTGAGGAACGCCGCGGGCGGGGGCGGGTGGGGCTCCGGGGCCGACTCCTGTGGGCCCCGAGAACGTTCTATATTTTTCTATATAATAAATATCCCCTTTTCTCTTTTCTTTTGAGGAACTGCCCCGGGGAACAGAAACGCCGCTGGACCCAATCGCGATTCTCTGCCGCTGTGCGAACGACGCCGCGGGCGGGGTGGGGGTGCACGATGGGGGGGCAGCAATGGGCCTCATGGCTTCGGAGACAAACGGAATCGTTTGCAAAGAGCGCCCAAGTGCTCTGCAACCTGGGCGGACGGAAAGCAGTTCAACTGCCTATCCAGTTTTGGAGGCGGGTGGGTGCTAGTTTAGGTTAGTCTGTATTGTGAAATAACTCGTGTGCACCTTTATAAGTGCAAACCTGTAACATTAAACCTACGTTTAGGATAATATAAGGAGTTGGTTGTGCTTGTGCACCATGAAGCAAAGGTTGAGAACTCTTTGCCCATGCTGCTGTTCCTTTCGTCTCGGGGCCACCATCTTTCTATCTCTAGTTCCCGGCAGCCAGTCTGCAGCGTGCGGATACAGCTGTATGCCTTGAGATGCTAACTTTCTTCACAACCGAGACCCCGTGCCCCACCAACGATGCGCGCCCAGTGTGCCCCAAATTGTGAGCAACTTTCTCCCCTTTTTTTTTTTTTTAAAACAGACTCGCTCCCGATGCATCCTGCGCGCCCTACATAGCCGACGCTTCATGAGCGCCCCGAGATCCGGGGATGCCCGCACTCGGCCGAGACCCCCTCAGCTCGGCCTCGCCCGGCTGCGCACCGCTCCCTGCCCCATGCGCGCACTCGTAGGGCCCCCCGCCCAGGCACCGGCGCAGAAAGGCCTCGCCCTGCCGTGGACCCGTAAACGCAATTCGCTACTTGGAAGGGGCGGGGGGAGGGCGCACTAGGCCGGGCGCCCCAAAGACAACCTGCGACCATGCCGGCTCCGCCCGCCCGAGTCGAGAGCGGCCCCGCTTCGGTGACCGCAAGGGCAGGACAGAACCGAAGCTGAGAGAAAGAGTGCTGTAAGGTGAAAGGAAGGAGGAAGGGTTTGCGGTGGCAGTGGCTGAAGGGGGCGGGTGGCTGATGTCTGAACTCGCGTCTATCCCGCTTTCTCTGACCCATATCCCCTTTCTAAATGCAGGGATTCGCCACCGCCTCCAACCCTTGCAACCCCCCCTTCCTCTGACTCACCTCAGATTTTCACTGCCAGATGTCCGTATCAGGACTCGGCCTTTCTCCCATCTTGCTCGCACTTCGCCGCCGTGACCCCAAAGAGGCCCAGCCTTGCCAGGTCTCCCCTTAAGAGACCTCCCGGCCTTACTCCTCCCTTCTAACACCTAGGCGGCCATAAACCAGCTGGGGACCACCCTCTCCACTACGGAGGCCTCTCCGGACCACCTTTTGGGCAGGCAGGGGAGCGACGCTAGAAAGCTGTCCCCCTTATCGTCGCACTGCGTGCGACGGGGCCAGCCACATTTTCTCCGGTAACACGTTCTGCACTAGTAAACCCTCAGTAAATGGATTTGTTCACAACAAATTTGACAGCGGCTGAAAAAGACAAAACGCACAACACATCGACCCGCGAGCTAACGTTCTTCTGAAAGACAGCTCTCGCACGCCGCAGCAGCACTTAGTCTCGTGTCTTTTGCCTATTTTTAGAGCTCTGTGGATTGATGCTGTTCCTACATGTACAGGGCGAAGGGTGTTGAATTTCCATCATCCAGTATTCACTGTGTGATATAACAAGCGCTGGGTCCCAATGCTTGCTCCGAAATCTGGAAAACCGGACAAGAGACGCAAGGAAATTGACCTGCGGTTCATTCCGGGCCTGTTACATTTCATTCTGGAGGGTTGGGGATCAAATGCAGGTCTGGCAAATTTAGGGTTGGTCTGGCCTATAGGGCAATAAATCAGGCAACGCCGGATGGGCTGCTCTAATAGGTCAGTGTGTGCGCCGGATTTTCGACTATTTGTGGCCTGTTTTATGGTCTGCGAGGGCAATTATTGCTGTTGATTATTTCCATGAATTTGAAACAAACAATGAATACAGCAAACTAAGACCCATGCAGTCATCCATACCTTGCTAAACAATTTGCAAACATGGGCCAGTTTTTCGATAATTCTCCAATGGGGGCCCATTTTCATCTTAGTGCCCAGGCCTATTTTCTCTCCTAGTCGAACTGTGGGCAAAATATTCACACCGGTCCCACGCCTCACTGTGTGAGTGGCGAGCAAATCCAGCTCTCTCCACTGGTTTTCGTGGGAATGAGTTGGCAGGCTAAAGACATTTTAGAAAAAATGGCTCCTATTAATGCATAATACCGCTTTACTTTTCACAGATATTTGCTTGGTACTTTGGCGGCTGGATCTTGGTAAAAGCATCCACTAGCTTTCTCCCAACCAGGAAATTTACAGAGTGCAAGCCTTCAAACTCGTTAGTGAGTTCCCTTCTTTGCCTTCTTGTCATCATTTTCTGAAAGCTTTTTAGGTTTCGCCTGAGGCAGCACATGTGCTGTCATTTGCTTGTTAGCTGACAGGGAGCCTAGAGCCCACCCTTTGCATACCGTTGGTTGGCTTCATTTCCACTCTCATTTGCTTCTCATTCATTTGCACATTCAGGTTCATTTTCTCTTCTTGTGTTTGCCTTTTCCTTGACGCTTGGATGCATTACTTGTGTCCTTCTATTGCGCCCTTTGTTTTGGCTCAGACAGCGCATACACTGTCACTTGTGAGACATTATGTTAGCTTACAGGGGGATAGAGCCCACCCGTTGCATACCATTGGTTGGCTTCACTGCCACACTCATGTGCTTGCTTCTCATTCGTTAGCATGTGCAGGCTTTAGTTTTGCTTCTTGTGTTTATCTCTCCCCTAGTGCATTGGTGTCTGCATTACTTGTGTCCATCCACTGCTCCCTTTTCAGGTGCTACTTTTTGCTTTTTATTTAAGCACTTGAGGTTAGAGTGTGTATGTTTTCCAGCAATCTCCTTTGTGGACTCTATCCCCTCTGCTGAGCTCATGTGGAGGTTGTCCTGTTGCATGCTTCTCGCTCCATACGCTGGGATGCTTTTTCACCAGTGTGGTTCTCCCTCTGCAGTTTCACATTGCATGCTCTCTCTCTCTCAACTGTTTGCTCCCTGACCTACCCATTTTCTCCATCTTCCTCTCTCCCACATCCTCATTGGTCCTTCCCCACCGACACCCTCTGTGTTGTTTTCTGCCACTTATACGCCCACATTGATTCCACTCACCCATGCCTCCTGTGGTGCATTGCCCCACCCATGCCATCTGTGTTCAATCCACTCAGACATACCCCTCTGTGTTGTTTTGCTACCCCCATCTGTTTCGCTTCCCCTCCCCTCTGAGTTGCTTGCCTCCACCTGTCCAACTTTTTTTCTTTGTTTTTTGATCCAACTCAGATTAGCAAACAAAATGAAAAAAAAGCCCTGTGTCATTTTGTAGGGTGCACATGCATGCACCAACAAAAGGATAGCCAGTCACATCATAGGCTTTTTTGTGTGTGTTTTAAGAGCCGTCCTATACAGCATTGCGGATGCTGTACAGCATGACTTCAACCAGTGACAAAGTCAACTGGTCCTAAGGCTGACCATACCTTTCACAGCTCCATCCAATCAGGCATCTTACATTAAACTGTGAATATTGCAAGCCTACACCTTTAGTTAGTGTTCAGTTTCTAAAGAAAAGTACCCTCAGTGAAGATGCACTATGTGATAATAATGCATATAAGATCTTGCTCATTCTTGAAAAGCTCACAGGCAGACGACTTAGTGCATCATTACAAGTGGCTCATAGCAGTATCCTGGAGAGTATATTGCTCCAGGTCATTCCACCTTCCCTGCAGTCTCTAAAACCCAGAATTACCTAGTCCATAAATACTGGACACCATAACCATAGGTCTACATATTCGACTTATTAATTTCAGGTCCAGAAACATCAGAACTAGATCCCTGTGCAGTGCTGCAGAGCCTAAGGGCCGCTGCTTCACCTGGCACATGCCCTTACCATTCCTGAACCATGGGATGATTTATAAATGCTCCTGTTAGATCTTCACCTCCCCTTCTTTTCCCTCCTACCTGCCCCTGCCACCTGCACCATGGGTAAAATTAAAACACATGTATTCATTTACACCCTGCTACAAACGTTGTGAATAGATGCAATTTTGAACAGTGTGCTCTACCAGATCTGCATGTTATTCTCCATTCTAGCGCAAATAAATCATTAGTCCCAGATTTGGGTATGGTGATGCAGGCAAAATTAGAAATTCTGGCATTTGGTGTCACCAAACCGAAATCCAGCCTTAGATGGCAAAAACCCAAGATCAAAGCCACCAATACATTTTATGGTGGGAACCTGGCTGAAACAAAAAGAAAATGCCAGAACCCGGCATGCAAATTGTCCCACATCATCTGAGAAGCTGGGGAACTTGCCTGCAAAACACAGAGGATGGTATACCACTAGTCAGTAACATGAGCAAAAAGAGTCTATCTCAACAATTGTATAAACACAGCTACAAACCAAAAAATGAGATATTCAGCGGTTTTCAAGAACTATCCAGCCCAAAGTGTTGAAGCACTCACCAGTTGTCTCACAGACACATCACAAAAATTTGATGGACTTTTTAAAAATCTAAAATCACTAATGTTTGCAAATGCAATGCTTTAGTAAAATAATTCTTAAAAGCTGTATCAAACATCATCCACCCCAATCCTCCTTAAAACTTATGTTGGAGTTAGAAGTCACGCAGCTGGTCAAGGAAACCAAACCTTCCATCCTCCCAGTGGAGCTCTGACCAGCTGCTTTCATAAGAAATATTTTCAACCCCCTGCAGCTGTTTTTACAAGGATTATTGATATAAAGTGAGAGAGCAGTGTCTGACTCTTTGAAAAATTCAGTCTTTTCCCTCCTCTGGAAGAAGGCTATGTCTGATCCACATGTGCTTTCCAACTTCCACCCAATCTCATTACCTTCTATATCCAAGCAAAATAATAGATAGAGAAATCACCAGACTACTAAGGAGTAGGTGGAACAGAATCTTCATTCCTGCAAAATTTGTTGCAAATTGTGCACAGCATTTTGCAAATGAAATCAGATTTTGAAAGCCAATTTATGTATTAATAGATCAACATACAAAATTCCAAATTGGAGCGAGTCCCATTCTGACCTACAGCATCAATATTCATGAGGCATGCCTGTGATCGACTTTAAATAAAGGTAACTGTTTTTAAAATGCAGTCTGGTTTATATTAAGGAAATAGGGTGTATAAAATGACATTTTTGTAAACGTTTACTTGAGAGTTCGCAGTGGTCCACTGCCTACTCCCAAGTAAACTGTTTTTTAACATTCACAAAAGGGAAGGGGTCACAAAGGGAACCCCCACCCCCTTTTTTTGTGAATGGGTTACCACCCCAACTCAGGAGTTGCTAACATTTCAATGTTCACAACCAGATTACACTGCAAAACTTTGATATATCATTTACCATATCACATTTAGAAAGGAACACCTCAAACCTGCCCCTCACAAATTGGGAATTGGTTTCCACTCATAATCCCATTTTTGACTCAGTAAAAGTTTACAGACTCCTAAAATGGGATTCTTAAATATGCTAAACCTATTTTACAGTTGCAAGCACTCCAATTTTGCTAGTAGTAGCAGTGACAACCACAAAATAATTGAGTACATATGGCCTCTTATGCTGAATGATCACCAGTCTAGAATCAGGCATTCTTCAGGTATGGAGTCAGGGCTACCAAAAAAAACTCACATCTCCCTTCTTGAAGGAGAGGAAGCTGCTGTGGTCCTCCATGACCTCTTGGCTGCTTCCAACACTGTTGATTACACCATTCTAATGAACAGGATTGATAAGTGGACATGGTCTCAGATACCTCACTTCAATGTGTTCACTTGTTTCTTCACATTTAGAGTCAACAAACATGCATGGGTTTCTTCACTTCTTCCTACAATACAAAGTTCAGCAACCTTCTCTCTCTGTACTCCCCTTCAATAGCTACATAAATTCTTGACCACCATAAGTTAAAATTCCACATGTACAGATGATACGGAAATACGCATTCATTTAGATAACAGAGCATGGAAGCATACGAGCAATGAAGAGTGTCTAGATGATGTGTACTTTTGGGTGAAGGAAAATTGCTATTGTATGGGCTATAGGCTCAAAGTATCTGACTTTTAATTGCCCTGCCAACTTGAAATGTCACCATTCTCTTGCCAGCACGTCAGAAATGTGAGATTGAACTTCAATTCAGATTTCACCCCTCAAATGAAAAACGTTGTACAGGAACCTAATTTCTAACATTCCCTCCTCTAAACAATCTAGAAAATCCTTATTTCCCTAAAACCAACCATTTTATGAAACTGGCACATGATTTAGTCATGGCCAGACTGCACTACTGCAATGTAATGCAATGGCTTTCCAAAGTAACTATTTGGCAGACTGCAAAGACTGCCATATTAGGCAGCCAGGCTGAGCTAGCAAGTACAGTAGTGGGGCCATATCAACCTACAATTAAAGTTCTCCATTGGTTCCCAGTCAAAATCAGGATCAGATTCAAATCACTATGTATAGCGCAGAAGACATTTTTTGGGAAAAGGTCCTGGTTACCTTCAAAATATATCAGCTCTCTGTGTTCCAGGCAGGAATTATTTTTCTATTAAACACATCTGATCCATGAATGTGCCTTTAGGAGGTTAAACATTTTTGGGGGTCTGGGACTCAAACTCTGTGCCAATAGCTTTTTCTCTGGTTTCCTGGTGTATCCTCCTCCGGGCCCACATGCTAATTTGCTAGAGGCTTGGTGCCAGATTTTGGATTGGAACCCTCTCTGGCGCATACTCATTTTACCATCCTTGGGGATTTGAATTTTCATTTTGATTACTGCTCATGCAAAGACTCAGCCACCTTTTTTTGAACTAATGTCTAACTTTGGTTACTCCCAGTGGGTAAAATCTTCTATCCATGCGACAGGTCATACCCAGGATGGTATATTCACCAAAAACACAAATTGACGCAATGGCTGGCTGGATAGGTAAATTTGCTACCAACAAAATGAAGACAATCATAGTCTCCTAATGGACTATTTCAAAGACACTTGGGTTGGCAGACTGCATCACTGCAACACAGATGCCAATCCAAATTCCAAATACCATGGTGGAATCTCTATGTTAGCACCTTAGCACATGAAGCCAAAACAAACAATGCAATGGAAGGATGGCATTACAAAAAGAGCAAATCTACGAATAACTATTAATGGAACAATCTATTAGCCAAATTGTCCCTAAACATACGTAAGAAATCAAAAGAATGTACATGATGTTACGGTTTAAATGCAAAATCTTCATAAGTAACAAAGGAGCAGATTATTTAGAAAAAGCATATTAAAAAATAAATCGTAGCCTTCCAAAGTCTTCAAAAACGATGACAAATTCTAAACAACACACCAAATATTTGTATTTAATAAAATAATTATAATTATTTAATAATATAATTCTATTACATCAGTCAAACAATTATTGAAAATACAATGGTAATGAAGACTGTTATAATAAAATTATATATAAAGTATTTAAAACAAATGTAACATCACAAACCAAGAAAGATAAAAAACAAACTCAATCGATTACTTAAAATAATTGCAACATATAAACCAAACAATTCCACATAAAATTCACGTAATGTTTACACACACAATATAATATCAGATTTCCCACCCAAACACAAACTAATAAATAAACCATAGGTCCTCATTATGAGTTTGGAAGTCATGAGAATGCCAAACACGGTGTGGCGGTTGGACTGACACACTCCTGGCAGTCCGACTGCCAGACTACAACCCTGTTGCCAGCACCAGGATCATGGATCCCATTGAGGCGGCAGCTGTCGGAGTCATGGTCGACCATGGCGGTACTGAGTTCAGAGTGGCCGTGCTGATCACAAGTCCTCTTTCCACCAGCCTTTTCATGGCAGGGTCCCATGAGGGGGCAATGAATAGGCTGGTGGAAAGCCAGTGCTGGGGGCCACAGTGGGACATCGTCAGAATGCACACTGTCTACTGTGCAGACAGTGCACATTCTGAGGGTGATGCTGTGCCACAGCAGCCAAGGCCAATGCCATGGCGCTGTTTCTGCAGTTCTGACCGGCGGAAATGTTGTAATACAATGTTTCCAACAGCCAGCCAGGTGTAAAAAGTGTAACACGCCTGGGGGGAGGCCGCTGGTATGAAGGCATCCTCCTGCCCGCGTCTTTGTAGATCGGCTCCTTCAACCGCCAAAGTCGTAATGAGGCCCTTACTATTTTGTAGCAGCAGATTTTGTCTCTGTAGCCATGTAATAAAAAATAGAAATCCACCAAAAAAAGGAAAAATATTGTCAAAAAAGCATAAAAAAATGCAAAACTAAAACAAATCCAATAGAAATCCCTCTAAGCAATCCAAACTATCTAGGAACCATAAAAAAGCTGAAAATGTCTTTGAAAAAAGAAACACTCCAGAAAACCCCCAAAAAGTAAAAAGCATGGGTTTATTATAAATCAAAAATTATTTCCTTACAAAAAAAATAAACTCCCAATGCCCATAGGACACGTTCGTAGACAAAAAGTTGCAAATTTAAATGTAAAAACCTACCTGCAAAACACATAACTTTCCAAAAACACACATACATAACAGTTAATCATCAAAATGTAACTAACATAACACACTTTAACATAATATAGTGGCACATTACTAAAATAGTGCAGGAAAAGCCAAAATGACAAACTAGTGGAAGACAGTAACACTAATCTAAACATTCAAAAAACCTACAAACAACATTATAAATAACTTCTAGACTGCACGCCTAAACCCCTACCCTCAAAACTCTTAAAACATTCTTAAAAAAGGACTTACGTGTTCCAACAAACAGCAGCCCCTTACCGCAACCTCAAAAAATCAATCAATGGATTTATATAGAATGGCTAACCATCTGGAGGGGTAGCCAGGAATTGGTTTCAAGAAAATAGGTTAAAAATAACACAAGTACGTTACAAAACAACAGGTAGCTGTAAAACATGGCTGCTAAATGAAACTACAAAAAGACTATGGCCCATATTTATACTTTTTTAGTGCTGCATTTGCGACATTTTTTTACGCAAAAGTGGCGCAAAGTTACAAAATACAATTTTGCGTCAAAAAGTGGCGCAAATGCGGCACTAATAAAGTATAAATATGGGCCTATCTCTCCATAGAAATGAATGAGAAATATTGTAAAGATCTTCCCTAAATGTACATGTCAAAAATATTGTGATAAAATGTGAAAAAGTTGTAAAGTATAAGTTAAATAACAGTATAATATTTATACAATTATCTAATATGTACAAAAAAAATATCTTAAACAATTGTTAAAAATCTAAATAAAAATTTAGGAAATGGTAAAAATCTGTTAAACGATGGAAAATTAAAGTTGAAAATACACAACATACAATAGTATTGAAATATAATTTACATATTTTCATTAATACAAAATAAAAAAATGTTGTAGTTACTTACCTTTATATAAATGTTTACTTTTAACTTGAAGTATATATGATCAGAAATGTAAAAATATACAATAAATATACTTTGGAAACAACTAAAATTAGAAAAATGTGTACCTTATCTTTATTATATAAAAATATATTCATATTATTGGTTACAAACGTACAACAAACTATTTTTTATTATTCTTCAAATCCCCCACAATACAACTAAAATAACACAAACTATTTCTACTGCATACAACTACAAGTAAAATAACATATTTTATAATACAAATCTAAACTTAAATAATCACACTCCAACATAAATCATTTAAAAAGATTGTTGGACACCAAAGGGGTGACATTTACTATTTCCACTCCAATCTAACGTCCTGGGGAAAGGTGTTGGACCATAATCGAGCCACTTGCAATGCTGTCACCACAAGGTGCACAGCAAACAGTGAGCATCACGAGGATGCTACGCAGGGGGACCTCTGCACTGCCCATGACAAGTGCATAGGCAGTGCAGGGCCCCCCTCTGGCCCCCTGCACCTGATCTCCACAAGCCTTTTTATGGTGGTAATACCGCAAAGAAAAGGCTGGCGGAGACCCAAGTCAGAATCAGCCAGGTGGCGCTGCAAGCAATGCCCCCTGCATGATTCCAACCTCCAACACCGTCAGCGATCCCGGCGGAGAAGGGGGTACCGATCCTGGCAGAGACTGGCCTACCCTGGCGGTCTGACTGCCAGGGTCGTAATGTGGCAGTCAGACGCCACAGCAGCGGTGGTCCTGACCGCCACTGCGAGGCTGGCAGCCTCAAGATCGGCAGCCTCGTAATCGGGCCCTAAATTTTATAAAACGTTTTTATTAACTTAAAATGTTTTTTTTTTTTTTTATCTTCTAAAACCCAATATCTGGCTACTAAAAAAAAGTTAAACAATTCTTTATATACCTTAATATAACTATAAAAATTTAAACAATTTCATAACTAAAAACTTCTATTGTTAAAAACACCAATAAATAAAAATAATAAACAAAGAAAGCAAACACACTACAATAAATTATTAGAAACAATATTACATAAAACTACATTTCCTACATCGATATTTATTACGTTACTAAAAACAACACTAAAAACAATATTTTTACCTTTGATATGTCTGTAGGCGATATTTTTGATACCACAATATTCTTGACACAATATCTTTGTATCACAATATTTGTTTCCGATATTTTGTCCACATACAGTGAAAATGTAATAAATAGATTTAAAAATAAATATAAGGACTTTCGAAATCCATTCGGAATCCCCAAATAGGAGGGGCACAAAGGGGCTGTGCCTCTTCTAATTCCAATTAGAAATGAATTTAACAATGGTTGACACCCACAACTACAGGCACAAACCATTGATGAGTTTCTGACCCTGATTTTGGGTAGTAACTGATTCACAAAGTGAAGGGGTAAGGACCCCTTTCCTTTCGGATATAGTATTGACAGCATCAGGAGGAGAAGGAAATTTCCAGAGCACAACTCCCTCTTCACCCCAAAGGTTTCCAAAAATGAATCATTTTTTAAAAAGCAGCACATGTTGCTTAATGAAACCAGTGCTAAATATAAACAAAAAAAATGATTTCCATTTTGGAATGCTATCATGAAGGTAATGGTTTGCAGTCCCATGCAGGCCACCATCCCTGTGATTGCAACCAGTGACAGGGAGTTGCAAATTGCAACCTGCCTAATGAACATTAATTAGGCAGGTTGTTCTGCGACTCCCTGTGATTCAGTATTTTATGAACCAACCTATTAATACATAGGTCAATTTGCAAAATACTATTCCATTTGCAAAACATTAGTGCACAACTTGCAACCGCTTTTTACAAATGGAATAATAGTACATCAGGCCCTATATTTAATTCATATAATATAAGGTAATCAGATTAGTTGCCATGAACTTAAAACAGATATACTTCTTCCTTCTTTTGCATCATTACATGGCCTGTGCACATTGGGTAACGCCTTAGCCTTTGAGCCTGTGTCGTATCACTGAACTATTCACACAAGCAAAAAGTCCATAGAGAGAAGTTCTGAATGTGCACTATAGGTAACAGAACTCATTTAATGCATCCACCCATAAAAATCATTGGAAAGAGCATGGTGGTCTTTCTCCCCACTCACATGTGGAGATTCAGTATGCAGCAGCCTCCATGGGCAGTCTTGGGCACCTTGGCAACCATCCAAATAAAGGTGAAGGGTACCTCTTCACAGACACTTAAAGTGCACTAGGGTGTCGCGCTGTCAGTATTGATTACTTTGGGCCTCAATACGAGTTTGGCAGTTTGTTGACCACCATGGTGGCGGTCCGATTGACGCAGCTTTGACAGATGGACTGTCAGATTACGAGTTCGGCCATGGGACCACCAGGAGACTGCCAGCGGACTGCCGGCACCACCATAGTCAATGCGTCAGGGACCGCAGTGGTCCTGATTGCGGTTCGGCGGGTAATGTTGGAGATCCCGGCACTGGGACCTCCAGGTCCATTACAACCTGCAGGACCAACAAGCTGTCAATGGCGATCTCACCATCATGGAAAGTTTGGCAGTCAGGCAGGTAAGGGGCCTAAAATGGGGGGCCCAAGAGGCGTACGGCCCCATGGAAGGTGAGGCGGGGGCCAATGTGGGCCTGTCCAAAAGATTTGGAGTTCTGGGGTGCACTGTGTCCCGTGCACGACAGTGCATGGGCACAGTTCGGCCGTTGTGCCGTGAAGGAGGGATTTATGGCCAGCATTAGCCCCATTATACTGCCCCCTACCCACCTGACCAGTCACACCAGTCCTGTGGGGAATTTGTAATACAGGGGTTTCTGGACCATGAACCGGATGCCGTTCAAAAGACCGCCAGCATGATGATCTAGCGGTCCGACTGTCAAACTCATAATGAGGCCCTTAGTGCTTTTCTTTGTGCAAATTTCAGGTCCCATAAAGCACTATCAGATTCATCAAATTTCATAACTGAGGTTAGTCAGCAAAACAATACATTCAATAAATGTGAAGCACATTAAGTTCCACAAGAAAAACAGGGAATGATTAAGATTCAAACCACAAAGATTTAATAAAGGTTAAAAGTTTACAGAAGGCAAAAATCAGGTTAGTATCTTTTAACAATCAAATTGCATATGCTTGATTAATATGCAATTCTAAATTAAATCAAAGTCTTATATATCAGATATTGAGGAGTCAGAGGAAGAAAGCAAAGCATAGAATACCAGTTTTAGAAGTAAAGTCGTTAGCATATTCAGAAACTGAATCAAGGCCTGGAGAAAAGGGGATATAGAATTAAGGCGGCATATTTAAGAGCCCCTTGCGCTAAAGTGGCTTTTTTCATGCACCATATTTACAAAGAGGCGCAAGGCATGCATTGCGTCACTGTGTAAACCCTTGTGCCACATTATGCCTATGCCAGGCATAATGTATGCAAGGGGACGTTCTGGCGCCAGGAGGGCCGCAAAAATAGTGCAGTGAAAGTTAACGGATTTCACTGTGCCATTTTTAGCATAATTTTAATGCCTGCTCAGGGAAGGCATTAAAATGACGCTCCCATAGAAACCTATAGGCCTCCTTGTACTTTGCTACACTAGCTTCAATATTTTTGATGCTAGTATAGCAAAGCGCCAAAATAGCATCAAAAATACTGATGCTATTGTGCTAACGTGCACTGTATTATAAATATGGTGCAACCATGCTGTCATTAGGTGCCAGTTGTGGGGTGCAGAAAAAGAGGCGTATCAGTTCTGATGCACCACTTTTTCTTAAAAATGGGCCTTAGTAACTGATTAAAGGTGTAAAAACAACTGTGAGAACCCCTCTGCAACACCGTTGTGGCAGGCCGCATGGAGGCATCCGACCCGGTGCAGCAGCCTCAGTCCTGGCGAGCACTGGCATGGGCTGTGGTGAAAGGGTTCACAGCCGCAGTGGCCATGGAGGGCTATGAGGCAGAGATTTGGTACACTCCTAGCAGCACTTTTTTAATAAACTGAGGGCCTGCCACAGCCCATGGCTGAGGCCCATCAGTAGAGTACCTTCTCCCTCTCCCTGGCACAAGTCACTCAGGAGCTGGGAACGGAGAGGGTGGGTAAAGGACCAGTTGGGAATGAGGCACTGAACCGCTGGGTGGTGACTCGCAGGCGGACCCCCACTCTGTGAAGGAAGAGGTGTGCCATAGACACCTGACTTGATGGCAACACAGCGGCACCAACTAGGGCGGGCGCGGGAACAACATGGACTATGTTCTCTGAGACTGATGGCCCTGAGGGAGTATCAACTGATGTTTTGGCATGGTATGGGCCACTAGCGCTGTGGTGAAGAGCCACACATTGTGCCACATCAGACTATGAGTACCTCCATCAGTTGAGTCCTGCTGTGGCCCAATACTGCACATTCCGGAAAATAATCGCCTCCCCCCCCCAGTGTAAGGCGTACAAGCAGAGAGAGTGTGATTGGGGGTGAGGTGGAGCAGCACAGGTCAGACTACTGGGCTCTGGTATTCAGCCCCCCCTGACTCGGGCCTCTCCTGTGGTGTTGATGAGCTGGACCCCAGGTTGACAACTGGCCCAACCCAGCTCTTATGCAACTGGTCATGAACAGACACCAAGCCACTTGCTTACTTTTCCTCCATCTGCAGGCCTGCCGCAAACTGTACAAATAATTGGAGACTAAGGCACAATCCTGTTCCCACAGAGTAACCTGGCAAGACACAAGGCGAGGAGTCCTTTGAATTGAGGATTCCCGAAATCCAAACAGAATCAGCTGGCAAAGACAAGACCTTTCTCTCCCTGGGCCCCAGGGTTCCGACTGAGCCCTGGCAAATAACCCAGCGGATCATACTAGGTGCATTTAACAGCATGACTCTTGAGACTCGCACTGCTAATCGATAGCTGCCAACCCATAGTCGCTACATGAAATGGACGCTCTGATAAAAGACGGACAGGTGCAACAGTGTGATCTACCTTACGAGGGTGTCAACAAGCAGTGTACCTAGGAATATGGTCAGCAGTCGAGGCCCTAACTCTGCGCAGGCTAATAGCGCGGACATGTACACATTGATAATGCCAGCCTCTGGCAGTGTGGTGGGAGCACACAGCAGCCACTCCCATATTGATCATATCTTTAACCCCCAAGTTAATGCAGGCCAATTCTGAGACGAAGCACATATGGCCTGAGGGATCTCTGATCACTTGACAGGTGGGGTAGTGCTGTGTGGACTGACATGTGACTTCACACTGGCCCCTAGACTTAATTTATGGCAACTGCGTGATGGAAGCATTTAAGAGAAACACGGGGAAGGGGCAGACACCTACTTTACAGAAAATAAAGGGACTGTAGATTCAGTGTGCGACCTGTGGGAAGCATTCAAAACGTCATACAAAGCGAGGCATAGGCCCTGAGGGTGGGGGGAAGAAAGAGAATAAACACAAGTTGGAAGCTATTGAGCAGAATATTAAATCCTTAGAGGACAGGGTACTGGTGGAGAGGATTGCTGTGCTTCGCCATCAGTTTCAACTCCAGCAGCACTACCTGCGTACAATGGCAGAAGACAGGGCACATGCCCATGCGCTTGCGACACAATGCCGGCTATAAGATATAGGGGACAAAGCCAACAAACTGTTGACATGTCTGGATAGAAGAGTTAAAGAACGAAGCTGGGTACTTGTAGTCCTTGACTGTGATGGAGTGCCCCAAACGGCTAGTGCCACCATAGCAGAAACCTTTGCCACTTATTATGAAGGTATATACTCCTTTGCGACTACCATGACTGATGTGCTGACTTTCTAAAGGACATTAATTCCCAGGCACTCTGAGATGAGGCTCAAGGGGCTTTAAAAGAAGACTTGATAGGAGCAGAGTTGGTGCTCGCAATGCAATACCTCCAATCTGAATTATATAAGGGTATGGCTGATAAAGTTGAGGAACACATGTTGGCCATGGTCCATGAAGCGTGAACGAGTTTACCTAAGGATCAGCGGATCACCACGATTGTGTTTATTCACAAGAAAGGCAAGCTGCTGATGGATTGTGGATCATATAGGCTATATCTTTACTAAATGTGGAAGCCAAGGTGCTGGCATAGCCTTGGCAACCAGGCTGCACAAGGCCATCACTTCAGTGATTCACCCTGACCAATCAGGCTTCATGCCACATAAGAGCACACAACATGACCTGCAATGCCTCTGAACAGTGCTGCATATGACCAGACTGCCACACACTGAACAAGAGGCGCTCATGGCCTTAGATGCAAAGATGGAATTTAACAGCATTGAGTGATGCTACATCTTTCCAGCTCTGGCTTGAATTGACTTTGGACCAAAATTCTGTGGGTGGGTAAAACTCTTATATCAGGGCCCACTTGCAGTGTGGTTTCCTGAATTTCTGCCCTGCAGAAGGGCACTAAGCTAGGATCCCCATCCCCAATTATATTCACGCTGGGCTTGTGCCCCTAGCAGCGCAAGTCCATCAAGATCTAATTATACAGGAAGTGGGTAGCGACAGGGGATGGGAAGAATGCATCTCCCTATATTTGGACGATGCATTGCTCTATATATCTCAGCCAATCCACTCCATAGCTGGAATACTGCAAAGTTTTGACATCTTTGTGGATCACTCGGGATATCGTATTCATCGGTCAAAGTCACTGATCTTTCCCCTGTCGGGAGGTACTCCAAGGCTCCCCTCCGATGCACTGCACCATTTATGCTGGATGGTTTCCAGTATCTTGGGATTTATTTTACTTGTGACCCCAATGAACTCCTGCATCAGAATCTGTTTCTGCAGCTCGATGGACTCCACAGGGATGTAGATCATTGGAGAACTCTGCCACTATTTTTAACGGGCAAAGCTGCCTTATATAAAATGATGTCACTCCCACTCCTCCTTTATGTACTTCAAAATACACCCTTTAAGATCCCTCTAGAGTTCTTCCATATAATTGATCATGAAGTCTGTCTCTTGCAATGGAATGTAAGTAGCACGCAAATTGCGTTGAGCAAGCCCCAGAGAGGAGTATGTGACGGAGGACTGTCAGTCCCAGACATACTTAAATACTACTGGCCTCCCAATTTGTGACAGTCAATGTCTGGATGTTTACTGATCGTAAGGGAACCGGCCTACCTGGTAGATAGAGAGGCTATGGATTGCAGGGTCACGTGGCAGTCCTTTTTCAACAGAAAAGGGAATGAGACCTACTGCTGCATACCTAGATGGTGGTCCGAGTATGGAGGGAGGCCACAGTCTATTTGGGATGGGGAATCAAACTCACTAATCAAACTCCATTGTGGGACTGCAACTTACTGCAAGAGGTGTGAAACCTGAAAGGCTTCTCAAAGTGGGGCTTGATTGTCATAGAAAGCTTGGGGGATAACTGGCGAGGGCAAGCACTAGTTAAGTTTGAGGTCCCGCACCAGGAGCATGAGCTGGCAGAGATTGAGCGGTATAGATACATACAGCTTGGGCACACCCTTAGGAGGCATATTATAGAGGGAGAAAAACAGCCGGAGGCGACGCTGTTTGAGGACTGCCTTCTCAAGGACCCTATAACTGATACGGCTATCTCTGTTGTCTACCAAAAGCTGATGAAATCCCCTGAACTGATGGTGGCATTGAGAGAGGTCTGGGTAAGGGACCTGGGAGACCTAGGCAATGTGAACTGGGCAGAAGCCCTCCAAAGACCATGAGAGATAGAGATTCGTACCCGCTGTCAACTGGTGCAACTGAGAATCCTACACAGATCATACTATTCTAGGGTCCTACTTCAAAAGATAGGTAGGGGAGACTCTGCACTCTGTTTGCGAGGATGTGGACAGGAAGACACATTCTTTCACATCCTTTGGGAATGTCCGATCATACAATTCCATTGGGGAGAAGTGGTTCGAAGAATGTCTCAAGTTATAGCCCTGGAGATTACCCTAGACACAAAGTGGCTCTATTTGACTATAAAAGGGGAGGAGGCCTGGACAAAATACCAGAAGATCTGGCTAGTGGTTGCAGCAGGTGTGGCTAAACATAATATCACGAAGGCCTGGGGTGCAGCGCCTCCCTCTCAAATAGAAAGCTAGGAGACTGACTTAGACTGGTGCCAACGAGTGGAACAAGTGGTCTGTTAAAGCAGAGGATGCCCGAAGAAGTAGGGAAAAGTGTGGGGTAGGTAGCACAACTTTTGAGGGTAATGAGTATTGGGCATGAGGCGGGGAGGGAAGGGATAGCACTGTTGTCTGGTTGTCTCATACTCTATGATCTACAAAATGTCCTAGACCTTAAAGGCTCCATCTTAAATGTATAATCATGCTCTACTTTTGCTACTTGCTGCTTTAACTGAAATGCAACTGAATGCTCACTTCCATACCATTCCTGTACTTACTGTATGCTGAACGATGCCATGTTTAAAAAAAAAGGGTTTTAAAAAAAAAAGTGTATAGAGATGCCGTAAAATTGCAGTTATAATTTGCATGCCTTCTTTTAAACTGTGTCTTCTAATTATTTAAATTTCTGTCAAGTTGTTCAAAATTTAAGGGTGTTGTATCTAAAGATCCAACGGTCAAGGGTCAAAAATCATCAAAGCATTACCGGTCAGGAGTGATGGTCGCATATGGCAAAGAATAAAAAAAAATTCCAACATAGTAAAATGTTCCTTTATAATTGTTGGGTGGGCATGGCTTGGATGGCAGATGAGTGAGTTGTGCCTCGCCGCTCCTCTGTCTGCCCACCGGCCATTAGCGGACACTGCAGGGCTTGGGCACCAATTCGGACACAGTGGTGCTGGGGGAGATACCTGTGAAGGCCCCTGTCTGGCATCGACCCTGGACTCAGGCGACTGAAAGAGCGATGCGGTGATAAAGTGAGAGCCACGCGACTGGCAAGATGGTGGCCACGTTCATTTGGTTTCCCGGCTGAGCCGATGGGGGAAACGTAGTCACTGCAGTGGTGTTGAGAGTGGAGAATTCCTCTATCCAGAGCTGATGAGAGGGGAGCGGGCAAATCAGTCGGTGAGGACTGGCTGCCAACTGATGTCAGTGAGTAATAGTGCAGGAAGCACGCAATAGGCGGACATTGGCAGTGGTCCAGGGGGGCCCTTGTGTGCACCGACGAGGGCCACAGTGAGCAGCTGGACTTGGTGTGTGGTAGCCAGGATGTGGACTGCAGCTCCCCACTCTGGGGTACAGGGGCACAAATAAGGCTGCATGTGCGGAACAGTACCGGCAACAATAATCAATTTCTTCCAGCCCCCTTCCAGGTGCAGCCTGTAAGTGTCAAAGCACACATTGGAGCCACACAGTGCTCCCTAACTATCCACTCTCTGTGCCAGCAAGGAAGCTTTGGAAAGGCACAGAAGTGAGGATTCCTCCCCACCGCAGAGGACAGATTTGGTGCTTTCAGAAGCCATACTGCCCCTATCATCCACAACAGCAGTGTGGGGCAGACCATGGAGGCCATGGGGAATCCCTAGGATAGGCGATTGATCACAGCAGTTGATCACAGCAGCAAACTCAATCCACTGGATGGCATAGGACCTGGGGCTCGAATACTGTGGACTATCCGTGCACAATGGTTTCCACCAAGGGCAAGAAGGATCAGACAGTCTTAGACATGCTGATGAGATCAACAAATGTGCTGGCAAAAGAGGGTTCTTCGTCACAAAAGAGACTGCCTTCCGAGAGCATTCAGGGAAACCCTGTTTGACTCCTTGAGAATAGACCAGCAAACTGTGAAACTCAACCTCATGTAGGAACTACGAGAGGTGCAAAAGGATATGAGTACTTTGGAGACGAGGGTATCCAGGAGCTTGAACATTTGCAACAAGAAGTGCTATGCCTCTGGGAGCGACAGACACTGATATCATGGCCTATGTGAAGGCCCTCTTCCACCACATCCTCGGATCAGAAAATACCAAGATCGTTCATCTCAACAAAGCTAGTCCCACCCTAACCTAAACCAATTTGGGGAAGGTGTTGGACAGTTATTATTGCCACTCCGATCTAAACCAGTTTAAGGAAGGGGTTGGACACTAACAAGGTCACATTTGCTATTTCTACTCCAATCTAAAGCAATTAGGGCAAAGTGTTGTACATAAAAGGTTGACATTTATTATTCCCACTCCAATCTAAACCAATTTGAGGATGGCATTGGACATTTAAGGCCTGACATTTACTATTCCCGCTCCAATCTAAAACAATTCAGAGAAAGTGTTGGAATAAGGGTTGAAATCAGCTATTAAAGGGTTAACATTTACTATTCCCACTCAATTCTAAACCAGTTTAAGGAAGCTGTTGGACACTAAAGGGATGATTTTTACTATGCTTTCTCCACTCTAACTCAATTAGGGAAAGGCATTGCACACTAAAGGGTTGACATTTCCAATTCCCCAGGAGGAAACAGTGCCAAAGCTCCAGACAGTTAGTCTGAGTTCATGATTTTCAAGTGAAAGAGAAGGTCCTCAAGACAGCAAGCGATGCACACCTCCTCCAGTTCCGAGGCCACAATATCGCTTTGTTTCAGGACTTTCCATGATCATGCTCCAGGGGCATCTGAACTTCCATCCTTGCTGTGGGACTTTTCCCAGAGCAAGGGTGTATCCTACAGCTGGGGCCACCAGTTTCACATAATCATCCGTTTGGAGAATCATCTACACCAAAACAATTCCCTTGATGAGGCACCCCAGATCATGGGCATTATGGAGACAGAGGTATCCCCTCTGAGAGTGGAGAGGGGGCCATTGTGGGCTAGGAATACCATGCTCTCCTAAAGGGCACGATCAGACCCAGGCATGATTGCTCAAGACAGAAAGGCGGCCTTGGACAAAGTATTTGAGGAGACTGCTCGCTGCATGAGAGAGCTGTACACAACCTGAGAGAATCTTCCAGTCAGGGTGATGCTGCCCTGGTTGCTTGCACTGACTAAGTAAGACTTGTGGTGGTGGGTGCAGGGGAGCGAATGACATATCCACTAACACTATACTGTATGGAACTTATAAAAGAGGTTTTGTTCTTGTTGTTACAAACTATTATAGGGGGAGTAAGTTGTTTTTTACCCACTCTTTGGGCTTTCCCATTTGTTCCTATGAACAATGACTGTGATGAATCTAGTTTTAGGGTTGATGAGACCAACACACCTCCTTGCACAGATTGCTTTATAATGCATAAGGTTAGGATGCAACATGACTACTAATATCCTAGACATTAAAATAATTAAACTCAATGTCCAACGCTGTAGTGATTAGCGGTATAGTCTATGCTCAAGCAGTCCAAGGGCAATATATGTTTCTTACAAGAGGCACACTTTCTAACAAAGGATAAACATAGAATTAAATCCAAATGGTTCCCTCAGCAGTTCTGGTTGGCGGGACCTGCCAAGCAGGAGGGAGTGGCAATACTTATATCTTTGTCCTTTGAAAGGAGGTAATATGCAAGTTTGCGGAGCACAGGGGCCATATGCTGACATACCTCATTAATCTGGGTGACTAATCCCTCACACAAGTTACAATCTACACCCCTAATGAGCATTAAAAGAGTTTCCTTCTTGACATTCTGACATTCTCCAGATTCCAGAAGCAGCCTTCCAGGTGGGTAGGGATCTCAATCTAGTCATGGACAATGATTTAGACAGATCCGGTCAGAGATCTGGCCAGACTGGGACTCTTAATAAGGGCCGCTTATGAATGGGTGAGAGCGCACTGGCAGATCTGTGGAGGCTTGCCTATCCCGTTCAGAGAGATCATATCTTTTTTGGCAGCTCATAAGACTTATCCACATATAGATTACATCCTGGGCACTCCTGCCTTAATATCCCTGACCCATAGTGTATACATTGATCCCATGGCATTGTCTGACCATGTAAGGTTAGACGGGAAAAGAAAGAATGCAGGCTTGTGAAGGCTGCGAGACCAAATTATTCAACACCCCACACATGCATAAGCAATCACTTCTGTACTTGAGACATACATATGGAATAATAATTCTGGGAAGGTGAAGTTGGCTACTGCATAGGAGGTGCTAAAGGCAGCGATCAGGGGAGAGCTGTTAGCGAGTTCCGCAAATAATAATCAAAATCAGCGGGACAAAATGGCACAATTAGAACATGAAGTCAAAAAATTAGAAACTATTGACAAACGTACAGGTGTCGCCTGGATCTCAGGAGCTTTAGATAAAGCCAGAACACAATTTAAAAGATTAGATCAAGACGGTGCGGAGTATGCCCTTCTGCGCCTGAAACAAAAATTCACAGACAGAACAGAAGTGGGAAAATGCTGGTGCGCCACCTGCGAGCCAAAATGCATGCAGATAGGGTCCGTGTCATAACTGGTCAGGAGGGTGAAGCTGTTTCTGGGGATGCCCGCATAGCAAACGACTTGGGTGACTTGTATGCACAGTTTTACTGCTCCCAAGAATCTGACTCGGGGGACTCTGAGGCATACTTAGTAAGGGCATAGGTAACAACGATCACTCATGTGCAGGCAAAAGCACTGGAGAAACCAATTGAATCTGCTGAGGTAATCTCTATGATAGCACGCTTACAACCCCTAAAGACACCGGACTGAAAGGGTTTACACCACTATTTTACAAGACCTTTTGTCACACTAGATTATTAAATTATTTTGCAGATGCGGGGGCCCCCATGCACTCTATGCTTGAAGAATCCATTACAGTTTTGCCCATAACAAATAAGGATGCTAGCCTATGCAGCTCATACAGACCAATTTCTCTACTTAACATGGATGCATCAATATTTACTAGTGCCCTTGGCCCCTGGGGTTACGGTGCGGCTGAAGGGAGTTACCACCTGGTCCTTCAACATTTACTGGGGGACTTGACAGGGCTGCCTTATGTCCCCATTCCTTTTCACGCTGTATTTGGAGCCCATTGTGCAATTCATCAGATCCAACATGCATTTCACAGGAGTGTGCTTTGGTAGTGATATCCATGCCATCAGCCTATACGGATGACATAATAGTGGCTCTAGCAGGCCCTATGACGTCCCTGCTGGCGCAAATCCAGGAGCTGCAGCTTTTTATGGATGTCTCTTGGTTCAAGGTTAATCTTTCTAAATCCCAAATACTGAACCTCATGGTAGCAGCGACTCATCAAGAGCAGTTGCAGGCCTGATAGCCTGGTCCACAGACCCTGTCCCCTACATAGCAGCCAAAACAGCTGAGGTTTGCTACCACTGCCTCACTAGACAAGGGAAAGCAGACCTTCGGAACTGGCTGTGTCTTCGGCTTTCTTGGTTAGTGTTAATTGCTGCGATTAAAATGACCATTCTAACTAAAATGTTATATGAATTCCAAGCCTTTCCTTTGACACCACCCGGAAACATGATGACACTCGTGCAAAAGGAGATTAATAATTTCATATAGGGTGGGAAACAACCACGCAAGTTGCTGTACTTTGCATATTACTCCACGTCAGGAGGTGGATTGGAAGTGCCCAGTGTCACACAATGCTACCAAGCTTTGCAGCTTTGTTTTCTTGTAGAGTGTGGGTGGTCCACATCTGATAAACACTGGCATTTCAGGGACTAGACCATAGCAGGTTCTCATATATGGAAGATACCTTGGCTTCCTAGACAGGGCATGGCCTGGGGGTTGTATTACTCACCTATCACACAAACCACACTTGTGGTGTGAGACAAGGTAACTAGTGACTCCCCTCTTTGATAATCTGGACTTCCCTCCGGGTCTTGGAGGGGACCACTTCAGGTGCTGGCAATCAGCAGGGTGCAAGCAGATAGGCACATTTTTGGGCAAATCTGGGATTATCCCCTTTGATACACTAAATAAGAATTTCAATCTAGCAGAGGCCGACGGCATGCAATCTCAGCAAGCTTGTCACAGGGTGATGCACCCTTCTGTTAAGCTGCATGCCCACCATATGTTAATGCCTTTTGAGAAGTAGCTGATATTGAATGATAAAGACAAACGCCTGATCTCTGAGCTTTACTCCTTCTTTGGAAGCCTCCCTTTCTGGCCTAAAACCACTGGTAAGGAGCGCTGGGAGGTGGAGATAGGGAATATAGTCTATACAGCACACCATACGGCACATAATATTGAGAGCACCGAGGCAGCTGGCAAGATTGCTACATACTGGTAATGTGGACACCTGCTAGAATGCAGAAATGACTTGAGTGCAGTAAGGAGTGCTGGAGGGGGTGTGGAAAAACAACAGATGATGGACGGAATGCAGAACAAATCAAAGATTTACCCCCAGTCACAGATCTGGGTTTAATCCATCAATTTTTTTACTTGCCATGCCTCTCCAGTTTGGACCCAGCCATATGCAAATCAGTCTTGACCCTGTTCCCCATGGGAACAGTCCAGCCCAAACTGCCAGACCAGGTCCTTCCTGAACCAGAAACAAGCATCCTGGGACCAGTTTCAGGGTATCAGTCTTCATCAGCCAGGCTAGCTTGAATCTGGTGGCATAGCAAGCACGAGACCCACGTCCGGGCATACCCTTCCCACTTGGGGAGACAAATGCAAAAACAACAGAGGATGGACGGAATGCAGAACAAATCAAACATTCACCCCCAGTCACAGATATGGGTTTAATCCATCAGTTGTTTGCTTGCCATGCTATTCCAGTGTGGACCCCGTCATATGCAAATCAGTCTTGACCCTGTTCCCTATGGGAACAGTGCCGGCCAAACTTCCAGACCAGGTCCTATCTGAACCAGAAACAAGCATCCTGGGACCAGTTTTAGGGTATCACCCTTCATCAGCCAGGCTAGCTTGAATCTGGTGGCATAGCAAGCGTGGGACCCACGTCAGGGCATACCCTTCCCACTTGGGGTGATAAATGCAAAAACAACAGATGATGGGCGGAATGCAGAACAAATCAAACTGTCACCCCGTCACAGATCTAGGTTTAATCCATCCGTTTTTTTGCTTGCCATGCCATTCCAGTTTGGACCCAGCCATATGGAAATCAGTCTTGACCCTGCTCCCTGGCACTTGTACTCTGGTACACTTATTATGGATCTGCCTCAAGCTAACTCGGTTGGTTTTCAACACATAAGTTTCCCACTTTCCAGCTTATGTTCTTCTCTGGTTGCCTAATCCCCTCACACACCCCTTGAAGTCCCTGAGGAGCAAACAAATAGCCCTAGCACTAGGGGCAGCACATCAGACTTTCTTCTTGCTCTGGGGGTCAGATAGGATTCTGGACTATACGTCCTGACTCCACTGCATATTGCATCTTTTGGGCATGGAGCGGCTGACGGTAGAACACATTGTGAAGACCTATCACGATCTGTGGGGCCCCTTTATACAATTATTATCACTAGAATTTAATGAGCTGACTTGCCCCAAACACCTGCAGCTGCTGCATTTGATATTTGATTCCCCAACCTGAGAGGGTTAAGGTAGGTGACGTGGGAGCAGACCGGGCTACGAGCGAAAATGCAGAAGGCAGGAGTAGTGCCAGTGGGTGGTAAGATGCAATCATCAAAAATTGACATATTATTGCTAGGTGCTGAAGGCGGAGGGTTGGGGGAAGGAAGGGTTTCTTGTTTTGGGGAAGTTCTGTGTATGTTTCTGAGCCTCTGGGTTGTTGGCGACATGGTTGTATATTTTTTCTCATGCGACTAAACCAATAAAACAGAAGTGATTCACCTAATAAATTGCTTTCAGAGAACATTTTCATATCTTTTAATGGTTACATTCTCACTTTTTATTAACATTGCTTCTAACCTCTTCAATATTTTCTGTGTGTAATCAATAATTTTTAACATCCACAGAATCGATTCACATTGTGTATTCAATTCATTCTGAGTAAAACTCAATGTTCATCGCAAATTAACTATATCCTTTCAAACGTTTTAACTATAAAAGGAACCTACAAGGACAGAAGTAAACCTGCTGCAAATAATTTATTATCAAATAAAGTAAAGGATGTCTCAGAGAACAGGTTTCTCTATATACCTTATTTGCAAAACTACCATATCCATCTGTCCTCGTGGATTGACCATAACTCAAACATTTTCTCCCCCTAATACTTTGCTTTTATAATGTGAGTACCTGATATTCTCCACATGTATGCGTCACAACAATTAAGGGCCTCATTACAAGGTTGGCGGGCCAACTGCCGGCCTGCCAGTCCCATGGAGAGGAGACCGCTGTGAAGGTGGTGGTATCCCCCCACAACCAGCCCTATTACAAGGTTTACACTGGGCTGACCGGCAGAAACCTCAGACATCTGA
The DNA here is from genome assembly GCF_031143425.1 of Pleurodeles waltl. NCBI lineage: Eukaryota > Metazoa > Chordata > Amphibia > Caudata > Salamandridae > Pleurodeles > Pleurodeles waltl. Next base: position 568,174,712 of record NC_090450.1, read on the forward strand.
GGTTTACGCCGGTCAGCCCAGTGGAAACCGTGCTACAGCATTGGCTCCCAAGCACCCTCGGAAAACACACTGTCTGCAGTAGCAGTAGTATTCCGAGGGAGCTGGGCAGGGTGCCACTGCACTGCCCATGACATGGTTGTGGGCAATGCAGGCCAGCCCCCATGTGGCACCCAGTTCTGGCTTTCCGCAAGCCTTTCCATGGCAGGGTCCCTGCAATGGAAAGGCTGGTGGAAAGTGAAGACGTGATCAGCACGGCAGTGCAGCTTTAAGCACCGCTGTGGCTGAGCACGACCTCGACCACTGCCTACCCATTGGGACCCATGTTTATGGTGGTGACGGTAGTCCCAAGGCGGTCCAACCACCTGGGTTGTAGTTAGGTTGTCAGACTGCCAAGAGTGCAGCAATCCAATCGCCACCACAAGTCTGGCAGTCATGGAACCACCAGACTCCGAATTAGGCCCTAAATCCTTTGACACTTTTCATTGTTGCTCTTAACATCTTCTTAAAGAAAACAACTTTAATATGATCTCAGACTTAAATCAAATGGTTTTGTTGTGTTCATACAGAAATTACCTCTTTTTAGTTCTCAACTACAGACAGCTTTTAGCTGTTAGTCGTTGAAAACCTATTGTGGATAATACCATTACTTACAGTGGGTTGTGGGCCACCCCCTTTTTGGAACTGATTGTCTTTCATGTCAGTCTCATTTGCTTGCGTTTTCCTCAATGGCTTTTTTTCCGCTTCTAGTTTTTGTTCCTCACCTAGACTAGAGCATAGCTTCTTTGCCATCCATTTGAGTGGATGACTAGTATCCTTCCATTGCTCACGTTTAACTACTTTTTTCTTTCTGCACTGCAAATGGGTGCATTTGTGTTCTTGCTCTCTCGCTTGTAGGACGCTTCCCAACCCAAATTGCTACTCCCTGTGCACTCTACCTTCATCTCTCATCCTCTTCTCCATCGCATCTGTTACTTCTCCCACCTCACACTTATGCACATTTTTTATGCTTTTAAGTTTATTACCCCCACTTCCTCTCTCACACCTGCTTCCTCCACCTGCTCCTACATTTCTCCTCCCTCCTGTTATGCAGCAACGGCTCCTCCACTATGGCAGAGGAGCGTCGTCCCCCCACGAATAGCAGCAGCTGCAAAAAAAGGATAAAAAACGGTGTCTATTATCTTTTCATTGTTAAAGGGACGGGGCCAATGAGGATGACTGAGACAAGTGGAGTGTGTACTCCCCTCAGTGCTCATGTGTGTTTAGCCGGACGTCTCGGGCCGGCCAAACACACATGCACACTGTGCTCTCGAGAGAGGAGGCACAGGCTCCCAGTCTGCCTGGGAGCGCCATGGCTGGACATTCCAGCCAATCCTAACGCTGCTCTGAGTAGAGTCAGGATTGGCCGCAGGGCAGACTGGGAGCCTGTGCCTGCCTGCAGTGACCAAAAAGGAGGAGCGGCATGGTGGAGCAGGTAAGTTTTTATTTGTTTATTTTATTTTTCTTATTTAATGTTTTTGTTAACGCCCTGCCCCGTGCTCCGCCCTGCCCCTATAACATGCAACGAGCCATGACTGATGTTATGGTCTGTTTTTAAAAATGTTTTGCTCACTCACATAACTGCACCTGCTCCCCCATTGGTCTCCTGCCACTGAAGTCTTTTGAAAAAGCCTTTTTTCACATTTTTGGAGGTTATGGCAGCTGCACTTAGCTACAAGACCATTCTTTTTCCGAAAACACACCTTCGCACATTTAAAAATTGTTTTTATTGCTGTAAGATTGGCATCCGCTATCTTTTAACTGTAAATTAAAACACAAAAATGTTGGCCATGCAATGCTGTATGTTGATACATGCATGGCGATGTGTGCATGCATATACGTCATCATGGGCAGCCATAGCATAAAGAAGCATAGGTGCACAAGTGTGGCAATGTATGTATTTGTAAACATCATTGTGCTTTTTTTGCCTGGGTAAACTCAATAGGTCTGCGTTGACAGCAAAAGAAATGACCTGTTAGCTTTGCCAATGCTTAGTAGTAAATGCATGTTTCACTTTCCCTATCTTTATGAATTTAGGATCATATATATATTATTTGGAAGGATAAGTGATTTCAACTTTGTCTTGCTTCTTTAAAAATGTATTACTTTTCTGTAACAGAAATACGATTTTAATTTTTCTCTCTGGCCATCAACAACTAATAAGGGCACTTCACACTGTACATGGCTGATAGATACTCACGTGACTAATCTATATTTTCTCTCTTGATTGCTGGTGCATAGGTGGGGAAGATTCAGTGATATTGTTACAGTGTATGTTACAGTGTATGCGCCTTAACAAGGAAAAGAGAAGCATTGATTGAGGCAGGTTCTCTGTAGCCAGGAGAAGTTAGGCAATCCTTGTTATAAGCAAGCATTGCTGCTGTCCTTGGAAACACAGGAACATTACTACTGAGAGCTTTCTTAGTTGCCAACTACCTCCTTTTTGGGCTTTGACTTTCAGAAGGTAGTCATTGCTTAATCTTGGCAGGTGGCGTGGGGTAAACCTTCTAGATCAGGCTGTAATGTATAACTTGCAATAAATGGAATGTCCAAGCAGTGGTATCCTTTTTTTAAAATAAAATATATAAAATTGCTATGACTGTCAAGGTAATGTGACCATTCATTTTAATAGGTTTTTATGGCCTGAACATAATTTTCTTAAGTTACCCTTTAACTGATTTACATTTTAGTTGTCTGCACATAAATATAAAAGGGGATAGTCACCAGCTGGCTGGCAAGTGATATTGTAGGTGCTTAGTTTATGTAGAGTTCAATGTCTGATAGACTGCAGGTTGAAGGGTTAATGGCCTGCATAGAGGGATCAAGTTGTTTGGAAACTCGCATACAGTTTCTGCATGTTGTGGAAACCGAAGTGTTGGACCTGGCCCTTTTTACAGGTTCATCCCCAAACTTTCGCCTTCCTCCTCCTATTTTTCTGATCCTGTTTTTCTTGGCTTTAGGACTCTGGGCACTATACCACTGCTAATCAGTGCTAAAGTGCATGTGCTCTTCCTTCTAAACTTGGTATGATTGGCTTACACCTGTGTGGCACATTTAATTTACCTTCAAGTCCCTTGCACAGTGGTATTCCTTATACCCAGTGCCTGTAAATTAAATACTATTAGTGGCCTGCAGCACAGCTTGCGCCACCCACAGAAATAGCCTTTCAAACATATCTAATAGGCCTGCCACCGCAGCAGGGCTTGCGGGAGCAGTTTACTGCCACATTGACTTGGCAAGTCAAACTACTTGCCAAGGCCTAAACTTCCTTTTTACTACACCTACGTCACCCCTAGGGTAGGCCCTAGATAGCCCTATGGGCAGGGTGCTGTGTATATAAAAGGTAGGACATATGTCTTTATGTACTACAGGTCCTAGTAGTGACAAACAGCCCATTTAGTTTCTCACCACTGTGAGCACTGCTCCTCTCATAGGATTGCATTGGAAATGCTCTGATATTTCTCTGAGTGGTATGTCCGATCAATGAGGAATAGCGTGGGCTGTTTGGTATGTTTAAATGGTAGTGAGAAATGCTGCTTACTGGTGGTTTTTATCACCATTAGAGAAATGCCACTTTCAGAAAGTGAGCATTTCTCTGTGCTTATGACGCTGGTGTTTTGCAGCTTGACTCCAATCCACATCTGGGGCAGAGTGACAGCTGGCCTTTATGCATACTTCTCAGACAGCCAGTACACAGCGGCAGCTGCAGCAAATGTCAAGGGGGGGGGGGGGGGTGAGGTGATGACGGGGACGAGGTAAACAATAAAAAAAATGTTACAAATAAAACGTACCTTTCCCACTGTTCCCGCGGACTCCTGCCGCCTCGCTCCTCTTCTCCCAATGGTTGGCGTCTCTGCATTCACTGGGACACCTGCAGTGGCTCCCCAGCAATCCTGGCACTCTTTACATGCTAAACATAGCATGAATGCACCACCAGGATTGGTCTAAGTGTCTCAGACTGCTGCTCAGACACAGCCCTGGGGTCTGGGCAGTTTCTCCAACCCAGCTGTTCAACAAAGCCGGGATGGTAAAACCTAAGTGTGCATGTGTGTTTGGCCGGAATGAGACAGCCGTCCAAACACACATGGCACCTAGGTGCACTCTCTTCTCCTTCCCCTCCTACCATCTGTGACACAGCTCCACACCTTCCTGCACTGCTTGCTGAGCCAACAGATGAAAAATAAAACGATTGTCAACTATTGTTTTATTTTTCATCTCCTGGCCCTTAGCCAGGGGGTTGACGCTCCTCCGCCATTGCGGAAGAGCCACCCCTGCCAGTACACAGGGAGGGTGGAGGTGTAACAGGATTGCATCTGCATACTGAATGGCCTTCCTGGGCTGGGAGAGGGAGAAGGAGGGTGCACTTACAGTTGTATAGGCTGCGTCTTGCCCTCACACAAAGGGCTAGTTTACCTCCTACTGATGTCTGGATACAGTGCTGGAGGAAAAGAGAATATTCCTGGAACCGGTTAGTGCTAGTTGAAACCCCCTCCCCACCTTTGTGGAAGCTGAGCAAAATGAGTATAAGTACAGGGGGTTGTCCTCCACAGTTTTAGACACTGTGTGGGACTTGTATCCAGATGCTGTTGGCTCTACGTGCTGCACCTTGCCAGGAACTGTTATTCTACCACAAGGAACCATCATCTGGACTGCTGGACTTGTGGCATTGGTCTGCTGCCTGAGATTTGATGGGCTGCAGAGGAAACTGCCACTGTGATCTGCTGCCTTATGTGCTGGGCTGCTGCTGGCCCTCCTGCCCTGAGTGACCCCCCAGTTGTTCTCCAAGGGCTGGAGAAGGGGTATACCTCCCTCTTTGTTTTGCTAGACTTTTCAGTGTGAGTGAAGGGTGGAGCACTTTACGAGCGCTCAGAAAGTGCAGGAGATAGCCTGGGGAAGTGCAGGCCAGATGCTTCCCCCCAAGGACTGAGCAGTGTTTTTTTCCTCTCCCCCTGGGACCGCCTGCCCTCTCATCTGTGGATTTCTTCCCCATGTGGAGGGGCCAATGAGGGGAGAGGAGTGTGGCACCGTTGCCAGGGGCAACCAGCAAAGCTTGCTCCTCACACTGCCCCTGGGGCACAAGCAGGCACCTACGTGGGTGTGATCACCGCTGTGGTCCGGGTGAAGAGAAAAGAAAAACACCAGCCACCTTATTGGAGCCCTTCTGCTGCCTGATTGCGGTCAGCGGCCCCGTGGGAACCGAGACAGCAGACCGGGAGTCATAGGAGGGGCCCCAAATGTGCTGCCTATCCAAGTGGCGGCCCCACAGAACGTCACAGCAGGGATCAGTCAGCCACACCAACACAGGTAGCTACCTGGAGGAGCACCCTATGCTATGAGCCCCAATAGGTTTCCCCGCCTCCATGGAAGCCATAGCAGCGGTCTGGGGAGGGCTCCAGGCGCGTTACTGGGCAAAGGCAGCCCCTGAGAGGAGCCACTAAGAGTAGAAGCCTCACCGCGTGGACTTGGGTAGCTGGCTTGCCTTGGGGTATATGCGGGGAGACTAAGAGAGGTCTCCTAGCGAATGGCGCCTCCCCCCTCACTGGTGATATGCTTTTGAGGGGTATCCTTTATTGAGGTTCGGGATCCGACTTGTACTATATGACGATATTGCATTCACCGCTGCAGAAGCACAGGGGCTCCCATACAGGACACAGGGGCTCTTGCTTGCTTATCTGTTTATCTCTAAAAGGGGCTCCACTACCTTCATGTAGAAGCTGGTGTGGCGGTGACTCTTGGCGAGGCTACATTCCCCCACAATATTTTAGTCCTGATTATGTTACTATAGTATTCTCCTCATGACCTGATTAATTTTTTTATGTTGTGTTTGTCATGCTGCGGGGAGGACATACAGATTACAGGTTTTGATATTGCAGGCATTAGGGAGGGAAAGTTTTTGTTATGACTAATGCAATTTGGGAAAGCTTCCTTCTATGTGCATTGACTTTGGTGATAATGTTTTACCTGATTATTGCTTATGTTGCAGAATAGTAGTGACCTATGCGTTTACCTGACTACTGCTTGCTTTCGCAGAGCACTGGAAACATGTGTGATATTCTGACAACTGCTGGTGTAGCAGGGTATTACTGAGACATGTCTATTGTGGTCTAATGATGTTTTGTGCAATATAGTTTATTTTTATATAGCCTGTTGTGGAGTTTTCTTTGTGGTGTATTTATAGTGTCATATGTGTTGGGTGTGTTGTGCAAATGCTTTACACTTTGCCTCTTGGATAAGCCTGACTGCTCGTGCCAAGATACCAAGGAGGTGAGCAGGGGTTATCTTGGGTGTGTAGCTCCCTTGCCCTGACTAGAATGGTGGGCTATGCTTGGCTTAGGTGTATACTCTAGTCAACCAAAAAACAATTTTCTATCACCAAGCCTGGCCCACATGGGAGCTTAGGCATTGCCACATTGGGTGCACTAGCTAGCCCATTGATTGAGCTATCCACTGGTTTAAGAAGGGGGAAGGCAGCAACTGCAAGAGGAGCCTCACTCAGGGCCTCATTCACAAAGGTAAACTTACACTTTTGTGTAAATTTATGATTGTTTACTGTTCACAAAGGGATTTACAAGTAGTATCTTTACGAGTGTCGCACATAAAAAGATAGGATTGTGAATCAGGCCCTCATTCACCATCATTTGAAGAAAAACAAGGAATGAAGGCAGGGACGCATCAGCCTTGCACAGTACTCAGTCACTTGAGGAAGTGCAGTGATGCTTGATGCAGACTTTTGAATCTCAGTCAGTGGATGCTTCTAGAGATACAGTGGAGCAGGATGAAGGCATATTTACCGAACGCTGATAGGAATGCGACGATGTAGAGTGCACTCCAACGGGTCTCTCATAATCATCAGCTCACAGAGATTCAGCAAGGCGGAATGCAAGCACACTGGCCCCTCATCACTATCAGGTGGTGGAGGAGAGACTGATATGCAGGTACATGAGTCTTTAACGATCACTGATCACTGACAGATCTTCAGCGATGCAGGGTATGAGCACAAGGGCTTATCATCATGAGCCACTGAGGGGATCTCTTATAGGTCAGAGCAGCCCTTTGGCGGGGTCTAAACATTAGATAGAACTGAGATTGTGGTGAGCAACAGTATGCAGCTACCAACTTTGAAAGGCTCAGCATCTTCAATTTACTCATGACAAGGCATTCACACTAACCTGTCTCTTGATGAAAGGACAGGTTCTTTCCGTGCCTGGTCATATACCTTCTGAGTCCCTCACCAGCAGAAACAAAAGAGTTTCGTGTCAACCTTTACCCTTATAAAGAGACATACAAAGTTAATTTCAGTGGTCCTCCAAGTCCTCTGCACTGATGTGTGGAGCTCTGAGAAGCAAAACAATGAACACTAGAAGAAAGACATTGAGCCAAACCAGTTGCCCAGTTCAATCAGAAATTACACCCACTATTTTGGTGAGAGAAAATCACAGCAACATGCATGTTCCTTACAATTGACCACAGCTCCATAACAACTATTAGGAGATGAAACTGCACTTTCCTTTTCTGGAATCCAGCTAGACAGTTCCTACTTTCGACAGAAAGCACAGAACACAACAGATGAGTAGTCAGACCACATCTTTCTGTAAGGGATGTGCCCCTGGCCGTCGTTTCAGCCTAAAGTCATTTTCTAAGTGCTGCTCTCTCTGCCAAAACCTAAAGTAGGAACTGGTTCTGTAAGAAGATTCAAGACAAATGGTGACACCAGCTTCACAAAGAATTCAAGAGCGGGGGAGAATTTAAGGAGCTGGAAAGCTGTGCTTTTCTCTTTCTCTCTCACTGTCCTTTTATTCCTCTCTGTAAATGAAGTTGCTGTCACTTTAAACTCACCTACTGCATTACATAGCCTTGGGTTTTTAATTCAATTGTCATAGCTATGTTTTGACTCCTTCTTTTGAAGAGTCACAGTGGCTCAGTGTTTAAGGTCTTAGACTCCCAATCAGAAGACTAAGTGTTTGGTTCCTGGTGTTCCAATCGTTGTGTATGTTCTGAGGTCTGCTCAATTATGAGAAGTTCCAATATATGCAATGGGAATTCATTTCTTATAGGCTTGCACATATTTTTTTTCTTTTCTCTTTGCCTGAATGTAGTGCTTTGTAAGTATGTCTTACCCCAGGACATACAAAAAAACCTTTCCCTCACTGTAGGAGGCTGGACTGGCTTGTAGTGAGTACCAAGGGGTACTTGCACCTTGCACCAGGCCCAGTTATCCCTTATTAGTGTATAGGGTGTCTAGCAGCTTAGGCTGATAGATAATGGTAGCTTAGCAGAGCAGCTTAGGCTGAACTAGGAGACGTGTGAAGCTACTACAGTACCACTTAGTGTCATATGCACAATATCATAAGAAAACACAATACACAGTTATACTAAAAATAAAGGTACTTTATTTTTATGACAATATGCCAAAGTATCTTAGAGTGTACCCTCAGTGAGAGGATAGGAAATATACACAAGATATATATACACAATAGCAAAAATATGCAGTATAGTCTTAGAAAACAGTGCAAACAATGTATAGTTACAATAGGATGCAATGGGGAAACATAGGGATAGGGGCAACACAAACCATATACTCCAAAAGTGGAATGCGAACCACGAATGGACCCCAAACCTATGTGACCTTGTAGAGGGTCGCTGGGACTATTAGAAAATAGTGAGAGTTAGAAAAATAACCCTCCCCAAGACCCTGAAAAGTGAGTGCAAAGTGCACTAAAGTTCCCTTAAGGACAAAGAAGTCGTGTTAGAGGAATAATGCAGGAAAGACACAAACCAGCAATGCAACAACTGTGGATTTCCAATCGAGGGTACCTGTGGAACAAGGGGACCAAGTCCAAAAGTCACAAACAAGTCGGAGATGGGCAAATGCCCAGGAAATGCCAGCTGCGGGTGCAAAGAAGCTTCTACTGGACAGAAGAAGCTGAGGTTTCTGCAGGAACGAAAAGGGCTAGAGACTTCCCCTTTGGTGGACGGATCCCTCTCGCCGTGGAGAGTCGTACAGAAGTGTTTTCCCGCCGAAAGAATGCCAACAAGCCTTGCTAGCTGCAAATTGTGCGGTTAGTGTTTTTGGACGCTGCTGAGGCCCAGGAGGGACCAGGAGGTCGCAAATTGGACCAGCAGAGAGAGGGGACGTCGAGCAAGACAAGGAGCCCTCTCTGAAGCAGGTAGCACCCGGAGAAGTGCCAGAAATAGGCACTACGAGGATGCGTGAAACGGTGCTCACCCGAAGTCGCACAAAGGAGTCCCACGTCCCCGGAGACCAACTTAGAAAGTCGTGCAATGCAGGTTAGAGTGCCGTGGACCCAGGCTTGGCTGTGCACAAAGGATTTCCGCCGGAAGTGCACAGGGGCCGGAGTAGCTGCAAAAGTCGCGGTTCCCAGCAATGCAGCCCAGCGAGGTGAGGCAAGGACTTACCTCCACCAAACTTGGACTGAAGAGTCACTGGACTGTGGGGGTCACTTGGACAGAGTCGCTGGATTCGAGGGACCTCGCTCGTCGTGCTGAGAGGAGACCCAAGGGACCGGTAATGCAGCTTTTTGGTGCCTGCGGTTGCAGGGGGAAGATTCCGTCGACCCACGGGAGATTTCTTCGGAGCTTCTGGTGCAGAGAGGAGGCAGACTACCCCCACAGCATGCACAAGCAGGAAAACAGTCGAGAAGGCGGCAGGATCAGCGTTACAGAGTTGCAGTAGTCGTCTTTGCTACTATGTTGCAGTTTTGCAGGCTTCCAGCGCGGTCAGCAGTCGATTCCTTGGCAGAAGGTGAAGAGAGAGATGCAGAGGAACTCGGATGAGCTCTTGCATTCGTTATCTAAAGTTTCCCCAGGGACAGAGACCCTAAATAGCCAGAAAAGAGGGTTTGGCTACCTAGGAGAGAGGATAGGCTACTAACACCTGAAGGAGCCTATCAGAAGGAGTCTCTGACGTCACCTGGTGGCACTGGCCACTCAGAGCAGTCCAGTGTGCCAGCAGCACCTCTGTTTCCAAGATGGCAGAGGTCTGGAGCACACTGGAGGAGCTCTGGACACCTCCCAGGGGAGGTGCAGGTCAGGGGAGTGGTCACTCCCCTTTCCTTTGTCCAGTTTTGCGCCAGAGCAGGGCTAAGGGGTCCCCTGAACCGGTGTAGACTGGCTTATGCAGAATTGGGCACATCTGTGCCCAACAAAGCATTTCCAGAGGCTGGGGGAGGCTACTCCTCCCCTGCCTTCACACCATTTTCCAAAGGGAGAGGGTGTCACACCCTCTCTCAGAGGAAGTTCTTTGTTCTGCCATCCTGGGCCAGGCCTGGCTGGACCCCAGGAGGGCAGATGCCTGTCTGAGGGGTTGGCAGCAGCTGCAGTGAAACCCCAGGAAGGGCAGTTTGGCAGTACCAGGGTCTGTGCTACAGACCACTGGGATCATGGGATTGTGCCAACTATGTCAGGATGGTATAGAGGGGGCAATTCCATGATCATAGACATGTTACATGGCCATATTCGGAGTTACCATTGTGAAGCTACATATAGGTAGTGACCTATATGTAGTGCACGCGTTTAATGGTGTCCCCGCACTCACAAAGTTCAGGGAAGTGGCTCTGAACAATGTGGGGGCACCTTGGCTAGTGCCAGGGTGCCCTCACACTAAGTAACTTTGCACCTAACCTTTACCAGGTAAAGGTTAGACATATAGGTGACTTATAAGTTACTTAAGTGCAGTGTAAAATGGCTGTGAAATAACGTGGACGTTATTTCACTCAAAGCAAAAACAACAAGTGATGGACGGAATGCTGAACATTGTCAAACACTCACCCCCAGTCATAGATCTGGGTTTAATCCATCGTTCTTTTGCTCACCATGCCACCCCAGTTTGGACCCAGCCATATGCAAATCAGTCTTGACCCTGTTCCTCATGGGAACAGTCCAGACCGAACTGCCAAGCCAGGTCCTCACTGGACCGGAAACAAGCATCCTGGGACCGGTTTCGGGGTTTCACCCCTCATCAGCCAGGCTAGCTTGAATCCAGTGGCATGGGAAGCACGGGACCCACGTCTGGGCATACCCTTCCCACTGAGGGCGACAAAGCAAAAACAACAAGTGATGGACGGAATGCTGAACATTGTCAAACACTCACCCCCAGTCATAGATCTGGGTTTAATCCATCGTTCTTTTGCTCACCATGCCACCCCAGTTTGGACCCAGCCATATGCAAATCAGTCTTGACCCTGTTCCTCATGGGAACAGTCCAGACCGAACTGCCAAGCCAGGTCCTCACTGGACCGGAAACAAGCATCCTGGGACCGGTTTCGGGGTTTCACCCCTCATCAGCCAGGCTAGCTTGAATCCAGTGGCATGGGAAGCACGGGACCCACGTCTGGGCATACCCTTCCCACTGAGGGCGACAAAGCAAAAACAACAAGTGATGGACGGAATGCTGAACATTGTCAAACACTCACCCCCAGTCATAGATCTGGGTTTAATCCATCGTTCTTTTGCTCACCATGCCACCCCAGTTTGGACCCAGCCATATGCAAATCAGTCTTGACCCTGTTCCTCATGGGAACAGTCCAGACCGAACTGCCAAGCCAGGTCCTCACTGGACCGGAAACAAGCATCCTGGGACCGGTTTCGGGGTTTCACCCCTCATCAGCCAGGCTAGCTTGAATCCAGTGGCATGGGAAGCACGGGACCCACGTCTGGGCATACCCTTCCCACTGAGGGCGACAAAGCAAAACAACAAGTGATGGACGGAATGCTGAACATTGTCAAACACTCACCCCCAGTCATAGATCTGGGTTTAATCCATCGTTCTTTTGCTCACCATGCCACCCCAGTTTGGACCCAGCCATAGGCAAATCAGTCTTGACCCTGTTCCTCATGGGAACAGTCCAGACCGAACTGCCAAGCCAGGTCCTCACTGGACCGGAAACAAGCATCCTGGGACCGGTTTCGGGGTTTCACCCCTCATCAGCCAGGCTAGCTTGAATCCAGTGGCATGGGAAGCACGGGACCCACGTCTGGGCATACCCTTCCCACTGAGGGCGACAAAGCAAAAACAACAAGTGATGGACGGAATGCTGAACATTGTCAAACACTCACCCCCAGTCATAGATCTGGGTTTAATCCATCGTTCTTTTGCTCACCATGCCACCCCAGTTTGGACCCAGCCATATGCAAATCAGTCTTGACCCTGTTCCTCATGGGAACAGTCCAGACCGAACTGCCAAGCCAGGTCCTCACTGGACCGGAAACAAGCATCCTGGGACCGGTTTCGGGGTTTCACCCCTCATCAGCCAGGCTAGCTTGAATCCAGTGGCATGGGAAGCACGGGACCCACGTCTGGGCATACCCTTCCCACTGAGGGCGACAAAGCAAAAACAACAAGTGATGGACGGAATGCTGAACATTGTCAAACACTCACCCCCAGTCATAGATCTGGGTTTAATCCATCGTTCTTTTGCTCACCATGCCACCCCAGTTTGGACCCAGCCATATGCAAATCAGTCTTGACCCTGTTCCTCATGGGAACAGTCCAGACCGAACTGCCAAGCCAGGTCCTCACTGGACCGGAAACAAGCATCCTGGGACCGGTTTCGGGGTTTCACCCCTCATCAGCCAGGCTAGCTTGAATCCAGTGGCATGGGAAGCACGGGACCCACGTCTGGGCATACCCTTCCCACTGAGGGCGACAAAGCAAAAACAACAAGTGATGGACGGAATGCTGAACATTGTCAAACACTCACCCCCAGTCATAGATCTGGGTTTAATCCATCGTTCTTTTGCTCACCATGCCACCCCAGTTTGGACCCAGCCATATGCAAATCAGTCTTGACCCTGTTCCTCATGGGAACAGTCCAGACCGAACTGCCAAGCCAGGTCCTCACTGGACCGGAAACAAGCATCCTGGGACCGGTTTCGGGGTTTCACCCCTCATCAGCCAGGCTAGCTTGAATCCAGTGGCATGGGAAGCACGGGACCCACGTCTGGGCATACCTTCCCACTGAGGACGACAAAGCAAAAACAACAAGTGATGGACGGAATGCTGAACATTGTCAAACACTCACCCCCAGTCATAGATCTGGGTTTAATCCATCGTTCTTTTGCTCACCATGCCACCCCAGTTTGGACCCAGCCATATGCAAATCAGTCTTGACCCTGTTCCTCATGGGAACAGTCCAGACCGAACTGCCAAGCCAGGTCCTCACTGGACCGGAAACAAGCATCCTGGGACCGGTTTCGGGGTTTCACCCCTCATCAGCCAGGCTAGCTTGAATCCAGTGGCATGGGAAGCACGGGACCCACGTCTGGGCATACCCTTCCCACTGAGGGCGACAAAGCAAAAACAACAAGTGATGGACGGAATGCTGAACATTGTCAAACACTCACCCCCAGTCATAGATCTGGGTTTAATCCATCGTTCTTTTGCTCACCATGCCACCCCAGTTTGGACCCAGCCATATGCAAATCAGTCTTGACCCTGTTCCTCATGGGAACAGTCCAGACCGAACTGCCAAGCCAGGTCCTCACTGGACCGGAAACAAGCATCCTGGGACCGGTTTCGGGGTTTCACCCCTCATCAGCCAGGCTAGCTTGAATCCAGTGGCATGGGAAGCACGGGACCCACGTCTGGGCATACCCTTCCCACTGAGGGCGACAAAGCAAAAACAACAAGTGATGGACGGAATGCTGAACATTGTCAAACACTCACCCCCAGTCATAGATCTGGGTTTAATCCATCGTTCTTTTGCTCACCATGCCACCCCAGTTTGGACCCAGCCATATGCAAATCAGTCTTGACCCTGTTCCTCATGGGAACAGTCCAGACCGAACTGCCAAGCCAGGTCCTCACTGGACCGGAAACAAGCATCCTGGGACCGGTTTCGGGGTTTCACCCCTCATCAGCCAGGCTAGCTTGAATCCAGTGGCATGGGAAGCACGGAAGCAAAAACAACAAGTGATGGACGGAATGCTGAACATTGTCAAACACTCACCCCCAGTCATAGATCTGGGTTTAATCCATCGTTCTTTTGCTCACCATGCCACCCCAGTTTGGACCCAGCCATATGCAAATCAGTCTTGACCCTGTTCCTCATGGGAACAGTCCAGACCGAACTGCCAAGCCAGGTCCTCACTGGACCGGAAACAAGCATCCTGGGACCGGTTTCGGGGTTTCACCCCTCATCAGCCAGGCTAGCTTGAATCCAGTGGCATGGGAAGCACGGGACCCACGTCTGGGCATACCCTTCCCACTGAGGGCGACAAAGCAAAAACAACAAGTGATGGACGGAATGCTGAACATTGTCAAACACTCACCCCCAGTCATAGATCTGGGTTTAATCCATCGTTCTTTTGCTCACCATGCCACCCCAGTTTGGACCCAGCCATATGCAAATCAGTCTTGACCCTGTTCCTCATGGGATCAGTCCAGACCGAACTGCCAAGCCAGGTCCTCACTGGACCGGAAACAAGCATCCTGGGACCGGTTTCGGGGTTTCACCCCTCATCAGCCAGGCTAGCTTGAATCCAGTGGCATGGGAAGCACGGGACCCACGTCTGGGCATACCCTTCCCACTGAGGGCGACAAAGCAAAAACAACAAGTGATGGACGGAATGCTGAACATTGTCAAACACTCACCCCCAGTCATAGATCTGGGTTAAATCCATCGTTCTTTTGCTCACCATGCCACCCCAGTTTGGACCCAGCCATATGCAAATCAGTCTTGACCCTGTTCCTCATGGGAACAGTCCAGACCGAACTGCCAAGCCAGGTCCTCACTGGACCGGAAACAAGCATCCTGGGACCGGTTTCGGGGTTTCACCACTCATCAGCCAGGCTAGCTTGAATCCAGTGGCATGGGAAGCACGGGACCCACGTCTGGGCATACCCTTCCCACTGAGGGCGACAAAGCAAAAACAACAAGTGATGGACGGAATGCTGAACATTGTCAAACACTCACCCCCAGTCATAGATCTGGGTTTAATCCATCGTTCTTTTGCTCACCATGCCACCCCAGTTTGGACCCAGCCATATGCAAATCAGTCTTGACCCTGTTCCTCATGGGAACAGTCCAGACCGAACTGCCAAGCCAGGTCCTCACTGGACCGGAAACAAGCATCCTGGGACCGGTTTCGGGGTTTCACCCCTCATCAGCCAGGCTAGCTTGAATCCAGTGGCATGGGAAGCACGGGACCCACGTCTGGGCATACCCTTCCCACTGAGGGCGACAAAGCAAAAACAACAAGTGATGGACGGAATGCTGAACATTGTCAAACACTCACCCCCAGTCATAGATCTGGGTTTAATCCATCGTTCTTTTGCTCACCATGCCACCCCAGTTTGGACCCAGCCATATCCAAATCAGTCTTGACCCTGTTCCTCATGGGAACAGTCCAGACCGAACTGCCAAGCCAGGTCCTCACTGGACCGGAAACAAGCATCCTGGGACCGGTTTCGGGGTTTCACCCCTCATCAGCCAGGCTAGCTTGAATCCAGTGGCATGGGAAGCACAGGACCCACGTCTGGGCATACCCTTCCCACTGAGGGCGACAAAGCAAAAACAACAAGTGATGGACGGAATGCTGAACATTGTCAAACACTCACCCCCAGTCATAGATCTGGGTTTAATCCATCGTTCTTTTGCTCACCATGCCACCCCAGTTTGGACCCAGCCATATGCAAATCAGTCTTGACCCTGTTCCTCATGGGAACAGTCCAGACCGAACTGCCAAGCCAGGTCCTCACTGGACCGGAAACAAGCATCCTGGGACCGGTTTCGGGGTTTCACCCCTCATCAGCCAGGCTAGCTTGAATCCAGTGGCATGGGAAGCACGGGACCCACGTCTGGGCATACCCTTCCCACTGAGGGCGACAAAGCAAAAACAACAAGTGATGGACGGAATGCTGAACATTGTCAAACACTCACCCCCAGTCATAGATCTGGGTTTAATCCATCGTTCTTTTGCTCACCATGCCACCCCAGTTTGGACCCAGCCATATGCAAATCAGTCTTGACCCTGTTCCTCATGGGAACAGTCCAGACCGAACTGCCAAGCCAGGTCCTCACTGGACCGGAAACAAGCATCCTGGGACCGGTTTCGGGGTTTCACCCCTCATCAGCCAGGCTAGCTTGAATCCAGTGGCATGGGAAGCACGGGACCCACGTCTGGGCATACCCTTCCCACTGAGGGCGACAAAGCAAAAACAACAAGTGATGGACGGAATGCTGAACATTGTCAAACACTCACCCCCAGTCATAGATCTGGGTTTAATCCATCGTTCTTTTGCTCACCATGCCACCCCAGTTTGGACCCAGCCATATGCAAATCAGTCTTGACCCTGTTCCTCATGGGAACAGTCCAGACCGAACTGCCAAGCCAGGTCCTCACTGGACCGGAAACAAGCATCCTGGGACCGGTTTCGGGGTTTCACCCCTCATCAGCCAGGCTAGCTTGAATCCAGTGGCATGGGAAGCACGGGACCCACGTCTGGGCATACCCTTCCCACTGAGGGCGACAAAGCAAAAACAACAAGTGATGGACGGAATGCTGAACATTGTCAAACACTCACCCCCAGTCATAGATCTGGGTTTAATCCATCGTTCTTTTGCTCACCATGCCACCCCAGTTTGGACCCAGCCATATGCAAATCAGTCTTGACCCTGTTCCTCATGGGAACAGTCCAGACCGAACTGCCAAGCCAGGTCCTCACTGGACCGGAAACAAGCATCCTGGGACCGGTTTCGGGGTTTCACCCCTCATCAGCCAGGCTAGCTTGAATCCAGTGGCATGGGAAGCACGGGACCCACGTCTGGGCATACCCTTCCCACTGAGGGCGACAAAGCAAAAACAACAAGTGATGGACGGAATGCTGAACATTGTCAAACACTCACCCCCAGTCATAGATCTGGGTTTAATCCATCGTTCTTTTGCTCACCATGCCACCCCAGTTTGGACCCAGCCATATGCAAATCAGTCTTGACCCTGTTCCTCATGGGAACAGTCCAGACCGAACTGCCAAGCCAGGTCCTCACTGGACCGGAAACAAGCATCCTGGGACCGGTTTCAGGGTTTCACCCCTCATCAGCCAGGCTAGCTTGAATCCAGTGGCATGGGAAGCACGGGACCCACGTCTGGGCATACCCTTCCCACTGAGGGCGACAAAGCAAAAACAACAAGTGATGGACGGAATGCTGAACATTGTCAAACACTCACCCCCAGTCATAGATCTGGGTTTAATCCATCGTTCTTTTGCTCACCATGCCACCCCAGTTTGGACCCAGCCATATGCAAATCAGTCTTGACCCTGTTCCTCATGGGAACAGTCCAGACCGAACTGCCAAGCCAGGTCCTCACTGGACCGGAAACAAGCATCCTGGGACCGGTTTCGGGGTTTCACCCCTCATCAGCCAGGCTAGCTTGAATCCAGTGGCATGGGAAGCACGGTAATGTTTTTGTGTTGTGTTGTGTTGCCCTAAGTGGGAAGGGTATGCCCAGACGTGGGTCCCGTGCTTCCCATGCCACTGGATTCAAGCTAGCCTGGCTGATGAGGGGTGAAACCCCGAAACCGGTCCCAGGATGCTTGTTTCCAGTCCAGGAAAGACCTGGCCTGGCAGTTCGGGCTGGACTGTTCCCATGGGAACAGGGTCAAGACTGATTTGCATATGGCTGGGTCCAAACTGGAATGGCATGGGCAGCAAAAAAACGATGGATTAAACCCAGATCTGTGACTGGGGGTGAGTGTTTGCATTGTCAGCACTCCGTCCATCATTCTTTTGTGTTGGTAATGTTGCCCTAAGTGGGAAGGGTATGCCCAGACGTGGGTCCCGTGCTTCCCATGCCACTGGATTCAAGCTAGCCTGGCTGATGAGGGGTGAAACCCCGAAACTGGTCCCAGGATGCTTGTTTCCAGTCCAGGAAAGACCTGGCCTGGCAGTTCGGGCTGGACTGTTCCCATGGGAACAGGGTCAAGACTGATTTGCATATGGCTGGGTCCAAACTGGAATGGCATGGGCAGCAAAAAAACGATGGATTAAACCCAGATCTGTGACTGGGGGTGAGTGTTTGCATTGTCAGCACTCCGTCCATCATTCTTTTGTGTTGGTAATGTTGCCCTAAGTGGGAAGGGTATGCCCAGACGTGGGTCCCGTGCTTCCCATGCCACTGGATTCAAGCTAGCCTGGCTGATGAGGGGTGAAACCCCGAAACCGGTCCCAGGATGCTTGTTTCCAGTCCAGGAAAGACCTGGCCTGGCAGTTCGGGCTGGACTGTTCCCATGGGAACAGGGTCAAGACTGATTTGCATATGGCTGGGTCCAAACTGGAATGGCATGGGCAGCAAAAAAACGATGGATTAAACCCAGATCTGTGACTGGGGGTGAGTGTTTGCATTGTCAGCACTCCGTCCATCATTCTTTTGTGTTGGTAATGTTGCCCTAAGTGGGAAGGGTATGCCCAGACGTGGGTCCCGTGCTTCCCATGCCACTGTATTCAAGCTAGCCTGGCTGATGAGGGGTGAAACCCCGAAACCGGTCCCAGGATGCTTGTTTCCAGTCCAGGAAAGACCTGGCCTGGCAGTTCGGGCTGGACTGTTCCCATGGGAACAGGGTCAAGACTGATTTGCATATGGCTGGGTCCAAACTGGAATGGCATGGGCAGCAAAAAAACAATGGATTAAACCCAGATCTGTGACTGGGGGTGAGTGTTTGCATTGTCAGCACTCCGTCCATCATTCTTTTGTGTTGGTAATGTTGCCCTAAGTGGGAAGGGTATGCCCAGACGTGGGTCCCGTGCTTCCCATGCCACTGGATTCAAGCTAGCCTGGCTGATGAGGGGTGAAACCCCGAAACCGGTCCCAGGATGCTTGTTTCCAGTCCAGGAAAGACCTGGCCTGGCAGTTCGGGCTGGACTGTTCCCATGGGAACAGGGTCAAGACTGATTTGCATATGGCTGGGTCCAAACTGGAATGGCATGGGCAGCAAAAAAACGATGGATTAAACCCAGATCTGTGACTGGGGGTGAGTGTTTGCATTGTCAGCACTCCGTCCATCATTCTTTTGTGTTGGTAATGTTGCCCTAAGTGGGAAGGGTATGCCCAGACGTGGGTCCCGTGCTTCCCATGCCACTGGATTCAAGCTAGCCTGGCTGATGAGGGGTGAAACCCCGAAACCGGTCCCAGGATGCTTGTTTCCAGTCCAGGAAAGACCTGGCCTGGCAGTTCGGGCTGGACTGTTCCCATGGGAACAGGGTCAAGACTGATTTGCATATGGCTGGGTCCAAACTGGAATGGCATGGGCAGCAAAAAAACGATGGATTAAACCCAGATCTGTGACTGGGGGTGAGTGTTTGCATTGTCAGCACTCCGTCCATCATTCTTTTGTGTTGGTAACGTTATTTCACTCAGGCTGCAGTGGCAGGCCTGTGTAAGAATTGTCAGAGCTCCCTATGGGTGGCAAAAGACATGCTGCAGCCCATAGGGATCTCGTGGAACCCCAATACCCTGGGTACCTCAGTACCATATACTAGGGAATTATAAGGGTGTTCCAGTAAGCCAATGTAAATTGGTAAAAATGGTCACTAGCCTGTTAGTGACAATTTGGAAAGAAATGAGAGAGCATAACCACTAAGGTTCTGATTAGCAGAGCCTCAGTGAGACAGTTAGTCACTACAACGGTAACACATTCAGGCACACTTATGAGCACTGGGGCCCTGGGTTACCAGGGTCCCAGTGATACATACAACTAAAACAACATATATACAGTGAAAAATGGGGGTAACATGCCAGGCAAGATGGTACTTTCCTACGCAACCCCCCCCCAAACGAAGGACAATAAGACTAGCCATGACCTGATGAGTCTTCATTGTCTAAGTGGAAATATCTGGAGAGTCCATCTGCATTGGAGTGGCTACTCCCAGGTCTATGTTCCACTGTATAGTCCATTCCCTGTAGGGATATGGACCACCTCAACAATTTAGGATTTTCACCTTTCATTTGTTTTAGCCAAAGTAGAGGTTTGTGGTCTGTCTGAACAATGAAGTGAGTGCCAAACAGGTATGGCCTCAACTTCTTCAGAGCCCAGACCACAGCAAAGGCCTCCCTCTCAATGGCAGACCAACGCTTTTCTCTAGGGGTCAACCTCCTACTAATAAAAGCAACAGGTTGATCCTGGCCCTCAGAATTAAGTTGTGATAGGACTGCCCCTACTCCTAATTCAGATGCATCAGTTTGGACATAGAATTTTTTAGAGTAACAAGGGCTTTTCAGGACAGGTGCAGAGCACATGGCCTGCTTCAGCTCCTCAAAAGATTTCTGACAGTTTGCTGTCCATAATACCTTTTTAGGCATTTTCTTGGATGTGAGGTCATTAAGAGGGGCTGCAATGGAGCCATAGTTCTTAATGAACCTCCTGTAATACCCAGTGAGGCCTAGGAAGGCTCTCACCTGAGTCTGAGTGGTAGGGGGAACCCAATCAATAATTGTTTGGATTTTCCCCTGAAGTGGTGCAATCTGTTCCCCACCAACAAGGTGTCCCAGATAAACCACCTTACCCTGCCCTATCTGGCACTTTGAAGCCTTGATAGTGAGGCCTGCCTTTTGCAGGGCCTCCAAAACTTTCCATAGGTGGACCAGGTGATCATCCCAGCTGGAGCTAAAGACAGCTATATCGTCCAAATATGCTGCACTGAAAGCTTCCAGCCCTTGCAGGACTGTGTTCACCAACCTCTGAAAAGTGGCAGGTGCATTTTTCAAACCAAAAGGCATTACAGTAAACTGGTAATGTCCTCCAATGGTTGAAAATGCAGTCTTAGGTTTAGCATCTTCTGACAATTTGATCTGCCAATACCCTGCAGTCAAGTCAAAAGTGCTTAGATACTTGGCAGATGCCAGTGTATCTATGAGCTCATCTGCCCTGGGTATAGGGTGAGCATCAGTTTTGGTTACCAAGTTGAGACCTCTATAGTCTACACAAAACCGCATTTCCTTCTTTCCATCTTTGGAATGGGGTTTTGGTACCAGTACCACAGGAGAAGCCCATGGACTGTCAGAGTGCTCAACCACTCCTAGTTCTAACATTTTCTGGACCTCTTGCTTTATGCAGTCCCTGGCATGGTCAGGCTGCCTATAGATCTTACTTTTGACAGGTAAACTGTCTCCAGTATCTATAGTGTGCTCACACCAAGAAGTGGTACCTGGCACAGTAGAGAAGAGTTCAGAGAATTGATCTAGGAGATTTATGCAATTATCTTTCTGCTCAGCAGTAAGACAATCAGCCAAAACTACACCTTCCACAAGAGCATCTTGTTCTGTGGAAGAGAAGAGATCAGGTAGAGGATCACTGTCTTCTTCCTGTCCCTCATCAGTTGCCATGAGCAGGGTGAGATCAGCCCTGTCATAGTAGGGTTTCAGGCGGTTGACATGGAGCACCCTAAGGGGACTCCTGGCAGTGCCTAAGTCAACTAAATAGGTGACTTCTCCCTTCTTTTCAACAATTGTGTGGGGTCCACTCCATTTATCTTGGAGTGCTCTTGGGGCCACAGGCTCCAAGACCCACACTTTCTACCCTGGTTGGTACTGAACCAAAACAGCCTTCTGATCATGCCATTGCTTCTGGAGCTCTTGGCTGGCCTGAAGGTTTTTACTGGCCTTTTTCATGTACTCAGCCATCCTTGATCTGAGGCCAAGTACATAATCCACAATATCCTGCTTAGGAGCTTTTAAAGGTTGTTCCCAACCCTCCTTTACAAGTGTGAGTGGACCCCTAACAGGGTGTCCAAAAAGAAGTTCAAAGGGGCTGAAGCCCACTCCTTTCTGGGGTACCTCCCTGTAGGCAAAAAGGAGGCATGGTAGAAGGATATCCCATCTCCTGCGGAGTTTTTCAGGGAGACCCATAATCATGCCTTTGAGAGTTTTATTAAATCTCTCCACCAGTCCATTTGTTTGTGGATGATAGGGTGTTGTGAACTTGTACGTTACACCACACTCCTTCCACATGGCCTTTAAGTATGCAGACATGAAATTGCTTCCCCTGTCTGATACTACTTCCTTTGGGAAGCCCACCCTGGAAAATATTCCCAGGAGGGCCTTTGCCACTGCAGGTGCTGTAGTGGTCCTTAAAGGAATAGCTTCAGGATATCTTGTGGCATGGTCCACTACCACCAAGATAAATCTATTGCCTGAAGCAGTAGGAGGGTCAAGGGGGCCAACTATGTCAACCTCTACCCTTTCAAAGGGAACCCCAACCACAGGCAGTGGGATAAGGGGTGCCTTTGGGGTGCCACCTGTCTTGCCACTGGCTTGACAGGTTTCACAGGACTTACAAAATTCCTTTGTGTCCTCAGACATTCTAGGCTAATGAAACAGGGGAACAAGCCTGTCCCAAGTTTTCATTTGTCCTAGATGCCCAGCTAAGGGAATGTCATGTGCCAGTGTTAGGAGGAACTTTCTGTACTCCTGAGGAATCACTAATCTCCTGGCAGCTCCAGGTTTAGGATCCCTATGCTCAGTGTACAAGAGGTTGTCCTCCCAGTAAACTCTGTGAGAGTCACTGACATCCCCATTAGCCTGTTTGACAGCTTGCTGTCTGCGACCCTCTAATGTGGGACAGGTTTGCTGTGCCACACTCAGCTCCTCTCTGGCAGGCCCCCCTTCACCCAAAAGCTCAGCAGTGTCTGCTTCCAGCTCCTCTGGTGTAGGTTCTGCACAGGGAGGGAATTCTTCTTCCTCAGAAGTAGAATCCACTGTAGAGGGAGGGATAGTAGGAAGTGGTTTGCTTCTACTAGCCCTAGCTTTAGGGAGCACTTGGTCCATTGTTCCAGGATCCAAGCTTCCCTGTCCTTTTTGCTTTTTGGCCTGAGCCCTTGTCAAAGCAAAAATATGCCCTGGGATGCCCAGCATTGCTGCATGGGCCTCCAACTCCACATCTGACCAAGCTGATGTCTCCAAATCATTCCCTAATAGACAGTCTACAGGTAAATCTGAAGCTACCACAACTTTCTTTGGACCAGTAACCCCCCCCCAGTTGAGATTAACAACAGCCATGGGGTGGCTAAGTGTGTTGTTGTGAGCATCGGTTACTTGGTACTGGTGACCAAGTAGGTGTTGTTCAGGGTGGACCAGTTTCTCTATGACCATAGTCACACTGGCACCAGTGTCCCTGTAGGCCTGAACCTCAACACCATTTATTAGGGGTAGCTGCTTGTACTTATCCATATTAAGGGGACAAGCAACTAAGGTGGCTAAATCAATAGCCCCCTCAGAGACTAACACAGCCTCTGTGGCCTCCCTAACAAGGCCAACCCCAACTAAGTTACCAATAGTGAGCCCAGCTACTCCCTTGGATTGGCTATTAGTAGTTTGCTCCCACCACCACTGCTATTAGTAGGGACACTAGGTGTAGCAGTAGGGGTTGTAGTGGTAGGAGCATTGGTGCTTTTCTTTGGACAACTGGGATCTGTTGTCCAATGGCCTTTTATTTTACATAAATAGCACCATGGTTTCTTTTCCTTGTTCTGATTAAAAGAGGATTTGGGCCCACCACCCCCACCAGAGTGTTTTTGTGGGCCTGATGAAGACTCATTTTTAGATTTGTCCCCACCTTTGTCAGAAGACTTACCATCCTTCTTTTTGTTGCCATCTTTGTCACCCCCTGTATGAACTTTTCTGTTCACCCTTGTTCTGACCCATTTGTCTGCCTTCTTTCCCAATTCTTGGGGAGAGGTCAGATCAGAGTCCACCAAGTACTGGTGCAACAAATCAGACACACAATTATTAAGAATATGCTCTCTCAGGATCAAGTTATACAGGCTGTCATAATCAGTAACTTTACTGCCATGTAACCACCCCTCCAAGGCCTTCACTGAATGGTCAATGAAATCAACCCAGTCTTGTGAAGACTCCTTTTTGGTCTCTCTGAACTTTATCCTGTACTGTTCAGTGGTTAAGCCATAACCATCCAGGAGTGCATTCTTAAGAACTTGGAAATTATTAGCATCATTTTCTTTCACAGTAAGGAGCCTATCCCTACCTTTTCCACTAAATGATAGCCATAGGATAGCAGCCCACTGCCTTTGAGGGACATCCTGTACAACACAGGCCCTCTCAAGTGCAGCAAACCACTTGTTAATGTCATCCCCCTCCTTATAAGGGGGAACTATCTTGTGCAGATTCCTGGAATCGTGCTCTTTTGCAGGATGACTATGGGGAATACTGCTGCTGCCACCATGGGTATCTAAACCCAACTTCTGTCTTTCTTTCTCTAGTTCAAAAGACTGTCTATCCAAATCCAGCTGTTGCTTTTTAAGCTTCAGTCTGGTTTGTTCCACTCTCAACTTATTGAGTTCCCTCTCTAACATTCTGTCATCAGGGTTGGTGGGAGGGACATTCTTAGACACAGAAGAATGAACAGAAGGAGACCTGTCCCTTACAGAAGCCACCCTAACAGCTTGGCTAATAGAAACATCACTACCAGTATGGTGAGAATAAATGCTTTTGCTATGATGTGAGACAACGCTACAGTATTTCTATGGTGAGGCTCTCCATCATTACCAACTATGCTAGACTGTCTAGTAATGGGCAGGCTAGGAAGTTTATTTCCTGAATCTTTTCCTGGGGGAGTCCCTGGATCAGATTGGGAACCATTTGCTACTTTTTCAACAGATGTGGCCCCTATGGCCTTATCTTGTTCTCTAAGCATGTTAAGCAATAATTCCAAAGAAGGATTCTTCCCTACACTCAAACCTCTCTCTACACAGAGACTCCTTGCTCCTTTCCAGCTAAGGTGGTCATATGCAAGTTTGGACAGATCAACATTTTGGCCTGTGCCAGACATTTTTAGAGAGAGTTAAAGTGATAGAAAAAGAGAAAAAAGTTTTCAGAACTTTTTAGAAAGACAGAAAAAAACTTTTTAAACTTTTAAGAACTTTTTGAAAGTTTAGAAGTACTTTTCAGCACTTAGAAAAGAGTGAAAAGAGAAAATGCAAAACTTTTTGGCTATGTGTATATACACTGACCTTGTTTTGTATATTTTTCTCTTATGAAAAGTACAATGACAAGAGTGGTAAGTAGTCTCAAAGCACTTATCCCACCGCTGCACAACCAATGTAGGAGGCTGGACTGGCTTGTAGTGAGTACCAAGGGGTACTTGCACCTTGCACCAGGCCCAGTTATCCCTTATTAGTGTATAGGGTGTCTAGCAGCATAGGCTGATAGATAATGGTAGCTTAGCAGAGCAGCTTAGGCTGAACTAGGAGACGTGTGAAGCTACTACAGTACCACTTAGTGTCATATGCACAATATCATAAGAAAACACAATACACAGTTATACTAAAAATAAAGGTACTTTATTTTTATGACAATATGCCAAAGTATCTTAGAGTGTACCCTCAGTGAGAGGATAGGAAATATACACAAGATATATATACACAATAGCAAAAATATGCAGTATAGTCTTAGAAAACAGTGCAAACAATGTATAGTTACAATAGGATGCAATGGGGAAACATAGGGATAGGGGCAACACAAACCATATACTCCAAAAGTGGAATGCGAACCACGAATGGACCCCAAACCTATGTGACCTTGTAGAGGGTCGCTGGGACTATTAGAAAATAGTGAGAGTTAGAAAAATAACCCTCCCCAAGACCCTGAAATGTGAGTGCAAAGTGCACTAAAGTTCCCCTAAGGACAAAGAAGTTGTGTTAGAGGAATAATGCAGGAAAGACACAAACCAGCAATGCAACAACTGTGGATTTCCAATCTAGGGTACCTGTGGAACAAGGGGACCAAGTCCAAAAGTCACAAACAAGTCGGAGATGGGCAAATGCCCAGGAAATGCCAGCTGCGGGTGCAAAGAAGCTTCTACTGGACAGAAGAAGCTGAGGTTTCTGCAGGAACGAAAAGGGCTAGAGACTTCCCCTTTGGTGGACTGATCCCTCTCGCCGTGGAGAGTCGTGCAAAAGTGTTTTCCCGCCAAAAGAACGCCAACAAGCCTTGCTAGCTGCAAATTGTGCGGTTAGCGTTTTTGGACGCTGCTGAGGCCCAGGAGGGACCAGGAGGTCGCAAATTGGACCAGCAGAGAGAGGGGACGTCGAGCAAGACAAGGAGCCCTCTCTGAAGCAGGTAACACCCGGAGAAGTGCCAGAAACAGGCACTACGAGGATGCGTGAAATGGTGCTCACCCGAAGTCGCACAAAGGAGTCCCACGTCGCCGGAGACCAACTTAGAAAGTCGTGCAATGCAGGTTAGAGTGCCGTGGACCCAGGCTTGGCTGTGCACAAAGGATTTCTGCCGGAAGTGCACAGGGGCCGGAGTAGCTGCAAAAGTCGCGGTTCCCAGCAATGCAGCCCAGCGAGGTGAGGCAAGGACTTACCTCCACCAAACTTGGACTGAAGAGTCACTGGACTGTGGGGGTCACTTGGACAGAGTCACTGGATTCGAGGGACCTCGCTCGTCGTGCTGAGAGGAGACCCAAGGGACCGGTAATGCAGCTTTTTGGTGCCTGCGGTTGCAGGGGGAAGATTCCGTCGACCCACGGGAGATTTCTTCGGAGCTTCTGGTGCAGAGAGGAGGCAGACTACCCCCACAGCATGCACAAGCAGGAAAACAGTCGAGAAGGCGGCAGGATCAGCGTTACAGAGTTGCAGTAGTCGTCTTTGCTACTATGTTGCAGTTTTGCAGGCTTCCAGCGCGGTCAGCAGTCGATTCCTTGGCAGAAGGTGAAGAGAGAGATGCAGAGGAACTCGGATGAGCTCTTGCATTCGTTATCTAAAGTTTCCCCAGAGACAGAGACCCTAAATAGCCAGAAAAGAGGGTTTGGCTACCTAGGAGAGAGGATAGGCTACTAACACCTGAAGGAGCCTATCAGAAGGAGTCTCTGACGTCACCTGGTGGCACTGGCCACTCAGAGCAGTCCAGTGTGCCAGCAGAACCTCTGTTTCCAAGATGGCAGAGGTCTGGAGCACACTGGAGGAGCTCTGGACACCTCCCAGGGGAGGTGCAGGTCAGGGGAGTGGTCACTCCCCTTTCCTTTGTCCAGTTTCGCGCCAGAGCAGGGCTAAGGGGTCCCCTGAACCGGTGTAGACTGGCTTATGCAGAATTGGGCACATCTGTGCCCAACAAAGCATTTCCAGAGGCTGGGGGAGGCTACTCCTCCCCTGCCTTCACACCATTTTCCAAAGGGAGAGGGTGTCACACCCTCTCTCAGAGGAAGTTCTTTGTTCTGCCATCCTGGGCCAGGCCTGGCTGGACCCCAGGAGGGCAGATGCCTGTCTGAGGGGTTGGCAGCAGCAGCAGCTGCAGTGAAACCCCAGGAAGGGCAGTTTGGCAGTACCAGGGTCTGTGCTACAGACCACTGGGATCATGGGATTGTGCCAACTATGTCAGGATGGTATAGAGGGGGCAATTCCATGATCATAGACATGTTACATGGCCATATTCGGAGTTACCATTGTGAAGCTACATATAGGTAGTGACCTATATGTAGTGCACGCGTGTAATGGTGTCCCCGCACTCACAAAGTTCAGGGAATTGGCTCTGAACAATGTGGGGGCACCTTGGCTAGTGCCAGGGTGCCCTCACACTAAGTAACTTTGCACCTAACCTTTACCAGGTAAAGGTTAGACATATAGGTGACTTATAAGTTACTTAAGTGCAGTGTAAAATGGCTGTGAAATAACGTGGACGTTATTTCACTCAGGCTGCAGTGGCAGGCCTGTGTAAGAATTGTCAGAGCTCCCTATGGGTGGCAAAAGACATGCAGCAGCCCATAGGGATCTCCTGGAACCCCAATACCCTGGGTACCTCAGTACCATATACTAGGGAATTATAAGGGTGTTCCAGTAAGCCAATGTAAATTGGTAAAAATGGTCACTAGCCTGTTAGTGACAATTTGGAAAGAAATGAGAGAGCATAACCACTGAGGTTCTGATTAGCAGAGCCTCAGTGAGACAGTTAGTCACTACACCGGTAACACATTCAGGCACACTTATGAGCACTGGGGCCCTGGGTTACCAGGGTCCCAGTGACACATACAACTAAAACAACATATATACAGTGAAAAATGGGGGTAACATGCCAGGCAAGATGGTACTTTCCTACACTCACTACCTCACTCTCACTCGCTCTATATCTGTCTGTCTTTCCCTCCCCCCCCTCCCCCATCCTTCCATTCCTCTCTGTAAAGGAAGTAGCTGTCACCCTACACTCACCTGCCTCATGAGATACCCATGGGTTTTCAACTCGAATGTCACAGATATGTTTTGATGCCATTGTAGAAAGATCACATTGGCCCAGTTTAGGTCTCAGTCTCTCACTCTGAACATGAACAGTTTGTTTCCTGGTGACTTAATGGGTTTATATGCGCTAATGCCTGGTTAATTATAAGAAGTTCTATTATACGCAAAGGAAAACTATTTCTGATAGGTTTGCAAATATTTTTTTCTTTTCTCCTTGTCTGAATGTATCTCTAATAAAGCATGTTTTAAAGAGGAACATTAAAAACTTCTCTCTCTCTCTCTCCCCCTGTCTCTCTCCTTCTCGCACTCCTCTCTGTAAATAAAGTAGCTGTCACTCTACACTCACCTACTGCAGTGCATAGTCTTGGGTGTTCCATTCGAATGTCAAAGCTTTGTTTTGATTCCTGCTTGGAAAGAGTCGTCAAGGTCCTAGACTCCCTCTCTTTGAAGGTTAACAGTTCCATTCTGGTGATTAACTGGTTCTGTATGCCTCCTCCTCCTCCCCAGCCATTCATGTCATCCCGCCACATATCGACCCAGCACGCTGAGCGGTAATCCTGAGCATTCTTAAATGAACATAAATCCTCAAGGCTGCGCCACATGAAACCTATGATGGCGGGGTCATAATGATCCGCTTGAGCAATGGAACAGACTAGAGGTAAAAAGATGGTATGGAAAGGAAACAGGATATGTTACCAAAACAGGCGAAGGGTATGTCATGGTGAATGCGACAATTGTAACACCTCTGTTCATATTCGTTGGTTCAAGGGAATGTTGTAGGTACTTATTAAAGACACTTAAAGCCTGTGCAAGGCCATGTACTGCAGACAGTAAAGAGCTGGGTGTCCCTTTAACATTTCAATTACAAGCTCCGGGGCACTGAACTCCCATACATGCAAAGTGAGGCAAATAGAACATGCAGACCTAAAACAATGTATATTGCTCATTGTACAAACTCTGGTAAGAAAGGTCTGTAGTAGCATTGTTAAACAAACCATACATGAGCAGAGGCAGCCTAGGCTATAGGGAAATAGATGTACTCACAGGTCATGAATATGAAAAATTGGAAGGCTTGATAGGAGCATTGCCACATGCATTTGGATTGTCATTGGTGCATGGCTGTCCTTCTCCTTCAGGGGGCATCACCAGTGATTCTTCCTGAGGGCACCAGACAGTAATAGTCAGAGTTGTACAGTCCACAGCTGTGGTGTCATTAAAACTGTTAGGCCTTTGGAGGGACCCAACATGTAGGAATCACTAGCATCTGCACAGGTCTCGTGAGGCCTGCATCCTTCACTAATCAAAATAACTGCAGTCTCCCCGCTTAACTCAATATGTTCCATATTCCCAACACTATTACATTCTCTCGTACATCACACCCAGTCTAGTATAGCCCATTTAATACATACATACATTTACTCTCAGGTCTGAATGCTACAGAAGCCCTATGATTTGGGTTCTGAATTGAGCTGTGCCACTGAGGACCAGGATTGCAGTGTGACTGAATGCTTGGCACTACCAGGCATTCAGAGGCACCACCCTCACGTAAGTGGAGCGTGGAAACAAACAGGCACTGTACAAGCAGGCTGACCACATCCCTCCAGGAGTTTCATTAGATAGCTTAAAGCAGTGGCTCCCAAAATGGGGGTTCGCGATCCTCCTCAGGGAGTCCGCAACTGCTTAGAAAATTAAATAATATTAACAGATTAGGTCCCCAGCTCTCAGTAATGACTCACTGGGGGTCCCCGGATTCCAATAAGGATTAAGTGGGGGTCCCCGGGTTCCAGTAATGATAAAGTGGGGGTCCACAGAAGTCAAAAGGTTGGGAACCACTGACTTAAAGCATTCTAGATGTTGAAGTCTTGCTTTGTTTCCTGTGAACTAATTAGAGTAACACACCTGGAATCTGTGTTTTGGAGGGGTAAAGTTCAGTACTGGAAACAGTGTCTATCATGCATTAGGGTGAAGTGGCCACCTTAACTGTATAAAATAAAGATGCAGTTTTGTGATTGCAATATAAACGAGACACTCAGAAACTTAAAAAAACAGGGACGGGTGACTATTAATCAAAGACTGAAGGTTAAGCTTAAGAAAGACAGAAAGAAGGCTGAAAGTGGTCATTACAGCTATATGTAAATATTAAAGAAGAAAGGAACGGTGCTGTGGCCCCACAGCTCATAAATTCAAGAGCGACCATCCGGCTGGGGAGACGCAGGGTTTTTAGATTCATGGAGAAGGCTCTTCAATTATGGACTCCCTTCCGCCTTCAGAGTCTCAAATATGACTACATCAAACTGAGGAAAGGACTGAAACCTCTCCTTTTCTGACTGAAGTACTTAATGTGTGCCTGTGGTTTCTGGCCGTGAGCAAAGCAGTAATTTTCGGGGACTAGGTTATATTTAACCATCAGACTTCGACTCAGAGTACACGAGAAAAAGGCAGAAAGATTTGAAAGCAGTGAAAAGGGGAGATAACGGATGAAAACGAACTGATTGAATGAAAGCGACAGGTCATAAAGGTTGGTAAAAGAAAGAGGCAGGATGTGGAGTCAGTACTAGGCAGCTTTGGTATTCATCAGCACTAGCACTCAGGAGCGCCCCCAGTCGGCTCCTGAGAAAAACGCTGGCAAATACACTGATGGTTTTTAACAACTTAAACAGTGAATGGTTGAAATTCTTGATGCTTTTATCTGTGACTTACGCCCTGCCGTCACAACTTTCCGTCACTGACTGTTGTCAATCGTCTCTTCTTTTTTTCATTTTAATGATTTGAGGAGATAGCCTAGTGCGTTTAAGCGATATAGATATAAGTGGGCATTTCTCCATTTGAGTAATTTCAGACAGTCAACTACGAGCACATGACACCACTAGAGGCGCTATCATACACAATTTGTTTATCTGTTTGGTTTCGGGAAGGGGATATTTCCATGCTCTTCTGTTTCTGTATGTTTCCAGCTAGTCCGAACATTCATCGCTCATTGTGTGTCTTTACATTTAAGTTTGGTGCACGGTTGATACCAAGAGATGTGTGCGCCCAGCTGATGTCTAGACCTAATTGCTCACATTTGGGGTGCATTCGTTTGTGGGTGCACCTATGGCATTGAAGCTGATACCGTGAGGGGGAAGTTGGTGTGTTCTCATGTTGTTCTTGTGTGTCCTGACACCTGTTTGTGTTGTATATTTTTCTTGGTCCCACCTACTAGACAGTGTCAGCTCTGTCTTTTGCAAGACTTATTGTTAGCTTACAAAGGGCTTAGAGTCCTCTTATTGCTAACTGTTGGTTGGTTTCATTATTAGTCTCATTTGCGTGCCTCGTATTTGT
Source organism: Pleurodeles waltl (assembly GCF_031143425.1). NCBI lineage: Eukaryota > Metazoa > Chordata > Amphibia > Caudata > Salamandridae > Pleurodeles > Pleurodeles waltl. Next base: position 568,206,271 of record NC_090450.1, read on the forward strand.
TAGCTTCTGTGAGCTTTCCTTTCTCTTCATGTGGTTGTCCCTTCCCTGGAGCATGGATGTATTACTTATGAATTTCCACAGCTAATGTTTTAGCCACTACTTTGTTCTTGTTGTTTAAGCACTCTACAAGAGTGCATGTGCTTTTGAGCAGTCTCACTAATTCACTTCTTTTCCCTCCTCTATCCTCTGTGCTGTGCCCTCTGATTTGCTTGTGTGCATCTCATCTCCCTTGCCTGCTTCTGTTGCCCACTTGCCCCTTCCCCATGTTCTCTACATTGCTCTCTCAGCATTGGTTTGTTTCCCTCCTCAAGTACTCCTTGTTGCTTCCCTCTCCTGTGCCTACTGTGTTGCTCCTGCCCTGTCATCTGCGTTGTTCCCATCCACCAGTAGTGGCCTGCGAGAGTGAATGACTGAACCCTTTGGCTCCTGAAGAACTCTGTAGAACTGTGACGTAAGTGTTAGAACGTGGTGAAGTGAATGCAGGTTTAGAATGTAGAATTTCGGTTACACCCAGAAGAAAAAGGACGTGTAATACATAACTCTGAGTGTGGCGTATACATTGGCAGGTACCCAGGCTGGGGAGGGCACTACAACTGGTGTTGAGATAGGGGATAAGTAACCCAAAGATGCACAGTGCTCTCCCAGAGAGGTTACTGTGGTCCAAGCAAACTGCTCGTGCATGCCACCAGTGCCTCAGTCGAAGTGCAGAATTGACGTTTGGCATATGTGGAATCAAAGCGCAACTCCAGTCGGTGTGAACTGTTTGAAGCTAAAGAAAGCTTCACTGAGAAGTCTACACATCGTTGGCCAAGAACCTACTAGCAAGGTCTTACCGAGATTTACAGCGCTACTAAGCAATATAAAGCTATACAGTGAAAGGAGTGATAACGCTAAAGGCGGCTACAAACAGACACAGAAAAAGGCATTAGCTGAGAGAACAGTTGATAACAAAGCATACTGTTGTTACACTTACCAGAGCCTTGAGCAGAAGAGCTCTACAACCTCAGTGATGGGTGAGGAGACCCAAGAAGAAGCACAAGGGTTGTGCTTACTGAGCTGTCCAATACCTGAAGCAGCACACCACTAAACCTGCCAGGGGCGGCTCAGCACAACTCCAGAAGTCCCCAGAAAGGGGAGAACTCCCATGGGGACCTAGAAAGAGGTCACATTTCCAGAGACTGTCCAAGATGACACAGAGGCCAGTGTCACAAGGCCTCAGAGATGGTGTGCATGAACAAATTCACTGAGACTGCTAAGCGAAGTCGGACAGAACTCCAGTCACAGTGTCAGTTAATCCTGTGAACAGTTACACTGATGCTGCCTTCCTGAAACCACACGACCATTTGATAAAGCCAAAAAAGCTAAACATTGGTGACAAATGGACTTCCTGGATAGAAACATCGGGTGATTTCAGTGATGTGCTCGAAGAAACAGATAACAAAAAGATTATCAAATACCTGAAGAATCTTGATGGTGATGGTGTAAAACAAGTCATAAAGAAAATGCAGGGAGCTGATGAAGTTAAGTACTGTCAAATTAAAGAAGCCTTGAATCTCAAATTCAATCCAATGCTGAATGTAGATTATGAAATGTACATTTTCAGTCAAAAATGACAAAGGGTTGGTGAAACCATAGACGCATTTGTTGAGAGACTAGATAAGCTCATCAAACACTGTAAGTTCAATACATTTAAGGATGAGGAACCAATACGTCTCAGAGTAATTGACAGATGTCTGTCAGATTAATTCAGACGACGAATGCTGAGAGAAACTCTTAGTCTTGAATGAGTTCTTGTGGCTGCCACAGCTGAAAAGTGTGCCAATCGCTGAGCGCCTGACATGGTGGCTGGAAATGCTCAAAGAGAGTAAGTCATGAACCTGAAAAAGAAGCAGAAACAGAAAGCTGCAGGACACAAGGAGATGTTCCCAAGGAAAAAGAAATTGTATTTCAGGTGTAGATTGTTGTTTCCACACAAAGGCAAATGTCCCGCCATTGGACAGATATGCAAAGGCTGTGAAAAGGGGAACAATTTTGTAATGGTTTGCAAGGTGAAGAAAAAAGTAAGTGAGTGACGACGAGATGACAAAATGGCTGACTGAACGTTCTAGAAGCGACATTCGAAGTCCACCCACAAGGCCAAGCAACAACATCAGTTGAGACAAATTGACACCTAACAAAGATGATCATCATTCAAATATTGACCAAAGATTACACTGAAAATAAATGGCTGTTCAATATCTTTCTTTATTGAGAGTGGTGCGTTGATAAATAGTATGCCTGGAGAGAAAAACAATGATCTATCTCCATTGCCACAACTGATGCCATTGAAAACTAAAGTGTGAACATGGGCTGCATCAACACCTTTGAAAAGTAAAGGTTCACTCATAGCGACAATTAAAACACAAGCAAGCAAAAGTGCAAGCGCCCATCCATATGCTTCAAGGTATGGCGTCAAGTGCCTGTTTGCTTAGTTTCAGCACAGAGGCTGATATGGGGTTGATCTCAGATAACTACAACATGAATGCTCATCATGACAAAGTAAGTCAGTTCCCTTTTATTGTTTCGTGGGTGAGGAAAACTTAAGACTATGAAAGTACAATTGCATATTAATGAGGATGTCTGTCCTATTGCTCAACGACACCAAAGAATTACATTTTGTTTACAAGAAGCTGTTGAGAATGAACTTGAATCATTACTTAAACATGATGTAATTGAGTGTTCTACTGATCGAATACCATGGGTTTCTCCCATAGTGGCAGTGCCCAAAAAGGACAGTGAGGGATCTGTACGCATCTGCGTGGATATGCCTCAGAGCGAATGAAGCAATGAAAGAGAACGACATTCAGGTTCCCATATTGCTGACATGATAACACCATTGAATAGTGCAAATGTCTTCTTTCACCTTGATTTTAATAAAGAATATCATCAGTTGGAGCTTGAAAAGAATCACAGGTACATTACAACTATTTCTACACCTATTGGTCTGTTTCAATACAAACTACGATATTTTGGTGTATCATCAGCTGCAGAGATTTTTTTAAGATGTCATTAGACATATCATACAACCTATCATGAATGTTTTGAACTATATCGATGACATATTAGTTTTCGGAGCTACTCACAAGGAGCATGATAAGCTTTCAGGCAAGTGTGCAGTTTATTTCTTGATGGAGGGTTAACACTGAGTGCTGAGAAATGTGAATTCAATAAGGAAAGCTAAAATTATTTCGCCATATATTTTCTGATGGGACATGACACCAGATCCAGCTAAAGTGCAAATGTTGTCAACTGCCAGTCCTCTACAATATGTTTGCATGTTACACTTATTCCTTGGCATGACCAGTTACTGTTCCAGATACATATTAGACTTTGCCACTGTGAGTGCTCCATTGAGAGGGTTGATGAAAAAGGTCACATTAATGAAAGCAAAGCTTTAAGAGAATCAAACAAGATATTGGAAACGCTATTGAAATGGTATATTTAGATCCTAAGCTCCATACAGAATTTGTTGTTGAAGCTAGCCCGGTCGGGTTAGGCGCAATGCTTGCACAGCACAGTGGATACCCAAATGCTCGAAGACCTAGTGGGGCATATGCAAACAGAAACGTGTCCCAGGCTGAACCTGCTTATTCACAACCTTAAAAAGCGAGGTTAGCAGTGGTGTGGGCTTGTGAACATTTCCACATATCCCTATATTGAAAACTTTTTATGCTTGTGACAGATCATCAAGCATTACTGACCCTCTTTGGCAATCAAAATCCAAGATGCCTCCTCAGATTGAATGTTGGGGCCTACAATTATAAGAGTACAACTACACAATTGTGCATTGTTCAGGGAAGGATCAAAACCCTGTGGACTATTTCTCCAGAGTGCCTGTACAGTTTCAAGGTACTCCTTCTAAGACAGCTGAAGCCTACATAAATTTAATTGTGAAATCAAACACACCTGCTGCCATTTCATTGAAACAAATTGTCACTGCCTTGAGTCAAGATAGTGACATGTTAAAACTGAAAGAGATTATTACACATCAGTCATGGAACCAACACACTGAACCTCTCACCAGTGACAGTGAATACCAGAAGTTTAAAAATGTCAAAGATGAATTGTCTGTGACAGAAGAAGGCATTATCCTGAGGAGAACAAGAATTGTCATTCTAGAGAGTCTGAGACAATAGGTAATTGGAGTCGAATCGTTGCCACAAAACAAGCTCTCTGAGATTGAGTTTGGTTTCCACATCTAGATGAAAAAGTTGAAAGAGAATTAAAAGCCTTTCATCTATAGAACAGCCTGTCATCGAAAAACAATCATCACCCCTTGAGCATGTCAGAGTTGCCAAAGCATGCATGGGAAAGAATTGGTGTTGACTTTTTTGGTCCGCTTGACAATGGGCAACACCTGATGGTGATTATGGATGAATACTCTTGATTTCCATTGATAGAATATCTCTCATCTATCACTCAGGAAAGATTCATTGAGAGATTACATGACACCTTTGTGACATGAGGCATTCCTGCAACTTTAAAATATGACAATAGCCCTCCTTTAATAGTCGAGAATTCAGAGATTTTCTCAATCTGCTTAATGTGAAGCATCAGAAAAGCACTTCTCTTTAGCTACAGGCTAATGGCCTTGTTGAACGTTTCATGAGTACATTAAAGAAAACTGTTCAGTGTGCTGCATTGGAAGAGCTCGACCTCAAGAACGTCTTGAATCATACCCTACGAGCTTACCGTTCTACTTCTCATGCGACCTTAGGTAAAAGCCTGCAAAGTTGATGTTCAGGAGAGCAATGGTGACCAAGTTACCTCAATGGACCAATACAAGATCATGAACTAAGGGAGAATCCCATATAAAAGACTTGGATTGGAAAAATAAAATGAAGGCCGGTGCAGACAAGAAACAACATGCAAAAGACATCATCTTCACAAGAGGAGATTGAGTGCTCGCCTGTTAGCTGAGAAGCCATTCCATGGCTCAGCAGGACACCTGGTGATTACACAATGTCCTGGGAAATCCATTACCCAAGATTCCTCACTTTTCAGTCATGTCGCTCATCACTCATCAAATGCTGATGTCAATATAAAGACTAGTTAAGAACAAACAATTGGAAAACGCCAGACTGCTGTTGCCCCTATATCTCCAATGCAGTTCATGGACACTCCTGTTGCTGATTCCCAGTTTCCAAAGACATGATCGGGATGAGTAATCAGAGCGCCAAGAAGGCTCTTCGAAGAGCTATGATTGTGTATATGTTTGTAAAATAATTGTAATTTTTCATTTAATAGAGGGATAGATGTACTATCGTGTGAATGACAGAACTCTTTTGGCTCCTGAAGAACTCCACACAGCTGTGACGTGTTAGAACGTGGTGAAGTGAATGCAGGTAGAGTTTGCAGTTACATGCAGAAGAATAAAGATGTGTAGTACCCAGCTCCATGTGGTGCGTGTTGATTGGCGGGTACCCAAGCTAGGGGGGATACAACACCATCCTCCTAAAGCTTTCCCCACCCTGCCGTCCGTGATCTGATCCCCGCCCTCCTTATTGCTTCTGCCTCACCAACCATGCTACACATTGCTTTCTTTCACAAGTATTTCTCCCTTTGCACTTGACTCTTTAAAAAGCTGAGGAAATTTGGATCTGCTTCACAAAGGAGCATATGACCTGTATGACTTTTGGATCAAATTTGCTGGGAAAGAAATACAGCAGCTCAATTTCTAAAGGGCAATGGCGCCAAGACTTACAGTCACGGCCTGAAATGTCACAGTGGAGGAGATCAGGCCCGCAGCTTTCTTTCACTGAAGTGCACAACCCCCATCTCTGATCATAACATCAGCTGTGCTCTTGCCCTTCCAGTTGCACTGCAGAATAAGTGCCACACAGGACTGAAACAGTTACTCCTTTCTGCACCACAAGTTTTAGATTTGATACCATGGACTCCACTGTTGTACAACATCACATTTTTTAGTAGGTCTCACGTGGGAGACAGTCTTTAGCTGTCTGTAGGCAAAAGCCTATTGTAGACCATAGTGCTTTAAGTGAGATGGATACATTGGGGTTTGGGGGTCTCTAAAAGGGGCATGGCCTAAGTAATTAGGGTTGCGACTTTGTATAGGTGAACTACAATCCTATCCTTTATGCAGCATGCTGCCTGACTAGCATTTAGTTGCCTCTTTGTGAGTTTTCTGCCATTGCATCCAAACATATCACATAACAAACACATGCTTAAAACAATCCAGACCTATTGGCTTTGTGAGTGCGTGTTAACAGTTTGATATAAGTGAGTAACAGCAATGATTTTGTTGTAAATAATTAGAATTGATAATTACAAATAGTACCTATGAATCAATCACTTTTTATTTTATTGTATTGTAATTGTATTAATATAGCGCTTACTACCCCTGATGAGACGTCAAAGTGCTTTTCAGCAAGCAGCACGCTCCTCTGGAACTGGACAGAGGCCAAGGAACAGATGAGCATATAATCTGGATACTGTTATGGCCTACTGCCTCACACTAACTTCAGCTTCAGCTGCAGAGCTCTCAGTCGTGCCCCATTACCACCATCCTCCTACAATTGGTACTCACCCAGACACCTAAATGTGACTCTGCTCACAGGTACCATACAAGCATTGGAAAACCAAATAGCTCAACATTTCAGAGCCGAGGCTTTTTGGCTTTGCCAATACTTGGTAAAGTAACTTCCAATTACAATACAAAATTGCATTAAAGCAAAGAATGCTTACAAATGTTAACAAATTCAAAGACTTTACTTACATAAAATATGCAATGTATATGCAATAATATAATAGTAAAACAATTGTCAAAGCCAATAGGACCCAAAGTGAAACCTATTTGCTTTCCCAATGCCTATTTTTTGACCTTATCATCAATTCCAGTAGACTTAGGTCTGGGTTACTCCGCCCAGGCCTATCATGGCCCTCGGGTGGGTAGGGAACGTCTAGCAGGTGTAGAACAAATGTGAAAGATTTGCATCTGCTCCACCACATCTTGGACACTTGTTTGGTATTAACTCATTCATCTCTTTTCCTTTATGAACCCTTTCCTTTCACAAAGCTCTGAGGAGACCAACAGGCATCTTAAACTCTCTTTAAAATGTCTTGAATTAAGATGTGTAATTCCATATTTGCTATCCGGTAAACTTGGATTAACAATTTTAAAGAAAGATAATGCACATAATCTGATAACTGTGTGAATACTTCAAAATAACCTCTTTGTGGGCACTCACAACCCTTACCAAGGCCCAGTCTGCCCTTGACATGGTGAGATATTTAGTTCAGTGAAGAGCAGAACAAAATCCATGTCCGGGGGGTTATTAGGCAAGCAATGTCCCAAAAAATCGTGCAGATGCAGGTAAAGCATTTAGCCATGGGGAAAATATTTTCCATGAGGAGAAAAAATGAAAAATAAGTTTTAAAGAACAATTGAGCAACACAGAAATGCTTTCACATGGATGTAAGTGGAAATCATGGATGAATATAGGAGTACAGATAGAACATGGAACTTCCCATGTGATTCAAAGACTCTTGTTGCAGATTGCAACCTCATAGGAAGAATAGACTATTAGGATCATCTTTCAAACAAATGGCACAGCCTACTCTGGAGGTGGTTAGAAACCAATGATATGGCCCTAGTTACGTCGAGGAAAGGGATGTCTTAATTCCACCCCACTCCTAAATTAACTACATCAGACGTCCTGTTAACTGAATGGGTGCTGAATTAACAGGGACTACAGGTTAAATTCCGAGAATCCTTGTATAATATACTGAGTAAATTACCGAGGGCATCTGTAATTACGCGTTCGATATCCCCAGTAGTAATTCACCCACATGTTTTCCCATGGAGCTTTCATGAAATATGTCTTCGGGGAAACATGACAAAGATGTGGCAAATTCATGGACTTCATAATTCCGGATGGAGCCAGTAAAAGTGACACACCTTGTTGGGAATTTCGGGCCTCCGTGAAAGCTGCAACAGTGTTGCGCTGCTGATGGGGGGGGGGGGGCGGGGGGGGGGGGTGGATATAATGAACCACGTGCTCACCACTTCTCTATGTGATGTTAACATAACTTGGAGTTATTTCTCGCCCTCCGACAACAGTAACGTGAAGATTGTCTTCGAAGGACAAACTGTCTGTTGAAAGAGTCCAAGCACAACAAAATATATCCACTAGAAGTCGCATTAAACTAGTCTACAGTGGAAAAGATGACTCATCTAAATCTTAAAGGAGGAGAGGTCTGTGTTTAGCAGACTTTGATCACTAATTCCCCAGACAGTTTCCATACACGGAGCACCCAGGTTCAGTTACTCCTGTCACAGAATCGCATGCACCTTGTTGCCATTGTGCACACAAGGAAGGCAGCCAAACTCCCCATTAAATGTTAATGCTGCAAACAGACATCAGACTGGCAGACAGTGCCTTTAGCGCGTGCTGGCAGACTGACATGGCGAAGCTGATGTGTATTACTCTCTCCATGTGCAAATGTGTGCGAAGGGGCCCATTTATACACCAGCGAGCAGCCCATTTTCTGCCACGGCAACGAAGTAAATTACTCCATCGCCCGGGTGGAGATGCCGTCCGACTAATTTAGAAAAGACCGCCACGTGGTTCCTGTCAAGGCTTTTCGGAGTTTGGTGCAGGACTCCGTCAACATGATGGAGCCCTGCACCAAACAGTTTTCTTTTTTATTTTCAGAAAGAAAATCCCAAAGGGGAATTTCCGTTTTGAAAATAAAACAGATAACGCCCCCTCACCACTGAAGACATCTCCCATGGCCAGGGGAGCATTTTCTGTTTTTTACTGTCCCTTACTGCCGGGGTTCGCTTGGCGATGACAGACAGTAAAAAACACCCATATGTCTGCCCACCCTAATTGGGCAGATGGGCATATAACCAGTTCTCGGACGGCCCTTACTCCATTTGAGAAGTTTGGCTACAGCACTGATGGAGCACTCATTATACAAACACAAGTAATTCCACCTTCCCCATCAAATTACAGAATTGATCATAGATCTGCAATAACTTAGACCAATCTAAAGTGATTCATATAGCAACCAATTTAATATTGAGCCCCTTTTCTGCACAAAATATCGACTTTTTATTTATTTATACAAAAAACTTCCTTTACGTTAGTGTGTTACTTTTGTGTGTCAAATTCATTTGCATCACAAAAAACATACATGTAACATGTTATACCCGTGAAACCTCCACAACCTCATACCCTCAATCCTTCATCAACTAACAATATGAAACCTTGCTCAACTCTCTCTCTCATGCATTGTACATTCCTTACACATTTATATCCTACATCACACCCTATTAAAACCTGAAAGGAAAAAAGGAAATAAAAATAGAGAACATTTCTGGGCCTAGCATTAACGTAGTGAGAATATTAACTGACAAACATAATTGTTAGATGCAATTTCTTCAAAATTGACATAATAATATATCAATATCTTGCGGAAAAGTTCACCTACAGCAGCAGGGGCTGCTCCCGCACATTTCACGGGATATGGGGGTTTTGGATGGAGTAATATAGGATGGGTCAGTGGAGGGTGGCCGAGAACCTGCTTCCATCTCAAAGAATGCATGGGCGTCGACGAACTAGGGGGTGATGGGCTCCGAACTGTGCGCTGTTCTTTTCTTACCACTACACAATGGGTGCTTCACAATCTGTATGTCTTGATATGGGCAATGTTTTGTGCTCCCTTTGAGTTCCTACCAATATCAGCGTATGTTGCGCTATTTTGTGTGCTTTCCTTTAAGCTTTTGCAAAAATTCGAAATATATCAAAAAAAAAATTAATACATCAATATATCTCTATTTAATCATCTCCCTAGTACTTTACAGATTGATCCACTCATTAATTGTCCATTCATTCAAATCATCTTTGCTAGGTCTCCAGTGGTGTGCCAAGGTGCGTTTTGGTGTGCGACTCCTCTTTAGTCATGCATTTTCCTAAGAGCATGCTAATTTTATATTTTGTATTCGATAATTCTATATCTGAAGCAAAGGGGATTTTGGAGAGGACAGGAAAACACCCACAACGGAGGATAAGCAATTCTTCAAATCACAAACAGAATGAAGGGTTTATGAATTTAAAGAGTAAATCCATTCCTTACTAATTTCAAATGTGTACTCGACATTGATTCACTAAAAAAGACCAATAGAAACCACCACCATATTCACCTGTGATGACACTTGGTGACAACCATCACCAACCTAATGAAAAAAACATTTAAGTGTACTACCTCAATCCAATAGCTAAGTGAAGGTAGACAAACTTTTAATTCTAAAATTCTGTGGCTATACCTCGTAACACCACCACCACCTGAGAAATCTGAATCCTACCTCAAAAACGTAAAGGGGGACATATACCAATCCACTTGAGACAAACTCCAATATGCACGTAGGACTAGTAGGAAACAGTGCATCCAACTATTAACCGAAAAAACAGATAACAAGAAATAAAATGATAAAATGTCATGAATCTAATTCTGACTAGTATCCGGTCATGACCTTAAGAGACTTTAAAAATTGCCCATACCTTTATTAATTCCACATTCTTTTCCCAAACAACTTTAAAGCCTAAAGTTTGCAGCTTTAAACTCAATTAAAAAAAATATTTTATACACAGCTTATCACTACTGTCGCGCACTGGTCTCAAATCCCAAATGTTTTGAGAAATACTGTCTGAGTAGGCAGCTCTGAAATTAGAAGCCATATCCATAGTTGGAACAAAATAATGGAATCTATATTATTAGTTTCAGCAAGAAGCTCATCATTATAGTGTGGATAAAGTGTATTACAAAAGAAAAGTACTCACAGAGAAAAAAAACCTTACTTCAATATTTCTCATACATATACTCACCAACACAAACTAATACTATGCCAACAGGGCTTTTCTTTACAGGGTATAACCCTATCCATCCCCAAAACAAACCTTCATCCTAAGGTACCACATATCAAGAATCTCCAGATACAAGTAAGAGAACCTTCCATTGCAGTAAACTTGGGGCACCGAGAACTGGGTGTGAGGGATATCATCAAATTCCTTTCTTACAGCCACCTTTAACCCCATAAGTGCAACTGTTGACCAATGGACGACACCCGCACTACCTCCCCAGTGCGTGTGTCGACCATTGGCCAACACTGAGGAGGCACCTAAAGACCAATCTGATCCTCAGCACCAGAAAGAGTTATTGATCAGGCTGTTCAGGAAGACCTTCCCGAGCAGCCTAAATATTTTTTTTATACAACAATGAAAATCAATATGCAGGGCGCATGGATGTCAATACAGTAAAAGTGAAAGTAAAACGAGAGAATAGGCTCGTTTTTCGTTCCCTAAATCAATGCTCAGGGGGGCTATCTCAGCTTCGAGCACTCATTCTAACGGGAGAGATATCGTTGGAAAGGGGAAAACCTCCCCTTTCTAAAGTTATGTCTGCTCAGTGCATCCCTGCTTGGGGATTGCCACAAGAGAGCAATCCCCAAGCACAGAGATCCAGCCACTAGGGATGGGAGAGCGCCACTTGGGCCAGGGCGTGTTCTCCCCCTGGGCCAATGTATTTCTTTTAGTCTTTCTGGTCCCCGGGGGGCGGGGGGGCAGAAAGCCTACTAGGCACTAGGGTTTTCTGTTTTACCTAAGAAAATAGGGGTGGGGCTGCTCAGCATGGGCATGGCCATGCTATTACCCCTAATAAATGGGCAGTCATTTCCCCTCCCCACAACCCCCCCCCATGGGGCCAGTATATGCTCACCGGTTGAGGGGCAGAAAGCCTACTAGACACTAGGGATTCATAACTGTATAGGTTTTTAGGGCTGGGGGCTGCCCTGCATGCCCCCGACACAAATAAAAATGGAAACAGTCTTTCTGTCCCCTGGAGGGCAGATGGGGAAAATTACCCCCGATCTGCTCCCCCAGGGGGCAGAAAGCCCACTAGACATCAGGGATTATTGTTACTATAGGATTGTGGGGGCAGCCCAGCATGGCCACGCCCCCACTCCAAATAAATTAGGAAACAGTCTTTCTGCCCTCCTCGGGAGCAGATTGGGGGATTTACCAAGGCTCTGCCCCCGGAAGCGGGGGGGCAGAAACCCCACTAGATGCCATGGAATTATAAATAAATATAGGAGTGGGGCCTGCCCACATGGGCATGGCCATGCCCCCACCCGAACTAAATGGGGCAACAGTCTTTCTGTTTCTCTTGAGAGGCAGACTGGAGTAATCAACCCCCCCGCCACTCATCTGCCTTCCCTGGGGGCAGAAAGCCTACTAGAAGCCAGGATGTAAATGGGTCAACAGTCTTTCTGCCGCCCCGGTAGAAAGTTTGGGGTAATTACCCCCGATCTAGAGCCCCCCTCCCAAAGGGGCAGAAAGACCATTAGATGCGAGGGAAGAAGAAGAATAATTCAGTTCTTTTTGCTTGCTTGGTAAAACCATTGCCATGTATTTACACATTACAGCACCTAAAATAAGACTGTGCAGAGCCGGGCAATTCTATGCTAAACATGTATGCCTTACAGCGCTTGTGCCAAGTTGAACAGATCAAATACAAACATTAGATCACAACAGGGCTGGCTTTCCCAATATGACGTTATGACGTTATGCAAAGTGTTAAAACAAGATACTCTTTTTTTTTTTTTAAAATGCTAGTTTGGGCAGCGTTTAGCACAGTCCGTTTACACAACTCGCAGAATCGCTACAAAAACAATTTTGAAAATGTAAGGGGCACCTTGATGTTGAAGTATACTGAAGTAAGCAGACGGTAACTGTAACAAGAAATGGAAAATACTAACAGAAATCCTTTAGTTGCAAGCCTGGGGAAGAAAGTACCATTATATCCGAACACCCTCCTGGTGCTTTTCTTTTGGCCGAGTGAAGATTCCTGCTGACAGACAGATGATGGCAGAGTTACACCACCAAGGGTGCACCTGGGATAACGTGCTATTGTACCTAAACGCTCACCAATTGCTGTTCCTCGTGTTATCTCTTTGCTATCCTGCACTAGCCAAATTAACTGACTGTAAGATGCTTGTGCCTTGGCTGGTATAGTGCTGGTCCTCCTGCTGCCCGGCCAGTTTTGTCTCCGAAAGGATGCAGTATGTTTGGGCCTCCACCACTTGCTGTTCCCTAAAATTAATTTTTAAGCTGCCCAGTGCTGCTCATGTCTGCTAACTGTTAAAATGCTTATGCATTAGTTGGTAAAGTGCTAGTTCTCTTACAACCCGTCAGCTCTTTCCCTCAAGAGAGTTAAGGTTAGAGTGCGGTTATGTCTGGGCATTACCGTCTTTCTATTTCTTGCGGTTGGATTTTAAGCGGCCCTATGCTATCCACAAAGATTACTGTTAAAGTGTTTATACTTTAGCTAACAAGGTTTGCTAATATTTCTGTTACCCCGCCCATTCCAAAGGTCCGGAGAGATTACAGCAAAATCGGGCTCATAGCCTACACTTATGCTTGTACAGTATCCATATTCCAAGTATGCCCTGCTGAGTCTCGCCCCCCACCAGCAGCAACCTCGCAAATCCTTTCACAAGGAAAGGATAATAAAATGTGTTTATTATCATTTCCTTGTGAAAGGGGCGGGGCATTGGGTGTGACAAGCAGAGAGGGTTGCACTGTGCTCTTCCCTCAGAGCGCATGTGTGTTTGGCCACATGCACACAGCGGTCTCTCCAGCCGGGTTGGAGGGAGCCTGCACAGGCTACCAGTCTGCCTGGGGGCGCCCTGTCTGGGCTCTCTCAGCCAATCCTGATGCTGGTTTGAGCAGCATCAGGATTGGCCACAGGGCAGCCTGGGAGCCTGTGCCTGCAGTCGACAGTGAAGGAGTGGAGCAGAGCAGGAGCGGAGGTAAGATTTAAAAAAAAGTTTTAAATGTTATTAATTCCAACCTCTCCCCCATCCTGCATGCCACCCTGCCCCCAGTAATCCCTGCGAGTCACAACTGACCTGTTGTCTGGAGTTCTCTGGATATGCTCGAACAGCTACTAGCTAGTTGCACCCATACTGGCATTTGTTGGGTGCTGTGATGTGAGACCTGTCCCTCAACTTTACCGTTTTATGTGTTAAAGTTGCAAGTCATGCAGCTACAGCAGTAGGTCTCTCTGTGTTAGTCAAATCCAGTTTTTGGGTCTTTGGCAGCTTCGTCCCGTTCCTTGGCCAGCACCCTTTTTTCAACCCTCTGGAGAAAATTCACTATTGTACAGTTCAATTGAAGGTCAGATAGGTTGGAGCAAGCTACCACTGCCTCTCTGCATGTCCTTATACCTCTCTTGTTCAATATCCTTTGCAGGAGTGTGCAACAGTCTACTAGGGTAGATTTGCACAAACACAACGCATGAAGAATGTCCTCAAATCCTTGGCTGCATAGCCTGCAGGTAACTTGGACTTCAGTTCTTCCTTGGGGGAATAGTGATTTAGACAGGCAGTTACCTTAGCCTGTATTTTAGGAACTTTTCCTTAATATGTTTTCTATAGCATTCTCCTATGAAGCTTTGAGGTTTGTCCTTGGTGTAGTTGCTGAAAGTCATCCAGCAATGATTGTCCCTTGCCAGGCTAGCTTTATGCTCCAAAATTGATGACGCTTGCGTGCTGAATTAGGTTAATCTTTTTAATTCTGCACGGTTTAGACATAAGGCCCATTCTGATAAGAGGTCAAGGGTAGTAAGGGCCAGATATAAGTATGCTTCCCAGACAGAGCTGATGCCCCAGGGAGCCCTCCAATGCGAGTTTTAGGCCATGGCAACAACTGGTGAATGCCGCTTGCCATGCCAGAACATGCTTCATTAGTCCAAACTCCATTCAGATTTGAGCAGGTGATATGTAAGCTGGCAGATGAAAGATGGACCTATAGATTTTCATTACTTTGTTATCCAAGATGGAGCTGTCCTGGCCCTTCAGGGCCTCACTTCCATAGGCCAGTATAGGAAGAACCTTGGCTTGGGCCACTTGTAGTACAGGAGTTAGCGCTGGCCCCTTCAACTTCCTGAATAGGGTCCCTAGGCCAACTGCCAGTGCATCGCCTCTCCTTTTGATTTCATTCGATTGGTGAGTGAACCGTACGTTAGCGCTGAGTAGAGCACCAAGATACTTGTAGGGTTTTAGAGGGCTCATCTCTACCGAGCAATTAGGTGTGTTTGTTCAATCTTTTTTCTTGAATTGTTAATGTTTTAGTCGTTCTCATGTTCATAGTCAGGCTGTTGGTCTTGGAATAGGCTAAAGTGGCATCTAAGAGTTTTTGTAACCCCCAAACTTGGTCCTGCTCACTAGTTCTAAATCGTCAGCGTAGAGTAAGCTTGAGAGATGGAAGGCGCCCAATTTTAGTGCATGGCAGTTGACTTTATTTGAAGCCTGTTAAAGATCCACAAAGAACAAGTTGAAAACATTGGAACCAACACGCAGTCCTGTTTTAAAGCTTGCATTGTAGGAATGGCCCTGGAAAGATGGGATCCATACCCAGCTTGATGCAAATCCACATGTCAGCATGCAACAGTTGTATGGCCATTAACAAGCCAGTGGGATGTTCCATTATGCCAGTTTTTTCCATAGCTTCCCCCGGGCAATCCTATCAAAGGCAGATTTGTAATCTATGAAGCATAGGTGCACTGGGTAGTTGTTCATCATCGTAGGGTCATTCAGCAAGGAGAGAGCCATGATGTTGGTTGTTGTCCCTATGTGCTTGGTGAGGCTAGTTTTGTTTAATAGTATTGTGGTGTTTGCCGCAGCCAAGTGCTGTAGTTTTTCTAAGGGGATCCCTGCAAAGTATTTGCCTCATTGTCTTTTAAGGCCACAAGGCTATAGTTCTCTGGGTTACCATTGTCTCTCCCTTTGTAGATCAGCGAAATGATAGAGCCATTCCATGAGGTGATTGCACAGTTCTAGCTTGTGACAAAATTAAATAATGGAGATAGTTGTTCTGCCCAGTAATTGGGCTGTTCCTTATAAATTGACAGAGGAATCCTATTCTGACCCAGTGCCCCTTCTCGGCACCCTTTAGAGATTTGTCTCTGGATGGTCCTAATGCTGATTGGCAGCTTGAAGTGGCTGGAGTCAGAGGGGCCGCTGGGCAGTGCTAGGTCGGTGCTATTTTGTTGCAACCTAAGTGCATTAACACAGCTGGCATCTGCAGGGCTGTCGGCTGCAATACAATAAGAGACCTCCCAAGTGGCCATCCATTGCTAACTCTTTAGCCACGTCTGGATGGGGTTGCTGTGCATCAACCACGTGTTCAGGTTGCAGCATTCTCTTTCCCGGACAGTCTCTCCTGTGGTAAGCAGGGCTCCCAGAATTAAAATGTCATGACAAAAAATGCATCCAGACAAGCTCCAAAATGTTAGAATTAGCCACTCTAGGGAGGGAACTGTTGATGTCATTCATCGTCCGCCAGAAGCTAGCCTAATTGTTTGTCCTGATGTCACACAGCAGTTTTGCCCGGAAGTCCTTGAGGCTCCTCAGGAGCTCCCACTTTTACCTTTTTAAAGGTTTCTTGGCTTCTCTGAGGTCTTGACATAACTCCGGGTCACTTGGTGCCTTCCTGAGGGCCCACCAGAGATGGTTTTCTTGCCTTTTAACCGCTTTGATGGCAGGGTTCCCTTGCCAAACATGGGGATGGGGGCCCTTGCAGTCGGTGTTCTTCTTTCAGTACAAAACAAGAGATTGTTGCGGTGAAGCTTTCCCAATTGCTTAGGGGGCTTTGCCCTTCTGTGTTAGCAGCTTCCAATATTTGCTTGGCATTCATGAGTGAGTTGTTGTAGGGAAGTGAATGAGCATTTAATAAGTTTGATATTAATTGTGCAGCATGAAATTCCCTGGTCTTCAGGGGTCTCATGTTCTCTTAAGACGACTGACTGGGCTATCTCCTGTGGGAGATAGTTACTTTCTGATTTCACGCTGTATCCAAAAGAGATTGCAAATTGCATTACAGGGAGACTTCAAACAGAGATGTGCCTGTTTTGAAGTGATATGAAAGCCCTGCCAGTATATCTGGGGCAATGCGACCACTCAGGACTCGAAGGCCAAGATGTTCTAAATTGCCAAGCAGCAGATGGTCTTTTTTGTCTTTTCTACACCAATACGTTCTTGTTTGATTTAGTACAGCCCAGTATGAGTCTTGTGCCTCCAAAATATCGTTAGTGTGGGGGGGAGCCCATGAGCCAAATGTTGAAATTGCCCGAGACTATCAGTTCAGTGTACATTTCTTTTTAACCTTATGGTCAAGTCATCCAATTTAGCTGCAATCACCATCCTCGCTTTTTTGTTTGGGTGAATGTATACATTCACTAATGTGATGGATTTGGTAATGCCTTCTGGTGACTTCAGAACCATTTCCACAGATTGCAGGCCATCGTCACTGCCCTCCACTTCCTTTCTTTCTATAGCATTAGCTGCTGATATGTAGTTTGCAAGCCCCCCACACAGTGTCCCTGATTGAGAGCTGTGGTTACAGGAGTGAAGAAGTTGGTAAAGCCCTCCAATGGCACTGAGGTCTGCGCCCATGTCTCGTGTAGTAACACCACTTGGAAGGAGCACAAGTAGCGAAGGATCACTGGATCACTCAGCTTGCCGGCCAGGCCAGTGATGTTCCAGTAGCGCACTCTCAATGTTTTATCTTTCTGGGGGTCTTTGTTTGCTTCCTGGTAGTCAGCCCCAGCCAGCTTAAGCATTGGTTGGTGGGCCTGACTTCAAGATGTGTTCTCTGAGCTCCTTTCTGTTAAGCCCTGGAGATTTACTCAGAGCGTTTCTCAGGACTGAGTAAGCTCTTTTTCGTCAACTAGGTCGTGTCTCCTCAGGCTTGAGAGCTTCGAGTAAGTGTGGATAATATGTGCTCCTTACAGCTGAGATTGAAATCCCCCAGCTTTTGAAAGTGACCAGCTCATTTAACACCTTCTGAGCGAGGTCAGCAGAGCCCCAAGTGACTTTGGTGCTTTCTCTACATTGTCCGGGGCTAGGGTCAATTGTCCGGGGCTAGGGTCAAGAAACTCGATGGAAACAATGTCCTTACATGTGACATCACCAAGTGAGGATGCTTTAGATATGTAGTGTGGGTGTAGCAGCATGCTTGCACCTCTGCAGATGTTTGTAGTCTCCTCCACGTACCTTGTGACTGCTATGGCCATAGTGGGTGCTGGGTTTCCAAGCTGAGTAATGCATGCCCCTTCACGAACTTGAGTGGATTCTTCCCCAGGCCTGGTGACTACTATGGCCCTTGTTAAACTGGTTTTCTGAGCTAACTTGTTGGGGGGACTATTTCAGCTAAGTCCCAGGCTCGAATTGTCTTTGGGTCTCTGTGGCAGAGTGTGTTCATTTGGTTAGTTGGAGGGTGCACTCTTTACCCAGTGGTCGGGTGTTGAGACTTCTTCATCGTTGACTTGTATATTACGAAGTGCTTTTTGAGAAGACTGTGCAGTAGGAGTTTGCAAGCTAACAAATCTTTTGAGGGGAGAGATCCTGGATAGTTTTGGGGAGTGAATTGATTTGGTTGCAGCAACCAGATTGTCTGACTGCACAGAGAGGGCCACCTCTGATTTTGTCCCTCCTACTTCAGTCCCTCCTTTGATCTCATTACTCATTGCTCTTACCCCATGCACTTCTTCTGAGGCCACGTCCCAGCCTATTCCTTGTTAGCAATCGTGATTAAACAACGACTCCCTTCTTCGTGCGTTAAAGATTAGAAAGGTAGCTAGGCGACTTGCCAGAAGAGGCTTTTTATTGTGTCTCTTTCTTTTCTTAGCTCTGTTGCCTTTATGAATTGTCCCTCCCATGTAGAGCTCTCATTCTGTCTTTTGTATGTATGTTGTTCCAATCCTTATCCCAGGGTGCATGTTCCATCGTGCTGTTTCTTTCTGTTGTGCTACTGGGCGGGGTTCCTTACCCTGGGGTTTGATGTTGCAGTGCTGACTGGCTCCATCTCGCCCGTTTAGCCCAAGTCCCTCAGGAGCCATGAAGAGCCTTTGTGCACTACCCAGGTTAGCTCCTGGGCCACAAAGTCCTCTTTGATTGGCAGTTTGCCTTAGCTCTTTGAGTAGCTGAGACATTGTCTCTGGGAGAGTTTTCAATTTGTTCAAGACGGACGAGCAATAGCAGCCTTGCCCAGCTCCCTGCATGTCACCTTGGGCTCTTCTTATCAGATCATTCAAGTTTACGATTTTCTCTTTGACCCCTGATAAATACATAGCCAGATTATTTAAGAGACTAATCTGTATATCCATTTTATCTGCTTTGTAGGTCATTGCTCTACTGAGCTCTGCAGTTTTCTGAGGAGAAATGACCAGTGGCCTCCTCGTGGTTCCTTGTTACCTGCTGCAAAGGGACAGGAGTTTAGTGGGGCATCATTGGCGTATGAGAAAAGCATATTTTCCCAATCCTTAGTGCCGAGGTATGAGTAGGGTGACCACCTTTCCGTAGTTTATACAGACCATCAGTAATTTGGGTCAGTTGTCCACAACTAAGGTTTTCAAGGACAGTGTTTGTCCGTAATTTTAATTAATTTAAATGGTGCCTTCTAATAGCCAAACAGGCTGTATGCAACCTGTAGTGGTGGCTGTGGGTTGGGTGTGGTGCACAAGCCATAGTGTGTAAGGTGACCCACAGCAGCCTGCAATGACAAAGTGCAAATGTTGCTTTGCCTGTCATCCCTGGCGGTTGCTGTACAGGAAGAGTCTGGTTCACCTTAGCTTCCTGTTGGTGGTTTGTGAGTATGCCAAGATCTTGGTGCAAACAGGCCTATTCACATTTGCGAAGAGCCCAGAACTTCAGGATTTCTCCTTTTCTTCAAGCAGAAGTTCAATTGATGACCCACTAAGGGTCCAGGATCTGGGTGGCACCTCTTGGGGATCAGGAGCTCACTCAAACGGAGGCCAGCAGGGCTCAGGCAGGTCCAGTTGCAGCATGAGCCTCTGGAGCTTGTTGTGTCCCTGAAGTTCAGAACAGAAGGTCAGCCAGCCGACCCTTGGAGTTACTTCAGCCTCGAACAAAGGCTGCAGGTTCAGACTTCCTTCTCAGAAAGCAGGACAGGTCTCGGGCAGCAGGGTGTCCTTCTTCTTTAGTATCCACAAAGGAATGTACTGAAGAGTGGCTCTAAGGGTCTTCTTTTTTTTATACATGGTGCCCACTTTGAAGTGAGCAAAGCTTTCAGAGTTTTCCCCCTAAAGAGGTGTCTGTAATTTTGTGCCTCCTTGCACTGGTCCCAGTCTGTCTGGAGGCCCAACAGGCTAGTGTGAAGTCCTTTGTGTGTAAGCTCAGCTAGTGCCTTTGAAATGCAAGTGTGAAAGGTGACAGCACCGTCCCCCATCCTGCCACCAATGGCCCATCTTGCCAAAACCCAGGCCCTCTATTGTGACAATGTCTGGTAGGAATACATGGCGGTCAACTACAGCTAGGGCCCGATCAAAAAAATGCATTTTGGTATGTAACAAGTCCAATTTGCGATTCGGTAACTTGTTACCCAATCGCAAATTTGATTTGTGACTACATACTGATTCGTTATTAGGAAGGGGCGTGTCAAGGGCGTCCCTTCCTAACACCAAATCGCAGAGGTATGTATGATTGTTTTGTGATCTTGAATGCGGTCGCAAAACAATCGCAGTTACCACCAAATTCAAATTGGTGGTATCCCATTCGCAAAGAGGAAGGGGTCCCAAAGGGACCCCTTCCCCTTTGTGAGAGCATGCAAAAACGTTTTTTAAGAGCAGGCAGTGGTCCCACAGACCACTGCCTACTCCTGAAAAATGACAAGAAAACTTTTAATTTTTAAACGCATCCCGTTTTCCTTTAAAGAAAACAGGCTGCAGTTAAAAAAAAAAGATTGCTTTATTGAAAAGCAATCACAGACATGGTGGTCTGCTGAGCCCTATGATTGTAGCCATTCGCAATTGCTCGCAAATTGCAACCCACCTCATGAATATTAATGAGGTAGGTCCATCTGCGAGCCCCTGCGAATCGCAGTATGAAACTCCTGGAGTTTCATACATTCCAATAGCAATTACTTAATTACGATGCGCTAAAAATTGCAATTAGGTAATCGCTATTGTGAAGAATGATACGTCTGGCCCCTAGTCATGTAACCTGGGTACAGGCTGCAGGTACCAAATAGGACAAGAACTAGCAAGTTTCTAAAAAATGCATCTTCAGAAGTGTGATTTAATCCAACTTTACCATTAAAGAGGGTTTTATATTATAATTCCTAAGACACAAAACATGACCTTTCTTCCTGCTTCCAATCAAAAGTTATCACTTATTAAATGTAATAAAGTAACCCAATGTTATCCTATGGGAGAGGTAGGCCTTACAGCAGTGAAAAATGGATTTGAGAGTTTTTTACTACCAGATCATGTAAAACTTAAAAACGCACGTCCAACATTTTAAACACAGTGCACCTATGTGTATTAAAGAGGGCTGTTTAGGCCTGGCAAAAGGTTTATTTTGCCAGGTCAAAATGGCAGCCCTGAGACATGTTTAAAAGGGCCACTTAAGTGGGTGCCACACTGAGCGCTGCATCCACACTGGGGCACTGATGCCCCGGGTACATGTAGTACCACTATATTAGGGACTTATAAGTAAATTAAATGTGCCAATTAGGTGTAAGCCAATTTTACCATATTTAGGGGAGAGGGCACAAGCACTTTAGTACTGTTTAGCACTGGCAAAGTGCAGAGAGTCCTACAGACAAACAAAAACTAATTCAGTAAAAGAAGGAGGTGAGTAGACAAATAGTTTGAGGCTGAGCCTGCAGAGAGGATCACAGAATTAGGTCAAGCAGGAAAGTCGGGATGGAGCCCTAGTTTTCTGGTTTCACATTGTGCAGTTCAGTCACTAGTAGGAGTCTCTTTCTCTCTCCTATTTTACATCAAAGGTTAATGCTTTCCTTTAATTCTGGTGGCATTAGCTTAGTCCGTGGGTGGCATGGGAACATGAAAGCTTGGCTTGTTTTAGGCTCAAGCCTTCTAGAGGACCTCAAGTTGAGTGACAGCCAGGCATTTGGCTTGGGATTGGCTCAAGCCTTCAGTGGCTCGCCTAGCTCTAATCTGGGCAATTACATTTCTTCACTATGGCCCCCTTTCCGTGGTCATCACACTTGAAAGCATCTTAATATAATTCCATTAAGGATGCACACTGTACAAAAAACTCTCTTGTATATAATTAAATAGTTCATGATGTTGCTCGAGCTGTAATATATTTAACACTTTATTTAGTATCCCAAAAATAAACAAGCACAATCATACGATATACCAGAATGTCAAAATACAGTTCCATTTTATTCATGCACCACTGTCAGTGTTATGGACTTTGTGAGTCAAAAGATTACAAATAATCAGTACAGTACTTGTAATCAAGTTAATGCACCAGTGGCAAACTCAACCAAAGCACCATTTTGGACTTGAATTATAAATTATTTTCTCTTATGATGGATTAGTTACAGTGTTTAAGCTATTTATTCCATGTATTATCTCAATGGACCCCACAAAAATCTCCTGGTCTCGACATAATGGGCAGCATGACTGCATAAGTATCTGCTGACTCATTACAGAGGGCAACACGTTTGAGACAGAGTTCAAGCTTAGGTAGCAGTCCTCTCAGCCATGCAGTGCCCATTTGACATTTAGCTAACAGTAAGAGCAGTGCAATACCAACAGGTTCCTGGAAAATCACCTGATTCACCTTAAGCACCTGACCCTAGACTGGACTCAGGGCCGGCTTTAGCACTGGTGGTGCCCTGTGCGACAATATTTTTTGGTGTCCCCCCCACCACCCCATGTTCACCTCCTCAGAGTCACTCACTACCACCCGGCAAAAGTGCCCCTCTTCTCTCCATAGCCCTTCTCTCACATACATTTCATTTTTTTTAAAGCGCTGGTAAAGACTGACTTTACTAATGCACTAAGCTATCCACATAAAATATAGTTATGTTCTTTGCAGCAGGTATATTAACATCCTGCACTAATTTATGGCGAGTCAAAACTGCCACTGGACAAAATGCCGATCTCTCTTTCTAGCAAGAACATTAATCACAAGAGTTATCTTGACATTTTAGTTGCTTCCTTGAGGGTGGACACACAAGGAACTTTTCAGCAGGTGCTTTTAAATCGCTAGTTTGGCAAGTTTATTTCTAAACACAGCGCCCCCCCCCTGAGGTCAGAGTCCCCTCCCCCACCTTCCAGGTCAGCACCTGATGAAGCCGCACCATTCGCACTGACCTAAAGCCAGCCCTGACTGGACTGACACACAATATATGCGTGAGATCGAAGTTGTGACAGCAGAACTTCAGTTCCAGGTTATTTTGAAATATTTTATAAATTTGCTCTTAGGAACAAATAACTTCTTAGGATTATATGACGGAACACCGAATTAAAAACAACTACTAACCTTAACAACGAGGTCGGAACACCGACCTCGTCCTTACTACTAATGATTTTACCACGAATGCCTTAACAACGATATTTCGTTGTAAAGGCATTCCTGCTAAAATCATTAGCAATAGGCACCATTCACCCTACATCCCTCACCCCACCCCCCCAACCCCACCCCAAAACCTAAAACCCCCTGACCCCCCACCCACTCCCCAAAACCAAAAACACCCCAACCCCACCCCAAAACCTAAAACCCCCTGACCCCCACCCACTCCCCAAAACCAAAAACGCCCCACCCCCCCAACCCCAACCTAAAACCCCCTGACCCCCACCCACTCCCCAAAACCAAAAACGCCCCACCCCCCCAACCCCACCCCAAAACCTAAAACCCCCTGAGCCCCCACCCACTCCCCAAAACCAAAAACGCCCCACCCCCCCAACCCCACCCCAAAACCTAAAACCCCCTGACCCCCCTCCCCAAAACCAAAAACGCCCCACCCCCCAACCCCACCCCAAAACCTAAACCCACCACTTACCTTCGCCAACTCCCTTCTTTGTACCTTAACCACGCATGTTCGTTGTTCAGAACATACGTAGCTAAGGCACAAAAATACGAAGTTGTGGTTAAAAAAAAGCGTTGTTACGCTTTCGTTAACCACGACTTTCGTAATAAAAAAGTCGTAAAAAAGGATGTTTACCACTTCTTAGATTAGAAAACTAATATTACTAGAGCTGCTGCCTACCTCCAAGTCCACTCTCAGGAAGAGAGCGCTGCTTCTGACACTATTATTCATGGTGCAGAGGTAGAACTGTGAAGTGTCCCTGTTAACTTTTGCTTCTTATATACGTTTTATAGTATTTAAATCCCAAATAAGTCCAGCTACAAGCAAATTATTTATCAATACTAATATGTAATGTGCAAATGTAAGAACATAAGTATATTTTGACGTATACTTGTGTCAAACGTCTGTTTCATAATTGAATGGCTCAGATGTGTCCATAAAATTAACTTTTGTCCTGAATTTTTGTCCTGAATTTTTACAATCACTGTCCAGAATTTGCTTCCTTGTCTGTTGGTCACCCTAGATATGAAAAGTCTTTTGACTGATACAGCGGGAGGACAAAGGACTGTGCAATTTCATTTTGTATTGATTCATGGGACAGATTACTTTTTCTCTCGCTCTGCATGGTTGGGCATGCCATTTCTCCCACTTGGCTGTCATTCCCAATTGTGGGGTGGCCACTCCCCATAGGTTGCTCTCCATCTGTAGAGGCCCCTGTTTTGTCAAGCGGTTTCCACCTGGCTTACTTCTGCTCCAGTCAAGTTATTAAATGAGATAAATCGTCCTCACCTAGCGATGAACTAAGCAAGACAGTGGAAGTGTCCTTCTCCGCCATCCTTGATCCCTTAGGCACGAGGTTGATCCAGGAAGCTGAGCCAACCTGAAGCTCTTGAGATAGAGGGTAGTGTCTTATGAAGTTAGTAGAAGCAGCATCCACGTCTGTGATGGCTTGACCTGCTGAATCCAGTCAGTCAGGAATTCCCAGGTTGAGTGCAGAAGCTGATGTGCCACTCCTTTCTTCAGACCCTTTGCCTGGTAGTTGAGTGTCTGGCTCTCTCACTTGTTGCACAACCACTATTGAGCTGAGTGGAGTGGGTTCCCGGTTATGATATTGTTACTACAGAAAAGTACGGTCCCTGCATCCTCCAAGTACGCAAACCTAGTTGTGATTTTTTTTGTGATGGGTTTCGTTCCGAATTTAGCTGTACTGGTTCTGGTAACACAACCAATGTAGGTTGGTGAGGAGCTATAGAGATTAGCAGTGAGGTCTGACCTGTGATCCCATGTGTCAGGGCTCTCTTTTTCCAGTGTTTCTGTTCATGAATTGTGCACGTTTTAAGAAGTGTGGGCTCCACAGTCCCTCTGCGGGAAGCAAGCTGCTGTAGCCTAATGCCAGGAGCCTCCGTGCAGAGGCAGCTTGCTGCCTATTGCCTGCTCGCATGCTGAGGGCTGCTTCGTGCTGCCCCAAACTTACCACTCTCAGCACTCTCTGCACTCAGAGCTCTCTATTGTGCTCCTGGCCACCTCATTCTCCTCCTTCAAGACCATGGCTCCCGGCTCTCTGCTTGCTCATAGTGCCACTGCGGGGTGCAGGGCAGAAGAGCTGTGCAGGAAAGCTGCCTAGGATGTCAAAACCGGGAGTAGCGTGTGAGCACGAAGTATGGGATACCAGAGGGGGTGGTGCTCGATCTGAGCAGTCCTCCAAGGTACCCTGACCACTCTCACTTTGTGCGTTAAGTGGCCCCATATTGCATGCATCTAGGCCCATATTTATACTTTTTGCAGCAAAACTGCACAAACGCAATTTTGCGGCAAAAAGTATAGCGTCGGCTTGAGTCATTCTAAAGCCCCAGCTGGGTGCCAGATTAATAGAAAGCCGGAAGCCGGTGCTCAGGTTGGGCCAGCATCAGAAGAAATTATGTTAGCCGGGTGGGGGTGGTGGTACAGTTGAAGGGGGTTTTGCCTCAAAAAATTACGTTAGGCTGGTTAGAGGCCAAAAAAAATCGTTAACCAGCCTAGCGTCATTTCGTGATGCAAAACCATCCATACCACATGACTCGTGTCTTATAAAAGACAGGAGTCATGCCCACCACCCAAATGGCCAGCACAGGGGACCAAGATCCCCTTTGCATGGCCATTGCACCCAGTGCCATGCAGGGGACCCATATCAGGGCCCCAAAGGCACTTACATTTTTTTAAAATACTTACCTAGACTTACCCACATCCTCTGGTGTCCCTCTGGTGTAGGTGGGGGTGTTTTTGGGGCTTGGGGTGGGCACCTGTGGGCCCATTCCATGGTGTTTCACCATGGAAATGGGTCCACAGGTCCCCTAACACCTGGTATCACCCAGCCATTAAATAATGGTGCAAAGCAAACTTTGCACCATTATTTAGCTCCTCCTCCCATCAGTGCGTAATTTTAGCATGGGGGGATAAATATGGGGCTATGGGGTTAACACAATTTTTTAGATGGGAACTCGTACCTTGAATCTAATTGACGCAAGGTAGGTGCACGCATCCAAAAAATGGTGCTAATTCCAATATTTAATATTTAAGATAAATTCTATATCTTGTGCCCATTTCAGAAATACATAGGTTACCTTGATACCTATATTTCACTCTACATACTTCACCATATGAATTGGTTTATACTCAGTACACAATGAAAAGCCATTGTCCGGTGCAGGCCAGTTGCTGGCTTTGGGCCCCTCCGGTTCTTCGAGAACCTACAAAACTATGTAATCCCACAATCAAAAGGGTCTAGCGAACGTAATGCTTTTGTAAATCGGCCATTTTGACAAAAAGCTATAGATGAAAACATTGTCACACATGGCTGTTTTTTTCCTACTTGTTTTAAATTTCAATATTTCTTTATTTCAACACATAGGTGGTCATTCTGACCCTGGCGGTCTTTGACCGCCAGGGCGGAGGACCACGGGAGCACCGCCGACAGGCCGGCGGTGCTCCAATGGGGATTCCGACCGCGGCGGTAAAGCCGCGGTCGGACCGGCACCACTGGCGGGGTCCCGCCAGTGTACCGCGGCCCCATTGAATCCTCCGCGGCGGCGCAGCTTGCTGCACCGCCGCGGGGATTCCGACCCCCCCTACCGCCATCCAGATCCCGGCGGTCGGACCGCCGAGATCCGGATGGCGGTAGGGGGGGTCGCGGGGCCCCTGGGGGCCCCTGCAGTGCCCATGCCACTGGCATGGGCATTGCAGGGGCCCCCGTAAGAGGGCCCCTACAAGTATTTCACTGTCTGCTGCGCAGACAGTGAAATACGCGACGGGTGCAACTGCACCCGTCGCACAGCTTCCACTCCGCCGGCTCGATTCCGAGCCGGCTTCCTCGTGGAAGCCTCTTTCCCGCTGGGCTGGCTGGCGGTCTGAAGGCGACCGCCCGCCAGCCCAGCGGGAAAGTCAGAATTACCGCCGCGGTCTTTCGACCGCGGAACGGTAACCTGACGGCGGGACTTTGGCGGGCGGCCTCCGCCGCCCGCCAAGGTCAGAATGAGGGCCATAGTTTCTTTAGGAAAACCTTGAGAAATCTACACATTTGACCCTTTGCTGAATTGGGAATTGTGTCTACTTTTTAGATATATATAGCTTGGATGGATCACACATGGGTTTCACTTAAGTTTCCTCCACAAACTGGTGGTAGGGTGAAAGTACAAACATTTAGGAAAATGCGCTACCTCTTTGAAAAATGCCAAAACTCTGGTAAAAAATGTTTTTGATTCATCTCTGCATGTTCCTGAAATCTGGGTGGATGGTGACTTTAGCACAGCAAACCATTCATTGATGCCATTTTTATGAAAACACATGTTAATCCAGAGAATTGTTTCCCTGTTTTTCCCAAAATACTCAAAATGTAGCTATATTTTGGCTATTTTATCAGTCCCCTCGAGGGAAATCCACAAACTCTGGTTACCTTTAGAATCTCCAGGATGATGGGAAAAAGGTCTCAAATTTGGCATGGATACCATATATGGACATAATGTTATGGAGGATTAAGCACAAACTAACCGAAATTGCCAAAAAAAGGGCTCAGCATTGGTGGGGAAAACTAGACCAATGCAGACCATGCTGCTCAGAGCAATCCTGGCACTGCTCTCATGCTACATACAGCATGAGAGCAGTGCCAGGATTGCATGGGGATCCTTTGCTGGTGTTCCAGGAACTGCTGGGACACCAACAACATTGGAAAAGGAGTGAGGCAGCTGGTGGCAGCAGGAACAGTTACTTTTGTTAAAATTATTATTTTATTTTCCCACGTTCCCCCCACTGACCGCCCCGCCCGTCCCCGCAATTGAGATTTGTGGCAGCCACCGCTGCAATAAGGACGAGCTTCCCCCCTGTGTTCCTGGCATTGATTTTGGCACCTCTGATGCCAGGGCACGGGCGTACCAAAGGCTTCTCAGTCCCTGTGGTGCAGTGGGGGCCACTTAGCCCCAGGGGCCCCCTCAGCAAAGTAACTAGGCATGAGAGCTCCTGAGTGATTCCAGAGGGAGCACCTCCATGTACTTTGCGGGGGGCCCCCTCAAGTTTCGTTACGCCAGTGAAATATATAGTATGCATTCAGGTGTGTAGTGTACTACTTTATATATTACTATTGTTGAGTGTGGGCAGGCGCCATACTCACTACTGGCAAAGCCTCCAGTGGTTCAGGCGCACCTCCTCTCCATTAACATTAACAATGATAATAAATATCATATTACATACTAAACTGTCACACATTTTTCATGCGTGTTTGTTTAAAAAACGACATTTAACCAAAACTAGGATGCAATGGGTTAGATTTGTGTGTTAAAATCACATTGAAGAGGCCGTGTAAATATTAAGACAGTTGCTTCCATGTGTGAAGTAATTGCAATATGCAATCTATGTGGGAGGGAACAGTATTTATCCTAGTGTGGTAATAAAAACTGGAATTTGACCTTTGCACAGAAATAATAAATGTCTGAATGAGTGTTTGTGATTGCGCAACACATATTTTCACTTCCATGGCATTCATACCTATGTGTATTCACTGAAAAAAACTTTGTAAAATAAATGATATGCTTGTGTACTCAAAATATAAAAAGTATTGTTTGAGAAAATCGCATTTCCTGAAAATGCTTCATATGAAGAGTTGTTCTGGTTAAAGTTTATATTCTAAAAACCACTACAATTCGACATTTACGACAAGCAATGCAACCATAACTTACTCCCATGTACTGCTCATGGCTTCAAATCTGAAGTCACAAATTACATCACAAAGTACGTAATCGGAGACTGTACTGAAGACATCATATTTCATCTCACAGTTGACATAATGCATCACTGAAGCTGAGCACTTTTTTGCATTTGTGCTGTTTTTTTATTTTTTTTATTGACAGGGCCTGACATTCCAGAAACATTCTTTTAGGTTTGTTTGTACAAGATTATTTGTCTATAATCTGTAGTGATTTCATTAGACATATAGTATAATGGAAATTCACTGTTTCTGTATTAAGGGATCCAAGCGTGTTTGCTCAATTTAGCCAAAAGCTGGTCTCTCTTACAAGTGGCTAAATGTAAGCAAAGTATTAGGACAGTGACGTGTTGGAGAAGGGGGTTCAGCTTATCATCTTCTTTAATGACAAGTGATAGCACCCAGTGAATACTTTGCCACAATCTGTATATCTGCCCAGTACCTGTATATCAAACAACAGTATCTTTTTTAAGATTATGCCCAGCAGGGCATAGTGAAGGGGTTCTAAAAATAGGTGCAGCATTGGACTTACTTGGCACAAGGATAAATATAGGTCTCTAAGACTGTTATGGCAATATGCAGAGCGCTCCCCTTAAAAGGTGTGGTAATGTGCGTATGTTGGGCATACTAGCACGGTCTAGGGCAGATTTATGGATCTGCGCCCGTAAGCACCCCCCTACCGCCACCATGTGTGTGGCGATTTGAAATATGACACACCATGGTGCAGGGTAGGGGGCAATAGCGTAATTTCTCATGATGCTATTGATGTACTCTGCAGGAGTAGCACCAAAATATTGGCGCTAATCCTGCAGAGTACATAGGGCCCCATTTTAAAGAATGAAAGCCCCCCTTTAACGCCTGCTCTTGAGAAGGCGTTAAAAGTGCCATAAAAAATGGCGCAAGGAAATCTCATAGATTTCCTTACGCCATTTTTCTGGCTCCCCTTACGGGGAAACGCCCAATTTGCATACATTATGCCTGGTGCAGGCATAATATAGAGCAAAGGATTACAGAGTGAAGCAATGCATGCATTGCACCACTCTGTAAATACGGCACAAGGATTTCGGCCTCATTAGGCCACATTACTGTCCGAAATAATGACGTTAATGTGGCGCAAGGTGGCACTAGGGCATTATAAATATGCCTCTTGGTTTGTTAGTCCTGGAACATAAAGGGTTATTAGCAGACATTATGTCCACTGTCTGCCTGAAAGTTTGGGCACAATTCTTAGAGCATCCTCAGCGTAGGCAAAGAGGACTAACCATTTAAGTCCTAGAGTTGGGACCTTCCGGCATAAACACTAACCATTATGGACACCTCTTGTAATGAAGGTCTCATACAAATCATAGTTGTATAATATAGGTTTTATTCAGAACGGAGGTGAATGCAGTCGGTGCTCCCTCTCCAGCCAGCAGACAACTGACACTCGAGAGAACCCCCACTATGTCACCACCTTAAAACTCTAGAATTCCCTAACATGAGCATTTGGATTAAAGCCGCACAACAATTATGACTAATATCTTACATGCTTAACTACAACAACCTACCCGTAGAGACTATTCATTGAAATGACCAGGTTTGTACATCTACACCCTTTGCCTCCTAGTCCAGTAGCAATTTTAAAGGCCGACTTAATATTCGTATTACATTGGATACAACAATACTGATTTCAAATTTCATAACTGTAGGTCATGAGATTTAGGGCCTAACTAGGAGTACGGCGGTCCTAAGACTGACATACTTACTTTCAGAGGTGGTCCGACCACCGCAATTTTCGTGGTTCGACTCCTAGATTACAATCCTGGCAGTCGGACTGCCAGGAGACCACCACCACCTCCAGGATCATGGATCCCGACGGGTTGGAGGTGGTACAAGTTGTGGTCATGCACGGAGGTACCAATGTCAGCACCACCATGATGATCACAACTTGCCTTTCTGCCAACCTTTTCATGCCAGAGTCCCACCATGAAAAGGCTGACAGAAAGACGGGAACTGGGCCACCGGGGGGCTACTGCACTGCTCATGACATGTCATGGGCAGTGCAGTGGTCCCCCTGTCAGCACACTCAGAATGCGCACTGTCTGCCATGGTAGACAGTGCCCATTCTGAGTGTGCTGCTGGCGCAGACAGTGCGGTGGCATGGGCCTCGGCTCTCCCTGAGAGCCGAAGCCCATGTTGCTGCACTGTCTGCATCAGCCAGCCCGGTGGGGAACTCATAATACAGTGGTGGGAAGGCTGCCAGGTTGGCGGCCTCCTCCCCACTGTCATATTGGCGGTCCGACGGTCAGACCGCCAAATTCATATTGAGACCCTAAGCCGCCTGAAGTTAATATTGCCTTGTCTAGAGATGGTCTGTTGTGTATCACATCGAACATTGTACTATGGTTGTTATGATGTTACACTTCCTTGGAATTGTATAGCAATGGCATTGATGAATTCAATGGTATAGTCTTGGGAATACCGAGTCCTGAATCTCCACATAACAAAATATTGCTGGAATATCACCAAGTGAATTAATGTCTAAAGGTAAGGTTCTGTACATTAATCCAAAAGCAAAGAGGTACACAACATAACAAGTTATTACTCAAATACTCCAAAAGTTCATGTGTGAATAATTAATATCTTCGTTTTCTTGTTTCATCTCAAAAATATCTTTGTAACACTGGAAACAGCCAAGGCGTTTCATCCCTAAAAACAGGACTTCTTCAAGGCTGTAATGTAACAAATATAAATACAATATAACTATATAATTTACAATACATCACAAAACTCAGTGTATTATACAAAAATAAATATATATACACACATTTATATATAATTCAATTTAGAAAACACAGTTTCAAAACATAAGCAAAGGACCCACCAAAAACAATACAACAAGCAATAACCTGTATGTGCAAAAAACATATTGCATAACAAACACACCTAAAAACAACTACTTCAACAAACTCATAATCAATTTACATTTATTATAAGAAAGCATATAAGTCCAATTTGTTATGTGCAAACTCGAAAAAGACATTTTCTATGGCTCTATACATTTTCTACAATTAACTACACATATACGTACCTTGGTGACATACATATTATTCAAGGTACATAAACATTAAGTAAAGAATAGTAAATCCTTATCTCCCTCTGCGGACTTACCTCTCAATATTTTATCCCTTGCTGTTGTTGTAACAATATGCTGCACAGGCGATACGGGATTCAATATTGCCTATTACAGTTAATGTCAATGGGAAAGCGGTATGTGATATCACCAGTGATGTCATCGATGGTGTAGTTTGTAATGTTGTCTATGACATTATGTATGTAGCGATAAGCAGTACTTCAGGGGGAGAGCTATGGCTGCATTGATCATCAGAACTGAAGAATCTGAGTGTTTTTTACAGCTAAAATGATAACTGTACCATCCCTTCAACACACGTTTTTAAAGGTAGTTTCAATGTTTTTACACAATTCTTTTAGTCTTATGAGTGCTTAATCACAATTCACATGTAACAAAGGTTTTTGTCAACTTCTGGGGTTTTGTAATGATTTGTTCCCTTCACAAACCAAATAGCTACTGCGCACCAGCTTTGCCAGTGAGCAGCAGAGGTGGAGCTCAGGGCCTTGCGCTCAGCCCTTGTGGACAGACAGAGCCCACTGTACACCGCCTTCAGTCATACCCAGGAAGGGTTGGACTACACACATGGCCAGGTCCTACACTCAGAACTTGTGTGGATGTAACCCACAATAAATAGTTGTGTGGCGCTATGAATAAGGATAGAGTGTGCACCATGCTACTGTGTGGATAACTCACCACTCCTGGGCTTCGGGTCTGCACAGAGGTGATTGACCACAGGGCTGGCACCAAGTGTCTATGTGGCACAACCCACCACAGAAGGGAAAGAGTGCAGGGCCAGACCTCCAGCCATATCCTGTACTCGTACCCATATTTTCATGTTTGGGTGCAGGGGACTGGTCTTTGGCTCTGTGACTAGCACCTCATTACCTCTGATAGGGCATAAACTGCAGCAGACGTTCTCTGCCCATGTGCAGGATTGGTTGAACCCAGGACCAGAACGTGAGCCTAATTCCCATGTGGATTTAAGCCGTGCAGTGCCTGTGTTATTGTGACACAGGTTCAGCTGAGAATCATGGATCTTTTGCATTGCATAAAGGCTGTAATATATTTCTTTAGTCAAAGCTAGGCAATCAGATTCCATGGATCCATTGCTCTTTTAACGATCTGAGACTCTCTCAATGGAACAAGAGAAAAAAAACATTCACTTATCCAGATTAATGTGTTTATTGTTCACATGTATTAGGATCCGAAACAGCAATTTGCTCTTAGACGTTATAGACAAGTCATATTTGAACGCATACCGTTTACTCGCGATTGCTGCGAAAAACTGCAGTGAAGTTAAAAGAAAGCATTACTTAAAACTAGCATACTTGAACCAGAAGCCAGGATGCAAAGCATGTAGGTTACATTACTGTTATATTAAAAAAAACAGCACTAGTCAGATGGTTTTGCCATTCCTCGGAAACAGAGGGGCCAAATCACAAAAAATAATAAATAGTCACAAAATTCACAGTAGTAGGCATGGAAAACAATGTAAGCCCTTGTTCCCAAGCGTACTACTGGAAATGTCATGTGACAACCCCATAGGTGTGTGATGCTTCATAAAGTATATTTCAGCACAGGGAGAAGCTCACTGTACAAATGCACATTTTTAGGTCGAGCGTGCAAGTGCTCTGACCTGTTGTAATCTCTCTGTGGGCTTTTAACCATGCCCACCGCACACCCATCACTATCACTTGTTCACGTGCTTGCCTTTCAAAAATTCCTTGTTATCATTGGTAAATGCTTTACGTTTGTCCTTCCTTATAGCAGTTTTGTTACCGCCTTGGCCATCGACCCTGTTACATGGATAATTTCACTTTTGCTGATACGTTTGACTGCAAGGAAGCTTCTTTTCCTTTTGTGTCTCTCCTTCGCGTTCATGCTCATGGCGGCCATGGCACTTTGAATCGGCTTGTTGATATCAATTGTTTTTCTTTTCATTTTCAATTTATGTGGAAGAAAAGTCCAGTTAGGAATTTACAATGCTAATAGCGCTAACTCAAGCAAACGCGTGGCTCACTACATTGCAAATGCTTGTTTGATCCGTGAGCAAAGCATTTTATCTTCTGGGGACAATTCTTTTCCTATAGCCACTCCATATTTGGGTGTGATCGTTTATTTCCAGTCCTGAAATGACAGCTGATCCAGCCATCGGCTGAGTAAAGATCTGACCATTTGCCTGGTATGAAAGGTTCAGCTAGGAGTTGAGAAGGTACACATAGGTTGGCACATGGGACTTACCACCCCTAGTTACTCCTGCTTCCCATCCTCTGCCCTGGATTTAATACTGCGTTTGCTCCACAGTGGTGTCAGAAAAATCCACACTGGTAAAGTTATTTAAAACTACTGGCGTTCTGCTTGTGAATTTCTGGCCTGCTTAAATGTAGGCAACATCAACTGTAAACCAGTGCTTAATTTGAGCCAGTGGTTTCTGGTGTGAGGCACCGGCACTTATTTTTTAGGGTTGGCACTTATTTTTCTGCATCAGGCATTTACTGTGAGCAAAAAACGTATGTGGCACTTATTTTTCTGCATCAGGCATTTACAGCGAGCAAAAAAAGTATATGGGAAAGACGAGCAAAGAAAGACCGAAATACGTCAGAAAGGGAGAAAGCAGAAAGCTGCAAAATGGGGGTGAAGTGCAGGGAGTGTCTGTAAATGGATTAAGGAGGGCCGAGATGCCTTTAGGATTAAGCTGCCTCAGTATTCCGTGCTCGCACATTTAATGCAACAGCAGTGTGTTTCAGAGGAGAGCTTTGGGCACAGTACGTTTTTATTTACAAATTAACCACTACCATAAACACATGTTTATGGACGAAAATGCCTTTGTGATTTGGACCCAAAATATGTTATGCAGAGCTCAGATTCAAACAAATTCACATTTCCTTCCGTGCAAAGGTACACATCACCAAAATACCACCAAGAAAAAAAATGAAATAAAGGCACAGCACTGCACTTGAATGTGGACCTAACCTCGATTATCCATCCGTGAAAACATTTGATAATTCATCATACTTCTTTTCAATCGAAATATCTGCTTTTTTTATGTTTAGGAAGATTCGGCACAGCCAAGACTACTCTTCAGGTCGATTGGCCTGCAGGCCTGAGTTAAGCGGGGTGTAGCTACCATTAGTGCAGCAGGTGTAGTGGCACAGGGGCCTTAAGCCTCAGGGGCCCAATGAACCCTGATAAATGGGCTATTTTACTACCGCAACTGAACTCAAAGAAGAGATTTGCTTGCTTGCATCGGGGACCATGGACTCCTTGCTACGCTGCTGGACTTAACACCAACCGAGCCCATCAATCGCACATCGAGCTCATTTAAAGTGCCAAGGTTCTCCCAGCAAACAACAAATTGTAATTGAAAATAAATAAAGCCAATCTATCCCCACGAAAACTTAAAAGCGTAAATCGTTCTGACTGTCACGAAGATGAATCCGTGGTAACACAGCTGAATAATTCTATTTTATTGGTTTCTTTTCCCTGCCTCTGGTTTGGCTGCTCCCTATCAGCAAATGGATTCCTAATGCCTTCTCATTTATTAATGCAGCCTTGAGATAAATGACAGTGGGAGTGGAAGCTGGACAGCACCTGAGAGCTGCACTCAGCAGTGGAGAGGATCAGTCCCACCGCCTTCAGTCTGAACTAATATGCCATCCTCACAGAAGGAGGCCAGGTTTCATTTGTTTTTATTAACCTATTAGCTGAAGCCACTAAGATCAGCAGCTGTTGTAAAGTAGATACTACAGTGGTAACTATTAAAAGTAAGCTTCTTTGGAGGAGATATACTTCAGGATGTAGAACGTAGAAACCCATTTTATAGCAAAGATGGAAATATCATAGTGTGACAAGATCGTGGTTTCGATGTTGGTTCCCTTTATTTGTATTTTTTATTTTTTTATTGTTGCAGTTTCATATAGCGCGAACTCGACCCAAAGGCATTGGACCCCGGCCCTTGAGCACCAGTTACATTCCATAAGGCCAGATCCATGTTCCTTGCAGAGAGTAGGGCACACATGTAGTGCTTACACTGACTCGATGCAGGAAACAGATCCTAAGGGAAAAACATTATAAATTGGTATGGAGTTGAAAGTGTCAGTTTCCGCATTCAGGTGACACCCAAGTCGTCATTTGATGCGTATGTCAGACCCGGCATGATCAATGCGTGTTGCTAGACTGTGTTGGGTGTTTACAACCATGGAAAGTTGTACAGCTTTTGACCAGGTTATGACACTGCTAAAGGAGAATGGCACCTTTTGGGCACAGCCTTTCCACCTGATCGCTAGGTAAATCTATGTAGAATGGCATGCCTGGGACCCTTCAATTCACGTGAGTGTACGTGAATTCTGCCTGGGTGTGCTTGTGCCTGGAGGTGATCATGTCGGGGACATCTTTATGCATATGTAGACCTTAAAGTGTTCCACAATGTAAGTGGCAGTTAAAGTAACGTCTCTCTCTACTAACCTACACGTCCCCTCTGCTGCTCCGCCAACTCCCCCTCCCTCCGGAATTCATTGTAAATCCCAGAGGTTGGACAAATTTCCTAAATGATAATGAAAGTCATATTTTTTTAGAACGATAATGCATCTTGGCCACGGTGTGGGTTGCAAGAAGTACGTATGCAGCCTGATCCAGGCCTTCTACCCCGCATGACCATCCAGGAGTAAGCCTTGACTGTTTGGCCTTACAACCCCCTGTGAGTTACAGTAGGATGAAATGTCAGCGAAACCTTCTGTAGGTTCCCTGCCTACTGAGTGAATGAATAGGTGAATGTAGTTACTAAGGGCCATATGTACGAACACTTTTTCCCATAGACACAGAATGGGTAAAAACCTTTGCTACATCTGGCCCTAAGTTGTTTGTGGGCAGGCAGAATGTGACCAAGGGCCATGCTCCCGTTGATTTCCTTTGGTCGAAGTGAGGTACAAGGCCCATTGAGAGTGGAATGACAGATAGGTATCACCTAGTAACGAGGAGGGTGGTTTAATAGACTGCATGGCCAGGACCTGGTTGACATTGTGCCTGGGGAGAGAGAGTGATGAAACAAATCAATGAATGAGTCTGTTGAAGAAAGAGAGTAGGTGTGCGATGATTCTTCTAGCACTGGCAGAGCTTTGTACACTGGGCAGAACCTAGTAGCTAAGACCTGAACTAGAAAAGGTCCACCTACCTTGGAATAGGACCTGAGCAGGATCATAAGAATTGGAAATGTGGGCTCCAGTTCAAGTCTGAGCCACTGGTGAGCTATCTCACAGAGTGGTCTAAAGCTCTTCATCATCGGATGAAATGAACATTGACCTGGCTGGTGGTACCAACAATCCTAGGACTGGAACACTCAGCATGCCAGATATAAAGATCACCACTAGGGCCACAAACTATATGTTTGGCTGAGCCGTCATGTTAATCTAGCATAAGTGCAGTGGCCTAAGCCTGTCCCTGGTAATACAAGGTGCAGTACCTGTGCTGGGGCAAGGAATGATGCACCATGCGTACCAACATAGTATTTCTGTCCATGCACTGGGTTGCCACTAAAGGCGGTTGTGGCACCTTAACAAGGTTTGTGAATCATTAGATGACCAGAACGATTTTTCTTTGTCTGAGTAGAGCAAGATCTACTGACCCCACTTGTGTATAGTTCAGCTGCATGTGAATCCCAGAACCTTGCACTGGCATATTTATTCATGTAGAGATAAAGAGGGAGTGAGGGGGGAGATAGAATCAATCAGTGGTTATATAAAATGTGATAGTAGGACTGTGGTGGGAATCTGAGTACTAGGATGAGTACTATCGGATTTGGATGGACCCTGGTATAGCGTGTCACAAGAAGGGTGGGGGCAGCTTCCACAGACAGTGGCAATGTATTGCCGGCATTCCTATAAATGCAGAGAGGAGACCCCAACACTGAAGTGAGGAATGATGAAGACAGGGCTACCATTAAAAAGTCTGTGGGAGCCCTTTTAGCCAAGGACTGTGGATTAATTCTACCTGAGTGCTGCCATTTGGTAAATGGTGGCAGGGAGGGGTGGGACTGCAGTTTTTGTTTTATAAGATGAGAAGGTTTCCAGGGCCTTTTGCCTGTCCCAGATTCCTGCTTCAGTAGGGCTAATGACAGGAAGGTTCAGAAATCTCACAAACCATTCGTTCCTTGTTTTAGATACTCCTGCTTTGAGCCAGCGTCTTTTCTACCTCCTGTCGAGAGTGCTTCCCTTGCACAAAAGATGTATCTGAGGAAGAGCCAGAAAGTGGCAGTTGGTCCAAACCATTTCTAAGACCTTTGAGCATAGTTCCACTACTTGCACCAGAAGAATGAGCATGCACATAGGATCCAAACCACCCAACTTTGTTCCAGTTTCAAGTTCTTCATGACTGTTGGAAATGGGGTCTCGGGTTCGCAGTCAGTTTGAACCCTATCCAAGTAGGGACCCTCACTCTAGTCAGGATAAGGGAGATACCTGCTAAGGTAACCCCTGCTCACCCCCTTGGTAGCTTGGCACAAGCAATCAGGCTTATCTCAGAAGCAATGTGTAAAGCATTTACACATAACACACAGTAATAAGTGAAAACACTACAAAAGGACACCACACCAGTTTTAGAAAAATAGCCAATATTTATCTGTGTAAAACAAGACCAAAGCTATAAAAATCAGACATATAGTAATAAAGATATACATTTTGCAAAATTTAACTTAAAAATACAGTTCCTTGAAGTCAATAGCTCCACCTGGGGATATCATGGCGTCGTGATCAACAAAACCAACAGTTCAGGCCAGCCGCGGCGTCGCTTGCCAGCTACGGTGTCAGGAAGACCCGCAAACAGTACCTTAGATTTGCAGGGCGTCGTGATCCTCACAGTGAGCTCCGGAGAGCGGCATCACTGGTATCGCTGTGTCGGTTCCATAGTCAGTGCGGGAGTCGTCGGGCCCTTGAAGTCACACACGTTGCGGACCGAACTCCGGGCTGATGAAGTCAGGAGCACTGGCACGGATGGCGTCGGGCTGCGGTGCAAAGCGGGACGACGCGACGTACAGTGCCCACAGTTCACTGTGCAGGCAGTGGCTCGGTGATGGCGTCCAGCAGTGTCTGAGAGACCTGGGTGCGGTGTGAAGCAGGGCAGTGCGATGTGCGGTGTCACCAGGTCGTGGTGCAGGCAGCTGTGTCGTCGTTGCTGAAGCACTGTCATCTGTAGGCCCAAGTCTGCGGCGCAGCGTGGGACGACTCTGGGCAGCATCTACGGGTCGTAGTGCAGACAGGGACATCTGTTGATGACACTGGAGTCGATGGTGCTGCTGCTGGTGCTGGTGCCGGTGGACCGAGGCTGCTGTGCAGGACGGGACGGTGCTTCGTGCTCCTCACAAGCAGTGACCACAGGCCACGGTGCAGGCAGCAGCATCGGTGTCAGCAGGAGCGTTATCATTAGGGATGTCCAGGCTGTGAGCAGGCGAAGCCAGAGTGCAGGGTCTACAGGTCACGGTGCGAGCAGCGGCTTGCTGAATTTGTCCGATGACGGCATTGGTGAGACCAGGGTCGTGGTGCTAAGCAGGGCAGTGTGGCTCCGTGCAGCATCAGCAGGTCACGGTGCAGGCCAGTGGCTTTGTTGACGACGTCAAGGTGGTTTTTCTTCTGTTACAGCCCAGAACACACAGTTCCCAGTGCTGCAAGTTGAGGAAACTGAAGTCTTTGTTGTCCCTGAGACTTCCAACAGAAGGAAAGCTCTACTCCAAGCCCTTGGAGAACTTTCTCAAGCAGGATAGACAGCAAAGTTTACCCTTTGCTCTCTTTTAAGGTAGAAGCAGCAACGGCAGGCCAATTCAGCAAAGCAACACAGCAAAGGGACAGTACTCTTCCTCCAGCTCTTTTCCTTGGCAGAGTTTCTTCTTGATTCCAGAAAGATTCTAAAAGTCTGGGGGTTTGGGTCCAATGCTTATACCCCTTTCTGCCTTTGAAGTTGGTAAACTTCAAAGCAAAGTCTCAAGTATTTGTAAGATCCTTCCTTTCTCAGGCCAGGCCCCAGACACATACCAGGGGGTTGGAAACTAGACTGTGGGAGGGCAGGCACAGTCCTTTCAGGTGTGAGTGACCACTCCTCCCTCCTAGCACAGATTCCTCACCAGGGTATGCAGGCTACACCCCAGCTCCTAAGTTGTGAAGAAAAGGGGGGGAAATTATAGGGATAGGCGCTAACAGAATATCACCAAAACATTTCTTTAACAATAGATAGTAAATACGGTGCTCCCGAACGGAGGGTCCTCCCAGCACCTCCAGTGTTTCTCCAATAGGAAAAAACAAACTGATTCAAAAGGCCAGGGCACTCGTATGAAATAAGATAAGAGTCTGTG
Source organism: Pleurodeles waltl (assembly GCF_031143425.1). Taxonomy (NCBI): domain Eukaryota; kingdom Metazoa; phylum Chordata; class Amphibia; order Caudata; family Salamandridae; genus Pleurodeles; species Pleurodeles waltl. The sequence continues at coordinate 568,246,875 of NC_090450.1, forward strand.
CAGTTAGGTTCTTGGTCTTCGGAGAATCAATATATAATCCAAACAGAGTTAAAGTTCAGTGTCTTTATTCTTGTGCGAGGTTTTCATACATGTTCATCACATCAGTAAGATTCCATATTTGGTCATCACAACAACAGCCAACACGTGTTTTGTCTCCGAGAAATTAATCTCATCGACTTCCTCAGGGCTGTAAGAAACATAATAATGAGCTTGGTCATAATCTGTAGTTATACATGATTATGGAAAATTAATAACTGGCACTAAAATCGTGGCCAAGTCCTTCACCAGTATCGCATGAGTTTCTAAAATCATCAAGTGAAATTACCAAACAGAGCCACAGAGAAAAAAAAAACTGTGATTACAGTCTACCACAAGTGATAAACTTGTTATTATTATAAATATCACCAAAAGTTTGATATGCACGTGAAACGAAGTAGAAATTGAGAATTAGAAATAGGGATAAAGCCTCCCACTAGATATGTGGAGATGAGAAACGGAAACTAAGGTTGAGAAATGTACTCTTAATGACAGGGTGTCATTAGGAAAAAAGGAAACAGAAAGGCGTCATAACACCTAGGAAATTGGTGAGTGAGTGTGCTAAATTAAGCATTCACAAGTGTGTCTGAATAAATAAAAACGTACCAATGTATAAGTAAGGTGTTAACATGAATAAATGGCATATCCTAATCAAGTAAAACTCTTCAAGATAATGTATGATCTGTAATAAAATGATTGTAAGTCATTAGGAGGAAGATAATGAGTAAGCTGAATTTAAAAGGAACTAACAAAAGGACTATCATGTACCAATAGAGAAAGAGTAGTCAGAAAAACACTATTATCCCCGAGTCTTCATGAGGGAATACTCATAAGACAGCACGTATGGATCCAAAATCTTTTACGGTGCGATCTGGAAGAGAAGATCGCTATACTAAGGAAGTAGTGACAAGCATAAGCAATATGGCATAATTCTAAAAGTAAAAGGTCACGTACCTATACACCCCAGCTCCTTTTGTGTCACTGTCTAGAGGAGAGGTGTAAACAGCCCAACTATCAAATTGAGCCAGAGAGGGAATCCACAATCAGGCAGAGTCACAGAATGGTTTGCACAAGAAAATGCTTACTTTCTAAAAGTGGCATTTTCAAACTAACAATCCAAAAACCAACTTCACTAAAAGATGTATTTTTGAATTGTGAGTTCAGAGACCCCAAACTCCATATTTTATCTGCCCTCAAAGGGAATCTGCACTTTAAAGTTATTTAAAGGCAGCCCCCCATGTTAACCTATAAGAGAGATAGTCCTTGCAAAAGTGAAAACCCAAATTTGGCAGTATTTCACTGTTTGGACGTGTAAAACACACCAGTACATGTCCTACCTTTTAAATACACTGCACCCTGCCCATGGGGCTACCTAGGGCCTACCTTAAGGGTACCTTACATGTAGAAAAAGGGAAGGTTAGGCCTGGCAAATGGGTACACTTGCCAAGTCGAATTGGAAGTTTAAAACTGCACACACAGACACTGCTGTGGCAGGTCTGAGACATGTTTACAGGGCTACTCATGTGGTTGGCACAATCAGTGCTGCAGGCCCACTAGTAGCATTTGATTTACAGGCCCTGGGCACCTCTAGTGCACTTTACTAGGGACTTACCAGTAAATCAAATATGCCAACCATGGATAAACCAATCAACAGTACACTTTATATAGGGAGCACTTGCACTTTAGCACTGATTAGCAGTGGTAAAGTGCACAGACAATAAACCAGCAAAAACAGAGTCTAGTACACCATAAAAACAGAAGGCCAGAAGGCAAAAAGACAGGGGAGAAATGCTAAAAAGCTGCCAGGTCTAACACATGTTCCCTCCAGCGGAGGGTAGGGGGAACTACCCAACCCCTGGGGAGTCCTCCTCACTAAGCAGAAGAACCTGGACAGACCATCAACATTGGCATGTCCTGTGCCAGGACGGTGATCCACCGTAAAGTCCATCCCCTGTAATGAAATGGACCACCTCAACAGTTTTGGGTTCTCACCCCTCATCTGTATTAACCATCTGAGGGGCCTGTGGTCGGTCGGAACCCGGAAGTGAGACCCAAACAAGTAGGGTCTTCGCTTCTTCAGTGCCCAGACCACAGCAAAAGATTGCCTTTCAATTGCACTCCACCTCTGTTTCCTGGGAGAAGGCTTCTGCTAAGAAAGACCACAGGCTGGTCTAGGCCCTCCTTGTTCAGCTGTGAAAGTACTGCTCCCACACCATGTTCTGAAGCACCTGTCTGTACCACAAACTCCTTTGAGAAGTCAGGGGCCAGCAGCACTGGCGCCGTGCACATGGCCTCCTTCACGGTGTCATACGCAGTCTGGCATGCCTCAGTCCAGATCACCTGTCTAGGCTGCTTCTTAGATGTCAGCTCTGTCAAGGGGACAACAATGGTGCCATACCCCTTGACAAATCTCCAGTAGTACCCGGTAAGGCCTAAGAAGGCTCTCATCTCTGTCTGGGTCTTGAGGGTGCCCAAGCCCGAATGGCATCAATTTTGGGTTGTAGGGGCACCACCTGGCCACCCCCTACCTGGTGTCCCAAGTACACCACTGACCACTGCCCTATATGGCACTTACAGGCATTGATATTGAGGCCTGTGGCTTGCAGCACCTTCAACACTTACCAGAGGTGGTGCATGTGGTCCTCCCAACTGGACCGGAACACAGCAATGTCGTCAAGGTAGGCGGCACTGAAGTTTTCAAGACCAGCCGGGACCTAATTGACCAACCTCTGGAAGGTGGCAGGGGTGTTCTTCAACCCGAAGGGCATGACCCAGAACTGGAAGTGCCCCTCTGGTGTTGAGAACGCTGACCTCTCCTTGGCCCCATCAGTTAAGGCAATATGCCAGTACCCAGACGTTAAATCAAACATGCTGAGGTACTTGGCTGCCCCCAACCAATCAATGAGCTCATCTGCTCTGGGGATGGGTTGGGCGTCAATCTTGGTGACGGCGTTGAGCCCCCGGTAGTCCACACAGAACAGAAGTTCTGGTGTGGCACCAGGTGCAGCAGCCTTGGGTACCAAAACCACTGGGCTGTACCAAGAGCCACTGGAGGGCTCAATCTCCCCTAAAGACAACATATTGGATATCTCCTCCTTGATGCTGGCCTTTACTCTGTCAGCCAACCTGTAAACCTTGTTTTTTCGAGGCAGGCTGTCCCCGGTGTCCACATCATGCATGCATAGATGGGTGACACCCGGAGTGAGTGAGAACAGAGTGGCAAAGTGTCCCAGTACCTGGCGACACTCACTCTGCTGCTCTAGAGTCTCAGAAGGGAAGAGGACCACGCCTTCTACTGACCCATCCTGCTCCGTGGCAGACAGGAGCTCAGGGAGAGGTTCGCTCTCTTCTTCCGCCCCATCATCTGTATCCAGAAGCATGGTTAACTCAGACCTCTCAAAGTGGGGTTTGAGGCGGTTCACATGTAGAACCTTCATGGGGTTTCTTGGAGTCTGCAAGTCCACCAAGTGGGTGACATCACTCTTGCACTCCTTCACCTCAAATGGCCCTGACCACTTGTCCTGCAGAGCACAAGGCTCTACAGGGGCCATGACCCACTCTTTCTGGCCAGGCTGAAACTCAGCCAGAGTGGTATTCTGGTCATACCAGCATTTCATGTCCTCCTGGCGTGCCTCTAGGTTCTCTTGCACGAGCTTCCTGAAGCGTGCAGTTTGGTTTCTGAAGGCCAGCGTGTAAACAAATACATCCTGGAGTGCCTTCCTAGGAGCTTGCTCCCAGCCCTCTGTCACCAGACTCAGAGGTCCTCTGACCGGGTGCCCATACAACAGCTCAAAGGGGCTAAAGCCAACCCCTTTCTGTGGTACATCCCGGTAGGCAAAGAGAACGCATGGTAAGAGGACGTCCCACTTATGCCTAATGGAGTCTGACAGCCCCCTAATCATGCCTTGCAGAGTTTTGTTGAATCTCTAAACCAACCTGTTACTTTGGGGGTGGTAAGGAGTGGTGAATTCGTAGTTCACTCCACATTCCTTCCATGTGGCCTTTATGTACATGGACATAAAGTTGGTATCCCATTCAGATACCACCTCCTTGGGGAAACCCACTCGGGTAAACAGCCCCATCAGTGCCTGGGCCACAATGGGCACCATCGCTGTCCTCAGAGGGATAGCTTCTGGGTAACGGGTGGCATGGTCCAGCAAGACCAGGATGAACCTGTTGTCTAGGGCTGTCTTGGGGTCCAGAGATCCTACTATGTCAATGCCTACCCGCTCAAAAGGGGTGCTCATGACAGGAAAGGTTTGGGGGGTGGGGGGCTTTGCATTTCCCTCAACTTTTGCCACTTGCTTGGCAAGTCTGACAGGTTCCACAGAACGCATCTGAATTTTTTCTCATTTGGGGCCAATAGAAGTGGGTGACAAGTCTGTCAAAGTTCTTGCCCTGCCCCAAATGTCCTGCCAGAGGCACATCATGAACCAAACCAAGTAGAAAAGCGCTGGGGTACCACCAGCACATGGGCTGCCCCAGGCTCAGCAGCCTTAGGCTGGCAATACAGGAGATCATACTCCCAATATATCAGGTGATGCTTGGGCTCAGTGACAGCTGCCTGGTCCTTTGCCTGCTGCCTAAGACCTACGAGTGTAGGGGACACCAGCACTCCTTTCTGCCAATGGGTCAGCTCAGGTAGGTTTCCCAGTTCGGCCACTGGCTCCTCTGTAGGTGCTGAGGTGTTCCCCTCGAAGTCAGCCTCCTCCCGGATCGTAAAAACTTTCGGGATGGGTTTCCCATGCCCCTTGCTCTTTCTCTTGGCAGTCACCTAGGCTACTGTTTAAGGCTCCAGATCGGTCTGATCAACATGTCTGGCAGCCATTGACTGAGTGGTCACGCAAGCCCACTATGGCAACCCCAACATCACCTGTGGACCTGAGCTCCACCTCCTTCCAGGCAGAAGTCTCCAGGTCATTGCCCAGCAGACAGTCAACTGGCATGGTGGGACTCACTGCTACCCTCAAGGAACCTGAGACCCCCGACACAAAGGGAACCTGAGCCACCTTACATTGGTGCTCCGAGTTGTCCACTGCAACTACTTGGTGGAATACACCAGGGACAATTTGCTCTTCGGACACCAGGTGACACCGGACTGTGGTCACACTGGCTTCTGTATCTCTGTGAGCTTCTACCCTTTGCCCATTGATGGTCACCCACTGCCTGTACTTTTTAATGTTATCAGGCCTTAGGTTTCTTTGGACCATCTCACCCTCCCCTTCTGAGACAAGGGTCATCTCTGTGGGTTCCCCACACCCACCTGGGACCAACTCCTCCCTAAGAGCTACACTGGCCAACCCCTTGATCTGGCCATCGCTGGGTGGCTGTGTCCACTTGGGACATTTGGGATCCCCCTTGATGTGACCCACCTAGTCACAAGCAAAGCATTTATAGGATCCCACCTCTGCAGGCTTCCCTGAAGACGCCAATGGTTTCTTATCTCCTGGGGGGAGGGATTTCTTACCCAGGTTACTAGATTGGGGCCCTTTGGAAGACTCCTATTGTTTACCCTTGTGCCCCCCCACTCTGTTGCTGGGAACCGTGCCCACCCTTGGCAGAATCTCCCCCATACACCTTCTTGTGGACTCTAGTACTCAGCCAGCGGTCCGCCTCCATAGCAAGCTTCCTGGGGTCAGTCAGCATACTATCTTTCAAGTGCTGGGGCAGCTCTGCAAAACACAGACTAGACAAGTGCTGCCACGCAATTAAGTTGTAGAGCCCCTGAAAATCTGTGACATTACTGCCCTTCACCCAACCATCCAGTGCTCTACAGAAAGAACCTAGGGGCATATTTATACTCTGTTTGTGCGTCAAAAATTTTTACGCACATTTGGCGCAAACCGTGCCCCATATTTATACTTTGGCACCCGACCCCGCGGACGTCAAAATTCCATCATGTGCGTCATTTTTTGGAAGCGGGAAACTGCCTTGCGTTAATGATATGCAAGCTAGGCGTTCCCTTCCAAAAAATGACTTTAAGGCCTGTGCGCCTTATTTATCCCCCAGCGTCATTTTGACGCACAGGAGGGGGTGGGCCTTAAAAACGGCGCACAGCCTGATGTGCGCCGTTTTTTAATGCCTGGGTCAGGGCAGACGTTAAGGTATCTGTGGGCTCGGAAGAAGTTCAGAGGTGCCCTCCTCTGCCCCCAGGGACACCCCCTGCTACCCTCACCCACCCCTGGAGGACACCCATGGATGGGGGGGACCCATCCCAGGGAAGTAGAGGTAAGTTCAGGTACGTATGTTTTTACGTTTTTTTTAAGTGGCATAGGGGGGCCTGATTTGGGCCCTCCTAGATGCCACTATGCCCAATGACCATGCCCAGGGGACATAAGTCCACTGGGCATGGCCATTGGGCAAGGGGGCATGACTCTTGTCTTTGCTAAGACAGGAGTCATGTCAATGGGGATTGTGCGTCAAAAAAAATGGCGCAAGTCTGGTTTGAGGCCTGATTTTTGCCTCAGACCTGACTTGCACCATTTTTTGACGCACAACCCCCATTTTCCCATACGCCGGCGCTGCCTGGTGTGAGTCATTTTTTTTTAACTCAGACCAGTCTGCAGCGCAGGCTAACGTAATTCCATAAATAAGGCGCCCGCATGGCACGTTGGAATGGCGTTAGCCGGCGGTGAAATTTTTGATGCACAACTGCGTTGGCGCTGTTGTGCGTCAAAAAGTATAAATATGGCCCCTAAGGTCATCCCCTGCAGGTCTCCTTCACTGATGCTGAAACTCGAGAGTGCATAGTCGCTGTCCTCAACAGCTGATACAACTGATCCACAGTGCCACCTAGGAGGTAACTCGGGACTGAACTTTCACAAACTGATAGACTGTGTCTGACTCACACAAAGGTAAATTCTACAGCTAGTATATTCACCTTTGCCAGTACGAACTTTGTGGACATAAAGACTATTCAGCTGACCTACGAATAATCCATTGGGGTCATTGATATTGACCTGCCCCTGCACCTCATAAATGCCTACACCCATGTCTAACTTACCACTGAGATAAGGGACATCACAGAGAGAGGGGGTAGGAGAGGGCATTGTAGAGGCTGAATACACTTAACTAGATCTGTTAGGTGAGGTTGCACCCCCTTAATTGTCATCCTTATTAAGAGTGCAATATTTCCTCATACAATTGTAATGAAGCCGTAGGAAAAATTGTGACAGAGCACCCCTCCACCAAACTCTAAATAAGGCCCATTGTCTATATGTGCAACCATAATAAAAGCTGCAGAAAGGTGGGATTTGGGAGCATACTGTCCCCGAGGAATCAGCTTTCTCAGGATTTTATGCAACCTGGAGTTCATAAGTTTGACAGGCCAATAACTTTGACTGTAAGGTGACTCAATTTGGTATGTGCCTATTGAAAAGGTCTACATGCAAGATGCAAGGCGTGCCATATGTTAGACTGGCTATAGGTCGAACTCACTCATTCTTCAGGCGCAGCCGGGGTCTAAGCAATGAGTGACAGAAACTTACATTTAAAGCCATGCATTATTCTATATAATTGGTCATTATTAACATAACAATATACCAAGCCTAAATACGCGTTACTTAAACATTTAGTAGATGTTATTTTCAACTGCCTGTCCTCACTTGAAAACAGACTGCAGCATATCTTGCTGATGTTTACAATTTTCACTTGTAATTCTTCTCCTCTTGTATCTTTACTTTGCCTATTGTGAAGCGCTCTGACACCTTCGGGTAAAGTCCGCGCTATATAAAAACGCATTAAATAAATAAATAAATAAAAATAAAAATGTTTCAACTGTCTCTAGTTTTACGCTTTCCACCGTCTCCTGTTCTATATGCATCATTTGCCATTTTAGAAAACTTTGAAAAGAAAAACTCTTCCACATTTGTTTCATTATCAGTCTTGGGCACATTTTTTGGGAAAATTTTGGGAAGATTTGTCAAAAGGTGCCAAGGATTTAGGCAAGTCAAAAAATGCTTTTCTAAGGAAACTAGGCCCTAACTGTAACCACCTGCACAAAACCATAGAAATTCACTTGTTATAGTTAGTGTTATCTCAAGCAACTGTAACTCATGCCCTAAGGTACTTATACCTTGCGCCCCTGCCATGCACAGTTTTTTCGTCAAAAATGTTACTGTATATATTACATTGATATTATCAATGATATTATCAAAGATGTCATGAGTGCTGTCATTTGTGGGGTAATTAGCAGTGCATGATGAGGGTGGGAGTTATAGTCACCTTAGGGCATAAGTTATAGTCACTTGAGATAATTATAACTATAAGAGATTAATTTCTACGGCTTTGTACTTTTAAAATGTGAGCCTAACTATAACATCCCTGTAACCTTTGGATTTTTAAGTGAATTTCTATGGTTTTTTTTAACGCCAAATAATTGTAATTACTATACGCTAATTCAACCACTACCACGCACAGCTGAAGGCCGTGCACTGTGGCGGTTGGGCACAGGGCCCTAGAACCGCCCAACCTGTGTTGCACATGGTCAGGTTGACTGCACAGCCTGGCCTGAGGTCAGGCCCTGCAGCCAACCCCTTATAATCAGCTAACCTCAAATTGCACACGTTAGGAGGTGGCAGAAGCTGGCCTTGGGAGTGGCAGTCCCAAGGCCATGTATGGCTTCACGAGGTGGGCCACACAGCCCGCCTCCCTTGTTTAATTTTGTCCCAGAGAAGTGGTTGTCATTGGGGTTAGAGGTCTGTGACGCACCACATTCATTATTTTATTTTAGCCCCAGGGAGGTAGCAGGCCCCAGGGCTTGGGTGGCCGTAGGACTCCATTAATTATATAAATAGCCCTGGGGAGGTGGCAGTCCATGGGGCTTCGGGGGGGTGGCTGCACAGGTTCCCTGCATTCTTTTAAGAATTTTAAGATCCTTTGCCGCAGGGAAGTGGCAGTCCCTGGGGCCCAGCTGGGCCCAGGGAGCCCACACACATTCATATTATTCAGTTCCCCGGGAAGGTGTTGGTCCTCGCAACTGCAAGGGGGCACATAGGCCCCTCCACATTCTTTTAAGATCATTTGCCTTGGGGAGGTGACAGTCCCCAGGGCGTGAGCAGGCAGAGTGGGCCCGCTCGCATACATATTTGTCAGTGCCTCAGGGTGGTGGTGGTCCCCGTGGCTGCAGGGGGGTCTGAACAGGACCCCCCCCCCACATTGATTAAATAACTTTTCCCCTCTCAGTGTCCCCAGGACCTGGCCCACCCGGGGGCCAAATAAAGATCCCCTCTTTTTTCAAAAGATTCATCCATGGATATTTTTGAAATTTAAAAAAAATGCTTTTTAGCCCTTCCGGGGACCGTGGGTGACCCCTGCACCAAGGCTAGGGGCTCAGGGTGCCCCCACCTTGGCCTCTCTTCTTTTTATTTATCTTTTTTGTGGGACTCGGCTGAAGCCGGGTCTCGAAATGGCTGCCAACACTTCTTTGTTAAAGTGTTACCAGCTATTCCCAAATCAGAACGGGGACTGTTGGATCCACGGAAGATCCACATCCCTAGATATTTATATTTCTGTTCCCTTTAATATATCTAAAACTACTGAACTGATTCACACCAAATCACAAAAAGCATGTTTTCTGGACCAAGATCTAGCTTTCTGCTAAATTTGGTGTAATTTCATGCAGCAGTTTGGGCTGTAGTCGTGTTCAAAAACCCCAATGAGAAAATGCATGAGGAAAACATGTTTTGGGCCCCCCTTTTCTCAGCCCCACTTGACGGATCACCCTGAAACTTTCTACACAACAGCTGAACCAACTGAAGTATAAGTTTTGAAAAGTTCATGAAGATTCATCAAGCGGTGCCAAAGTTTTTAGCAAAACAAAAAACAGTCTTCCTACGGAAACTAGGTCCTAACTATAACTACCTACTGGGTATAGTTTTATATATATATATATATATATATATATATATATATATATATATATATATATACACATACAGAGAGAGAGAGAGAGAGAGAGAGAGAGAGAGAGAGAGAGAGAGAGAGAGAAAAAGAGATAGGGTTTGGTGTGTCTGAAATCATAGATTTTGTGGGTGGATGATTGGGACACTAACTCTAAACTCCTGACACTGCTCCTAGTCCCCTCACAGTCAGGCTACACACATATTCTCTCCGTGCTCTCTGAATTCTTACAGAGCTCAAGGCTGAGCTCACTGGAGATGGAAAACCTGTTCAAGGTTCCAGAAGCTAGCGCTCTAAAAATAAAACATTTTTCTGCCTCATGGACAGTATCATGTTCGACTGTATCTTGATGTTTAATTTTCCATGGTTAATATTTCTCTAGATGTCGCCATTAGAAACCAGCGAGGTTGCGTTCTCGTCTGATTCAAGGTAAATGCTGCCTACATCCACCTTCCCTGAAGATCAGCTGGATGGCAGACTGGGGGAGGGGCGAGGAGAGGACAAAGTTTATACGGGGCCTTTTTGCTATTTATTTCAATTCCTCATCAAGGTGAAATTGGACCCTGGAATTGTGTCCACAGGCCATTTTAATTGGGAGCAGAATAACATGCAGGCCTCCATTTCTGCTTTTATTTTTGCAACGTGCCTACAATGGAACCAAGGGATAGCCATAAAAATAAAGGGGCAGATTTATGGAAAGTGCTGCTGCACCGAGTGCAACGCCACTTTCCCTGCGCCCCCTACCACCACCATGCGTGCGCTGTATCTAAAATACGGTGCACCATGGCACAGCGTAGGGGGCAATATCGTCATTTATCATGACGCTATTGATGTACTCTGCAGCAGTAGCGTCAAAATATTGGCACTACTCCTGCAGAGTTCATAGAGGCCCATTATAAATAAGGGAAGCCGCCTTTTAACGCCTGCTGTGAGCAGGCGTTAAAAGTGCCATACAAAATGACGCAAGAAAATCTCTTAGATTTTCTTACGTAATTTTTTCAGCCCCCCTGATGGGGGAATGCTCGGTTTGAAAAGCATTATGGCTGGCGCAGGCATAATGTAGCGCAAAGGGTTACAAAGTGTTACAATACATACATTGCGCCACTTTGTAAATAGGGTGCTAGGATTTCAGCCTCGTTGGGCCACATTAGCATAAAAAACAAAATATGCTAATGTGGAGCAAGGTGGCGCTAGAGGCTTATAAATCTGCCCCAAAATGCCACCCCACTCTTCGAACCATACCCTGAATGACACTGCGTGAGGCAAGCAAACCCTGCACTCATTCACTGATTCTCTGAAGAAATCCTGAAAGCAATATAGCCAAATAGTGCCTTTTATACCTGTCTTCTCAAAGAATGCAGTCGAACATACATTCATCAGTCTTCTCTCTTTACCTCTTTTATCCATCATTCTGTCTCTCTATCCATCCTTCACTCCATCAGTCCATCTCTCCATCCATTGATCTAACCTCTCCTTCTCTCTATCCATCCATTATAGTTTTACTTCTCTCCATCATCCTTCAACTCAATCCGTCTCTCCATCACTCCACCCTTCTCTCCATTATTTCATCCATCCACACCTACAGCCACCCATGTATCCATCCTTCTCTCAAGCCATCTCTCCCTTCTTTTTTCCTTCCATGCTATCTTGTTGAATTTTCCTCCACCCCAGAGCTCCTTCCTGCTAATATCTTGCAGTGGTTTTTATAAACTAATATTTGAAGAACAGTATCGGTGATCAAAATCACAGGAAACATAAGATTTTTAAAGTTTTATGTCACAGACTCACACACACGATTATGACGACCCAGATCTGAATCATTGTGCCTTAAGGAGATAGGGACCAATGGGACCGCTGTCTGCTCCCCCGGATTCTGGCAGCTGTCACTCGCAGGATGGAAGCTGTCTGAATGGACAACTTCCACATTCACGGGTGTAGCTTCAGGGGGTGTGTTTGGGGTGTTACACCCTCCTAAAAAATGCATTCTGGGGTAAATCGTTAGGCACAAGGGCTTTCAGTCGGTGTGATGAAGTGTGTGTTGGATTTCACCTGTGATTTTTACATGCCCACACTGGCAAACACACACACATACAAACACACACACCCACACTCTCTCTCCTCTCTGTTTTAAAGACCTCAAGGCTCATATTTATACTTTTTTTGCGCCGCATTTGCGTCGTTTTTTTAATGCAAAAGCTGTAAGTTTGCGCAGATTTTGCGTCAAAAAACAACGCAAATGCGGCGCTAAAAAAGTATAAATATGGGCCGATCGTATTTTGTAAGTTTGCACTGCTTTTGCGTCAAAAAATGACGCAAATGCGGGGCTAAAAAAGTATAAATATGGGCCTAAATGTTGATCAGTTTGAAAAACTGCTGTGTTTAAGTGCTCATAACAATTCGCCCTCCTCTCTCTTTCCACTGTCCCTCAAGCCCCCGTCGCCCCCCATGTCCTGCTTCTCCTATAATGTGTTTTAACAACATCCTGGCGTCACTGTTGGGAAATCTGAAGCTCACTACTCCCAATCTTATTGACCAGCCTACATCCCTGTCCACATTGTGACTGTTGCTAGGCTTCCCTGGGCAGTCAATAACCATCCAATTCAGTCAATAACCATCCAATTCAGTCAATAACCATCCAATTCAGTCAATAACTAACCAATTCTTTGCGCTCACTGGACGGCCACAATACATTGATAAATTCCCAAGGGAGACACGAGGAGGGAGAATGCCTTTACCTGGCAACTCTCAAGGGTTGGTATTGTAGACATTGTGAGGCCAATTCGCAAAAACATTTTTTAGTACCGTAAGTAGCACTACAAGAATACTTGTTTATGTGTCTTTGAGAATCGGCCTTGAAGCATCAAATTCCCTATTAGTAAAAGCGCAAAGAGAGCACAGTGCTTGCTATTTGTACTAATTGGGTAGAAATAGTCCCCAAATATTCCGATTTTATTCACATTTTAGAAGTTGTGGAGCCATGTTACAAAGGCATGTTAAAGTATGTCAAAGTATGTACATGTTTGTTAATGGGCCCTTGCTTATTTGCAAAGTCTGATGCTTTGAATACAGTGACTTTGCGAACGTAAAAATGAAACGTAAAAATTATTTTAGAACTTAACTTTATCACAACACTTTAACATCTACTTCAAAAACGTTCTGCATTACATACATATTGGCACCAAAATGCTAACATGCAAAAGCTTGACAATCTCACCATCAAACAATTGCTCCCAAAACGCTTGGAATCGAGAAAAAATAGTGAAAAAGCCCAGAATGGGTGAAAGAGTAAAGTTATTTTTACAGTGCTCGCTGAAAATGGAAGTGAGAAATAATTGTACAGTGAGATGAATCACAAATGGACATATTTGTTGGGGAGATTTTAGCCTAGAACGACCCTTTCTAAAACATTCTTCCAGTTCAACTATTTCCAAACCATCAGATTCAGAGCATTTGTTTGGAATATAGCAATGGCTGAAGGCTTTATTCAGAGTTTGGCGGAGTGTCCCGCCAGCAAACTCCAAATAAGGCCCTGCATATCCTCACCAAAACATTTAGGACCTGATTTTTAGGATGGCAGTGAGCTTGGAGGTATTTATCGCAGGCTGTAAATAGCAATAACCAGGGGTGCAGTATTTACTGGATGAGTAATGTATCGCTGGTTCCAAGACTTCCCTTGATAAACGGGGAATTACATGCAGATCAGTGTTTTCTTCATCAAATTCGGCATGTATCAGAATTTACAGCACAATTTCACCGGGAACATTTTGTCATATTTGGCCTGCAGATAGTTGCCAACGGAAAGTTGCATTTGGTGTGGTAGTTAACAGCATTACTCAGAATTCCAATCCATTCTGAAACTTCTCTTAGTGCAGAGAGTGGAATTTACCCCCAACCCTCACCTGAAATAGCCTTATTACGCCCCGGCTCATGCCTTGCTACGTAACCCTATTCCTCAAGAGCATCATTTGGGGTAGTGGTCGCCTGCTATGGACATCATTTAGCATTAGTGGTTGCTGACCCAATGCTTTTGCTTGCAACCACATGGATACCGTTGAATCCCCTGTGATTTCACCAGTCCAAATAATATCTCCAGCTTGTTCATGTTTCAGATGCTGTGTCTTCCAGCTTCTTATCAACCAGTGTTAATTAACATGCAGCGACCGTGAATCTTAATAAGGGTTGTTTAAAATAAATGTAGAGGTGCCTGCTGTGTGAGTCACTGATTGTCCGGCATCCGTTTCTATGATGTATCGAAGATCACAGTATGCATTATGCCTTCTGCTACCCTTAAATTATGTTAAAATGATGCCTCTTCTCAAAAACGAGAGAGGGGGAAATGTTTACGTTTTTCAGAGCCTCAGCTTCCCCCACTTATAAATGACTTTACAGAGGCTTGATCCTCACAACATCCTTTTGATACCAACTCCTAGTCCCTTTTCTAGGGAAAAACGGGCTAACCTCTTTTGTAAACGGACCCTCACCTACACGCTTGTTAAGTGGCATGCTTCATCATCGGGTCCTCACCCAGTAAGATGCTAACCATCAAGTGGGCTCTACTTCACTTGTGGACGGAGCACTTACATAAAATCCCCTACAGTCTGTGGTGGCAACTACAGTAGCTGAGACCACAAACAAATGGTTAAATTGCCATGGTTGAGATGACACAAAGAGTTCATTAACTAAGATCTCTCTTGGCAAGGATAGAAATACTCTGAACACCTTTGGTGCATGGACATCATTTAGGGGTCACCTGGGGTTGCAGCTACGACCACTGCTTTGCCACCCCTGGCACTCCCTTTGCGACCCCTGGCCTCAGAGGTGGCAAAATCAGAACCAGGAGCACAGGGGCAGCTCATCGTTGCAGACATCCGTTGGAGCTCTGTTTTCATTCTTTTCTGTCAGTGTTTTATTACATTAATAGTGAATAATATATTATTCATTATTAATGTAATAAAGAATGGAGTACAGTTAGCTGGAATATGACCCTCCCTGAAACTGGGGTAAGTAAAAAATACTATTAAATGTATGCTGTGTGCATCCTTGTGGGTGAGAGTCTGTTTATGGGAAGGAGTGTGTGTATATGTAAAAGTGAGGATGTGCAGGCATGTGCGTGAGTAAAAGTAAAGGTCAAATAGCGTGTGATGTCACTTCGGCTACTGCTAGCATTTTGGTGAATTGAGGTTCATGCCTTGGTGCATTTATTGTGCCCCTGCATCTACTGGGTCTGGTCAGCATGTGTCATTCAGAACTGTATTTTGCCAAACTTCCTATTACTGCTAATAGGCTCCCAAACTTTGGGAGCCCTTCTATCTCATTCACATTATGGGCCTCATTATGACCCTGGTGGTTACCAGACTGCCAGGGTCACGGTCGGACCGCTGCCAAAGTGGCCATGCGACTGCAACATTACGACCGTGGCGAAAGCGCCACAGTGGGCCCACAGGCACTGCCAGGTTGCCACCAGTCGACAGCCTGGTGGTCTCGGAAGTTGTAATCCGCCAGGGCAGCGCTGCTTGCAGCACTGCACTGGGGATTACGAGTCCCCTTTCTGCCAGCCTTTGCATGACGGTAGCCCTGTTATGTAAAGGCTGGTGGACAGGGGGTGCTGGGCTGCCCATGTACTTGGCATGGGCAGTGCAGGGGCTCCCATGGGCAGCCACCATTGCGCTTTCCACAACCCCAATTACGGGCATTGGAAAGCGCCATGGGTGCTGCTGCAACCGCCACACTGCCACATTCGTGCCCGCTCGATTATGAGCTGGCGACAATGTTAAGGCCCTGTTCACCGCAGAGCTGGTGGGTGGAAATGCTGTTTCCGCCCGCTGGCCCTGCAGTGAACTCCTAATAGTGCCAGCGGTGTTCTTGCTGCACAGGCAGCCTGATGGTGGTACGAGTTTGGCAGGCGGCCTCCATCGCCCGCCAAACACGTAATGAGGGCCTATGTATGAATGCACTTGTTACTTTTCTTCTGTGGCATCTGTTCTCAAGACGTTGTTAAGCTTTGGCCGGGTGAAGACCCGATCATGAAACATGTTACATGACTGGACTGTGGGTGAGGGTCTGTTTACAAAAGAGGCTAACCCCTTTTTTAGGTCAAGAGCAAGCACGCTGACCTGTTGTAAGTATTGTGGGCTTTTAACCACATCCATCTCACGCCCATCACTTTCATTCGTTCCTGGGCTTGTCTTTCAAAAATCACTTGATGTCATTGTAAATGCTTTATGTTTGTTCTGCCTTGAGGCTGTTTTTGTCATGGCTTGCAGACTACCCCTGTTACATGCATTACTGCACGATTGCTGATATACTTCAGCAAGGGTGAACAATGTTTTTCTTTTGTCTCTCCCCTTCGTGCTGCATGGCGGCCATGGTGCTCACAGCGTGAACAGGCACAACTGCGTGAACTTGATTCGCGGTACTGGAGAGCTGGTCACATTGTTCAGAGTTACCTAATCAGAGTAATTTCTTTAGGCTCTTCCCTTAAACCTTAAAACACTCGAAATTGGTAATTGGAAATCCTCAAAGCAAAAGCGTCTCTCCCGGCAAAGCTGGAGAGCCGATACTACAATATTCACTGCATTTGGGAAACACACCGATAATGCTTTGCAGGGCATTACTTTTACAAAACATTTTTGCTCATAACTCAGCCTGTGGTGGTCCTAGGACAATGGGGCTACCACCACAACATTCAGTACAACACACTCTTTCTGTCAGGTCACATCTGGTGCCCCACACTAGGTTAGTGGTGACCCCAAAATAATAACCCCTCCCATCATTCAGTGCTTTTGTTAAGTGTTTTGTGTCTGGAAATTTTGTTTTATGTCTGGGAATAGCTTGTGTTTAAAAGGCCTTATTTGTAATATCATTATTATAGGCATGCTACCCTGTAAAATGTGTAATGCACTAAGCTCTTTAGGGGCTAAATATATGGTTACACTGCATTATTTATTGCCATCTTCTTTTCGTGTGGTTGTGCTCTGCAAGGGATAATTATACAGTTACATGACAATGCTTCTTACAAATGCTTTTTTTCATTGTGGTGTCCTCTAGGGGGATGTTCTAAGTATTACTGTCATATCAACATACTAAAATATTTGTGGCACGGAAACGTGCCACATAATACTTTGCATTGCATTTCTTTTACAAAACATTTTTGCTTCTTACTCAGCCTGTGGTGGTCCTAAGACAATGGGACCACGCTCAAAACATTCACCACAATGTGCTCTTTCTGTCTATATCATTTCTGAGTCCCCACACTAGGTTAGAGGGGACTCCAAAATAATAACCAATACCACCATCCATTATCTTTTTAAGCTCTTTCATGGATGGAACTTTTGTTTTACAGCTGGTAGAAGTTATGTTTTATGGGCTCTGTTGGTAATATCATTGCAGAAGGTCTGCTTGCTTTGAACGTGTATAATACACTATGCTCCTGTTAGCTACATATATGGTTATACTGCATTACTTTCTCCCATTCTTTTTCATGTAGTTATCTTTTTTAAGGGCTGACTGTATGGTTACATGACCATGTTTCTTTCAAATGCTATTTTTATTGTGGTGTTCTCTATAGATGGTTCTGAGCACTGCAGTCAACATACTATAATATCTGCGACAAGAAAGCTCACTCCATAATGCTTTGCAGGGCATTACTTTTACAAAACACTTTTGCTAATAACTCAGCCTGTGGTGTTCCTAGGACAATGGGACCACCTTTAAGCACTCTTTCTGTCTACATCATCTCTGGGTCCCCACAATAGGATAGTGGAGACCCCAAAATAATAACCCTTCCCACCGTTCAGTGTCTTTTAAGCTTTCTCATGGGTAGTTTTCTTGATTGTAATATCATTGCAGTAGGCATGCTAGCTTCAAAAATACCCTCTATGGGTAAAGTATATGGTTACATTGTCACGGTTTCGGGCAGGTCTGATCAGGACTTTGGTTGGGACATCCCTTGAGGTCACCAAATATCCTAAATAGGTGGTATACTGGGGCAGAAGAGCAGCTAAAGGCATACACGGAAAGGACAGCTATGGACAGGCACAGGAAAGTAAAAGCAGAGCAACTCTTGTGTGAACAAACAGGAAACAGATTACTAATGGACAAACACGCTGGGGTTGTACACAGAGTAAGGCGCAGAACCTCCCACAATGACAGGGAATGTCAATGCCTCTGTGCAGTTTGCTCTTACAGATAGTCACCCTGCCAGCCCCATAGAAAGGAGGCAGCAGAAGTGATTCTGTCTCTGGACCCTAGAGCACAAACAAGGATAGTACTTACATACACAAGACATGCTCTTCTGGGTCCATCTGGAAACACAATGTCGATTCCTGAGAATACAGCAATAGCACACTGTCACTGTTAGGCACAAAAGACAACGTATAACACAAGACAAGGATGGGGCCGGGAATTGCCTCCTGGAAACCAGGAGCCAACCCCAGTAAAAAAGAGGACACTTATACACTGGTGAAGACTGATAGAACAGTTACCAGACACAAATAACCAAGTAGAAACGGAAACAGAAGGGAACAAACTAAGAGGCAGAGGCAAGAACTTGGAACACACTCAGGCTGAAGCAAAGGCAGGACTAGGGCTTGAAAACAGGGCACAAACTTCTGTCTGGAACAAACAGAGGTAGGACTGGGAAACTGAGAGCAGGCTCTGGCTGGAACAGGCAAGGACAGGGCTGGAATACAGGGAGTAGGAATGAGCAGTAAACAGGACTGGAAAACAGAGAGCAGGTTCAGGCTGAAACAAGGCAGGAGAAGGGCAGAGAAACAGGGAGCAGGCTCTAGAAGAATCAAATAGGTACAAGGCTAAGAGATAGGGAGCAGACTCTGGCTGGAACAATCAGGAGCAGGGCAGAGAAACAGGAAACAGGATCAAGCTGGAACAGAACAGGAACAAAACTGGAACACCATCCGATAAGGGGTCTGTAACACAAAGGAATCGAACTCCAATACACGGTGGGGATCTTGAGGAAATGGCCTCTTATAAGCAGTTCCAAGCTGCTGAAAACCCCAGGTAGAATCACATGACTGGGCTGCACAGGAGCAGTCTAAGACACTTGCAAGTCCTGGAGGAGAGGATCCGGTGAAAAGGAGCAACTGGACTTCTCCCACAGAAAACAATGGGAAACAGAATCCAGGCTTTCCTAACTACCAGGCTGTGCATTATGGAATTTGCAGTCCCAGGAAGCAAATGTAGTACTACACAAGTATAGCACGGCGAAAAGAGAAACAAACAGGAGTGAGCAAGGAACTCTAGATAAGTGTTCAAGGTGATTCCCAGGCTACCGAGAGTCCCCTTACAGCGCCCACTAGAAATGGGACGAAAGAGTCGTAACATACATTGTATTACGTTCTCATGATTTTTTCCACAAGGTTGAGTCCTCTAGGGGCTAACAATAGGGTTACATGTTTCTTTGTCGTTGTTGGACTCTTGCTCTTAGCAAGACTGCTGGTTTAGGGATTACAGCACTTTTGTTTGTAGGCGACTGGGCCAATCCTACAACAAGTCTCAACTGTCGACCCAAACCTCCCGGATCACAAGCAGTATCTCACCAAAAGCCCAAACAGTAAAAGGTGATTTGTGGCAGCCTTTACGCATGGACCCAAGAGTGCGACATCTCAGGGGAGTTGTGGTTAAACAGAGATTGCCCTTTTCTCACATGAGCAACAAGTCTCATTTACACACAAGGCAATGAAGGAGATGTAGTAAAGTTTTCAATATGTTTTATTAACAAGACTGCAATCTACTGTAAATTGCATGGGCTGCAACGATTAGGATAATGAACAATGCAAGAGAAGGAATTGTAAAAACGAGTCATGAATATAAAGACCTCCCACCATCTTGCAATAACATGAAATATCAAATAGATGTGAAATCGGCCCTAATATCCTAACATGATGAACCCAATCTCTAACCTAAAGAGAGCTAGGTGTGTTAAACCTAATCTGCCAGTATCAGGTCCATGAGAAGAGCCCCTCAACCATTGTTACCTTGGAATGAGGTCTCTAGATCAGACTCCACGGTGACCCGAAGGCTGGGTTTGCATCAAGGCAACGTGTAGCATAAATAGCGTTAATGGCATCTGGTAGGAATCCCTCTGATATTCTTGTCTATGTGAGATGTATTTATACAGATCTTGTAGGACCCCTGACGCAGGTATGTTCCCAAACAATAGATAAGAAGACATGCTTGGGGTGGCATTTATATAAACAATTCCCTTAAAAGATCCATTATGTTACTGTCAGATGTAAGATGTAAATACCTATGTATCTCATTTGACTTTGACGCTGATAGTGATGCCTTCACAGAGTTGCACTGATAACGTGAAAACAAAATATCTTCCTAACTATAAACATGGTAGCCATCTTAGAAGAAATAATTAAATAAATGTGCTAAAACAGAGCAGGCTAAGTAGGTTAAAAGTCACTAGGTGTCAGGAGCACAGGCCTGCAAGCCAGACAGCTACGCTATCTCCTGATTCCCAATAAACCTAAGTAGGATCAACTACATCTTACAAATGATATTTTTGTTATGGGGCTCTCTATGGGCTGTTTTGAGCATTACAGTCTAATGCCAAAAGTTTATTTCTAATAAAGGTGTATATGATAATTGGGTTGTATAATTGACCATGATTCAGGTCAACTTAACATCCTTATCACACTATGACTGTTTGAACACTCTTTATACGTCTGAGTTACCCTTGTAGTTTATTTCTCTGTGGCTTTTTGGGGGGAATTGTGTTTGCCAGCCAGCACCTCTGATAGTGAGGTGGTAAAAGTGGTATTCTGTTGGAATTAGCATGACAGATTTAAATGAGGATACTAAATGGCACCTTTTTTATTTTTTGCAGCAGATAGAGGAAGAAGGTAAATGGAAGTGCTTTAGTTATATGCAGGGCCACTGGAACTATCTGGCAGGAAAAGACAAAATTATGAGGCAGGGTTGACCAATTTATGTGGCAGGAAAAGTCCAGTTATGAATGTACAATGCCAATAGCTCTAACTCAAGCAAATGCAAGAGCTATTGCATTGAAAATGCTTGTTTCTAGAAAAGGGGCCCGGAGTAGGTATCAGAAGGATGTTGTTAGGGTCAGGCATCTTTATAGAGTTGTTAAAATTATGCCACTACAACCTGGCTGTTAGAATACTGGGATTAGTTCACAGAATATGTGCTTCGTATCTCAAATGTGTTGCACAAGGAGTGCACCCAGAGTCCTCAGAGCGAATCTGCAGATGACTGTGTTCTTGCGGGACATGACATATTTGCTCAGCTATTCCATTAAGGGATATGAAGTAGTGGTGTGTCTCCTATCTTTGATATATTAACTGGTGCCTAAGGCATGGAAGGTAGCATGATAGTGACAACAAGCATTGCGTTCAGTGCTTGAGGATCTCAAACTCTTAGGACATATGAAAATGTCTGGAAAGTGGAACATTTATTGTAACTTTCTCCAAAGTACTCAAAATACAAATTTTGATGCCACATTCATGTTTGCTTTAGGCAGCTACACTTGTATCCTGTACTTCATACAGATGCGAAATGCTCGCTGTGGCCTGTGTACTTTGACTTGTGTCAATGTTTAATTGGTGCAAATGAATGCAGCTGGAATGGGTGGTCAGTGACAGAACATCCCATTATAAATAACTGTCTTTCTATCACGTCTATCACAATGTCTGAGCCTTGTGCATGTTGTTTTTATCTCTTTCTATATACTATCTCCTAAGAACACTATTGCCAGCCTAATTTGTCACCATTCACCTAGACAGAATTCAGAAGTTGTCCAAAGTTTGTTCACTACTATAGGAACCATAATCTCCAACCACTCCTCAATAACCATACTGGACGATCTCAAGCTGTAGCCAGACAATCCTTTTGAATATTGTGGACTAACATATCCTCATGCAGAGGTTGTCCGGGGTCGCTCACATCAACCATTTTTCGCTTGATGTGGTTCAACTCTTTTTTGTTGCATCATTGCCAAGAAGCCCCCCTCAACCAATTCCAGTTACACCTGTATGCAGAGTTCAAGGTTTGTCTTTATCCACTACCATTGTAAATTTTAACCAGCTTTTCTATAATTCTTGACCAACAGCATCAGCACAATCTTACATGGATGACACTCAAGTACACATTAAACGGCATATTTACAATCCCCTAGTGCCACTGGAGTGTCACTTTACGTGACACTCCAGTGGCACTAACCACTGCTCCATATTTACAAAGAGTTATAACTACACTTTTTGTGGCGTTGTGCCTCCTTGTAAATATGGCCCCCTCCTACGCAGTATTCTGTGTCAGCGGGGCGTGCAATGGATGTTGCTGTGGGCGTTCCACACAACACCCACTGCATTTTTACGCTGCCTCAGATTTACGAGACATTCTGCAGCACGCATAGAAAGAGCAAAATGCCAGAAATGATTGTTTATGGGTTGTAAGGTGTCCCTTCCTGCACATGAACAATCATTTGAAAATGACGCTTTGGCACTTCTGTGTGTGCTGCATGCTGCAGCACAGACACAGAAGTGCCAAAGCGCCATTAGTGATTGTTTATGTGCAGGAAGGAACACCTTCCTGCACATAAACAATCACACCCCTCAACGCAGACATCCTTACACAATGGTGCAAGGATGCCTGCATTAGCGCTGGCAGCTACATTTAGGGCCAGCACAGGGGACAAAACAGGGTTGCGCCATGTTCACTTTTGGTGCAGCTTAGGATTCCTTCTCGTTGCGTGCACTCCATAATATTTCAATGGCATAAAAATTTTAATAGGGGCATAGCCTACAGCGCAATAGTTCCAGATGGAGTGCTTCGATGTTCTAACAAGATCTACCTTCGTTTTCTTGCCATCACTCCACCAGGCCTTTTTGGACAACAAATGCAATCATCCAATAAAGTAATCCTCTAGGACCACTCACTAAATATTAAAAGCAGCACAGTGCTTGGCAGCTAACAACCAACTTGATAACAATAAGATGTATTCTTCGATGGTAGGCCACATTGGTCATAGATAGTGGAAGCAATAGGCAATTCATGATCTGATTTTTCAAACGACCTTAATGCCTGTTTGCCACCATACCAAATACATACATTTTATAGGGTGTAGAATGCAGAAGTCCGCTCATTTCTGGAGTTCAATTCTCCCTTGTTCCCTCCTTACACTTTCTCATCCTTCCCTTTTCGTTTTCCCTTTCATTTCTCTATTATCACCCTTTGTTTTCCTTCCACACCGCACTTTTTCATTTCTTGCTTTTCCTCGAATCTTCGCACCTTCCTTTTCGCCCATATTACATTCCTTTTGTGCTCCTTCTCCCCCTTTACCTTTTCATTTTTCCTCCTATCCCTATCTTTTTTATTTTCCTCCATTTAATTCACTCTCATTACTTTCATCCCTTCTCTCTGCTTCCTCTTGTTAGTAGTTTCAGTCATAATTCATATCGTGTCTTACTTTCATTGCAGCCCCTTTCCTTTCACTTTTCCTTTCTTCCTTTGTCTTTCTTTCCTTTGTTTTGCCGTGTTGCTGTGTCACTGGCTGTGCCCGATTATCCGTAAGCAACACACTGACAACAGGCACCCTCGGGGATCAATGACTGTGTTCACCTCAGAGACGCCCCTTAAAACAGACTACCACTGGCTGCCACTGCCTGTAAAACTCTTCACGACAAACATAACGAGCGATCACTAGCCCTGGGTGCCACAGTCTGCCTCTTTGTAGGACGAAATGTAACAAAGTGCCTCAGTGTTTCTGTCCAATTCTCTGTGAAAAGCAGAGAAACAGCGAGTGCGCCTGTCTTTTATTGTCTATTAAAGACTGCCTGTACTAGACATTGTGGCATAGAAAGTCCATGACTGTAATTTATTATATTCGAGTGCCTGTGGGAAGATCCCTGGGTGCCAGTGTCCATTAAATCGTCTGTCAGATGCAGCATGAGAGAGAGGACCTCTGGGAGTCACTGACTGTGATAAATTGCTAAGGAAGCAGTGACTGAAAAGTCTTAGCGTGACACATGCTATTTTGAGAGGAAGACCTTCTAAGAGAGTGTCACTAAGTGTCACTTGCTCGCTGGCAGGAGTATGTTCACGAAACACCTTGCTGCAAGTGTGGCTTGAATATTGTAAGTGGAAGTTCTTTACTCCCCTCGTTTACATCCTGTGGTGGGGCGCCACCACATGCCACTGGGCAGGGACCATCCTGGTTAGGGCCTATGGACAAAGGCTGATAATTGAAAGAATAGCACAGCTCCCCTTGCCTGTGTCATTATATGTGGCCAGAGTGTACACTGCCAGAACCAGTCCTAGCCTCACCCTGGGTTTGTTGCAGGAATGATTGGCCTGTAAAGTTTCGAGGCTCTGTGGGACTCGGAACATTAAATTTATCATAGAGATTCCACCTATCTATCTATCTATCTATCTATCTATCTATCTATCTATCTATCTATCTATCTATCTATCTATCTATCTATCTATCTATCTCTCTATCTCTCTATCTACCAGCCTGCCTGCCTGTCTACAAATACATATGTATTTATATTCAATAAAAAAAACAGAGGTTACACTAAAGTTATAGTTAGATCTGGTAATAGTGGCTTATTTTACATATTAATTTAAAATACAAAGGTTAAAGCCATGTTAAAGTTAGGTGAAAATGTCACTTAAAACATTTCGGGGGTCATTACAACATTGGCGGTAAAAGCTGCTTACCGCTGTGCAGAAGACCGCCAACACACCGCCGCAGCCGTGGAAATCCGCCACAGCTATTATGACCCACAGTACGGAATCCGCAAAAATTCAGACACCCACACAAGTCCGCCACACCAAAGGTCAGTGATAAACTGGCGAAAACAAAACCTCCACCGTCACGCCAACAGAAATACGCCCACACTATCACGACACACGAATCCACGCCGCTGTCTTTCAACCGCGGTATTTCATTGGCGGTACACACCGCCGCGCTCAAAATACACACACACACATACAAAACACAGCCACATTGGACAATTCGAAATACACACGTCTGATACACATACACACACCACTCCCACACACCCAATACAATATAAAAACATACCCACATCATCCACAAACCCATATGACAACAATTGAGAAAGAAACACACAGAGAGACACCACCATCAACAATACAGGCATCCACAAGCACACCAGACCATCACCCACATAACTTCCACGCACCTCACACAACACCCCACTACATATCAGCACACTTATCACCACACACACCACCCCCCACACATCATCCACACCACCCCATGGCACGGCAAAGACAACCCAGGTTCTCGGAGGAGGAGCTCAGGGTCATGGTGGAGGAAATCGTCCGGGTAGAGCCACAGCTATTCGGATCACAGGTGCAACACACCTCCATTGCAAGGAAGATGGAGCTATGGCGCAGAATAGTGGACAGGGTCAACGCAGTGGGACAGCACCCAAGAAAACGGGATGACATCAGGAAGAGGTGGAACGACCTACGGGGGAAGGTGTGTTCCGTGGTCTCAAGACTCCACCTTGCGGTTCAGCGGACTGGCGGCAGACCCCCACCTCCCCCCCACAACTAACAACATGGGAGGAGCAGATCTTGGCAATTCTGCATCCTGAGGGCCTCGCAGGAGTAGATGGCGGAATGGATTCTGGTAAGTCAAATCTTAACTATTACATCCCCCCCCTATCTGCATGCCTTCACATACCCCCACCCTCACCCCATCACTCCAACTCCTCACAAATGTCCCAACATCACAAATCACACATTCCCAACACCAAGCCCTGCATGCAACTCCAAAGCATGGACACCCATCACCAAAGCATGCCCACTGCACAAACCCATACACCCCCCTAAACCATCATCACACAAGGTCCCACACAGGAATGCAAGCACTGGGGTACACGGTCACCCACCCATTGCGCACCATGCCACACACAGATGTAATAAACATCCTTTTATATCCCTGCAGGACCCCTACCCATCGTCACCGGACAGGAGGGTCCACACATGTCCACACCACCAACAGAAAAGGCCCACAGTGATGACAGCAGCTCTGTCCAACTGGATCTAGATGACCAGCCCGGCCCATTGGGGACCTTGGGACACTTGGTTTCCATCACACAGTCACAGGCCACTACAGAGCTTCCCCCCTCTGGAAACACCAGCACAGCACCCACCCAGCGGGCCCATACCTCTGTTCCCAGGACACGTCAATCAGCAGTGTGTCCACCACTACAGGGAACCCAGGCTAACCCACCACCCCAACAACAACAGGGACCTGGGGGCAGTGGCAGTGGGCACAATGTCCAGGGGACGGAGGCCCAGGAACACAGGGAAACTGGGAGGGCTGCTGTGCAACAGGGGAAGGACAGGCCAAAGGAACCCACTCTCCACGAGGCCCTCTCCTCCATCATGGGAGCCTACCACCACTCCCAGGAGACGATGGCAACAGTACTAGCCAAGTTTCAGGAGACCCAGCGCCTGCAGGAGGAACAGTATTTGGGCTTCAGGGAGGAACTCAGATCCATCAATTCTACCCTGGGCACCATCGTAGGGGTGCTGAAGGAAGTACTCAACACCAGCAGGGACACTGTGGCACAACAAGGGGCCCCTGACACTAGCATGGACGATGAACTGCCCACCACCTCCGCCGGGGCTAGTGGACAGGAGGCACCGCCACAGGACCACCACACCAGCACCCCACCCCCTGCAGAGGGAGAACCACCCCGCAAACGGTCCCTGAGATCCAGGACAAAGACAGAGAACAATGCCAAGACCCCACCAAGAAATGAGACCATCCTGAATGTCATCCTTCTGTCCCACTTTGCCACCCTGTCCATCCTTAAACTGTCCCAGCTCCACTGCCTATGCCCATTTGGGCAATGCACCTGTGAGACTAATAGACTGGACTCTGCCATGGACATTCCTCCACCATCACCCCTCACCATTTTGCAACCCCCTCCAATATTTTGTGCTTAAATAAACACCCTTGAAGCACAAAACAATCTGGAGTCAGTCTGTGATTTCGGAATAGTGTATTAGCAATTACTGTGGCAAAAAGCTCTTTCGATTGTAATGTCAACTTACCTATGTCACACAGCTCCAGTCCATGAGGAATCAAAGCAGATGTCACACAGTGGGACCACATCTGTGAAATCGTAAGGGAAAGTGACAACTCAGTGACCATACACTGGGTGAAAACGACAGACCGTAGAGAGGCAGTAGTGTTAAAGTACATGCAGTAGGCAGGATTGTATTCTTATCTGTGTCTCACTGGAAATATTGCGGGATAACCTAGTCCCTCTTGTCCATGTCCTCTTCTTCTGCTTCCTCGTCTTCACTGTCCACAGGCTCCACAGCTGCAACAACACCGCCATCTGGACCATCCTCCTGCAGAAAAGGCACCTGTCGTCGCAAACCTAAGTTGTGAAGCATACAGCAGGCCACGATGATCTGGCACACCTTCTTTGGTGAGTAGAATATGGATTCACCTGTCATATGGAGGCACCTGAACCTGGCCTTCAGGAGGCCGAAAGTCCACTCGATTATCCGCCGTGTTCGCCCATGGGCCTCATTGTAGCGTTCCTATGTCCTTGTCCTGGGATCCTTCATTGGGGTCAGTAGCCATGACAGGTTAGGGTAACCAGAGTCACCAGCAAATGGCGAGGGACAACTGTTAGACACATGCTAACCTGTAGGGATAACCC
This sequence comes from Pleurodeles waltl, assembly GCF_031143425.1. Classification (NCBI taxonomy): domain Eukaryota; kingdom Metazoa; phylum Chordata; class Amphibia; order Caudata; family Salamandridae; genus Pleurodeles; species Pleurodeles waltl. The sequence continues at coordinate 568,274,516 of NC_090450.1, forward strand.
CAGACCCAGACAACCATTCCCACTGTCTTGCTTCCATGTGCTCACCTAATAGCCACACACAGTGCCTCTGGAGTTGACCCATCACATAAGGGATGCTGCTATTCCGCAGGATGTAGGCGTCATGCACTGAGCCAAGGAACTTGGCATTCACATGGGAGATGTACTGGTCTGCCAAACATACCATCTGCACATTCATGGAATGATAACTCTTCCGGTTTCTGTACACCTGTTCACTCCTGCGGGGGGACCAAAGCCACATGGGTCCCATCAATGGCACCTATGATGTTGGGGATATGTCCCAGGGCATAGAAATCACCTTTCACTGTAGGCAAATCCTCCACCTGAGGGAAAACGATGTAGCTCCGCATGTGTTTCAGCGGGGCAGACAACACTCTGGATAACACGTTGGAAAACATAGGCTGGGACATCCCTGATGCTATGGCCACTGTTGTTTGAAATGACCCACTTGCAAGGAAATGGAGCACTGACAGCACCTGCACTTGAGGGGGATTCCTGTGGGATGGCGGATAGCTGACATCAGGTCTGGCTCCATCTGGGTACACGTTCCTGGATTGTGGCACGGTCAAGCCTGTATGTGATGATCACATGTCTTTCCTCCATTGTCGACAGGTCCACCAGCGGTCTGTACACTGGAGGATGCTGCCATCGTCTCACATGTCCCAGCGGATGGTGCCTATGAAGGACAACAGCGAGCACACAGTCAAACAACTCAGAGGTACGTACCCACAGCTTACACAGAACACAAATCCTAATCCGAAAAGTGGCCTGTATGTGTGTTGAGTCTAGGCCTAGGTATGTGTGACGCAGTTAAAAATTAAGCCATGTGGGCTTCTGAAATGGCGGCTGCCTGACCTCTAAAGTGGGACAATGGGATGTGAGGTAACTGTGCTGGCGTTGTACACCGTTGCGGTAGGCGGTTGAAGACTGCAGCACAATGCTGCATTGGTTAACATTGGACCCTATGGGTCCCAGGAGCCAATGACGATGTACGCCGGCGGTGACGGTGCGCACCGCCGCAGACGTCACCGCCATTTTCTATCTGTTCAATCACTCGATACCTGATCTTCGACAGGATAGGACCTACACTGCGAGTGCTGCTGTGACCTCAGTCTGGAAGAGACAATGGCTCGAGTGTCTGGGGAAAGGGCCCCTGCCTTCATATCGGAGGAGTTGGAGAAACTTGTGGATGGGGTTCTCCCCCAGTACACGCTACTCTACGGTCCTCCAGACAAACAGGTAAGTACACTGGGAGCATGCTGTATGGGCTATGCCTGTGTGGAGTGGGGTGGATGTAAGAAGGGGGGGTGAGATTGCAGCGTGCAAGAAATGACGGTGAGTGCATGTGCCACATGGCAAGGGTAGGGATGGGGGCCAATGACTGTGATGGTGCAGTTGGTAATAACTTTTCTTTTCCCCATGTACAATTCATGTAGGTCAGCGCCCACCAGAAAAAAGATATTTGGTGTGCCATCGTCAAGGACATCCGGACCCTGGGGGTCTACCACAGACGGAGCACCCACTGCCGGAAAAGATGGGAGGACATTCGCTGCTGGAGCAAGAAGACGGCGGAGGCTCAGCTGGGGATGGCTTCCCAACGGGGGAGGGGTGCCCGTCGCACCATGACCGCCCGGATGTTCAGGATCCTGGCGGTGGCGTACCAGGAGTTGGATGGACGCTTGAGGGCATCACAGCAGCCACAAGGGGGTGAGTACACTCTCATCCTGCTGATTTTGCCCGCAGTGGAGGTGTCTGGGTGGGGGAGGTGGGCTGTGGGTTTCCCTAGGCCAAGGCAAGTTTAGTAGGCAAGGTCCCTCCGTAAGGCAGGCCATGTGGCACCCCACCTCTGTAGAGTGCCAAGTACACCTAGTCATGCCCCTGTGTCATCCATGTGTGCAGATGTCGTCCATAGCCTAGTAGGCCATTTCCCAGGGATTGAACAGTGGAGCCCAAGAGCTCGGCGTAGTGCAGGGGGCTTCTGTGTCTGTCGTGTCTGCCAAAGGTAGCGGTAATGCATGCACTGAACATGTCTTTCTTCTGTCGTCTCCCCCCTTTTTGTGGTCTCCCTGTTCTTGTGTGCATTAGCATCATCAGGCGGAGGAGCAGTGGCACCGGAGCACGAGGGAGCTGCATCCCACATGGCCCTGGAGGGCGACACTACGGAGTCTGAATTCACCAGTGAGACGTAGGGCGAGGGGAGGTTCACAGCAGGGACAGGAGCTGGGACCAGCAACACGGACTCGTCCTCTGATGGGAGCTCCCTTGTGGTGGTGGCAACATCTGTTCCCCCTGCATCTACAGGTACAGCCGCCACCCCCCCCCACCAGCACCGCCCTCCCAGCAGCCCCTCAGCCTTTGCCCCGTGCCCGCTCACCAGGAGGGTGGGCATCACCTTTGCCCCAGGCACCTCAGCCCCTGCCCCAGTCACCCCTGCTGCCCTCAGTGAGGAGGCCATTGACCTCCTCAGGTCCCTCACTGTAGGCAGTCTACCATTTTGAATGCCATCCAGGGTGTAGAAGGGCAGTTGCAACAAACCAATGCATTCCTGGAGAGCATTCATTCTGGTCAGGCGGCCCTTCAGCGAGCTTTTCAGACTCTGGCCTCAGCACTGATGGCAGCCATTGTCCCTGTCTCTAGCCTCCCCCTCCAACTTCCTCCACCCAGACCCAATCCCCTGTACCCCAGCCTATCCCAAGCACACCTTCAGACTAGCATGCACACACGTCAACACACAAGGGAAGCTCAGGCAAACATAAGCACCACACATCCCACAGGAACTCACGCAAGCATCACACACATGCAGACACACCAACATCCATTGCCTCCACTGTGTCACCCTCCTCCTCGTCTCCCTCCTCCCTCCCAGTCTCATCTACACTCACACCTGCATGCACTACATCTACAGCCACTACTGCCATCACCAACACACCCACCACCCCACCCCGCTCACGTGCAGTTACCACCCCCACTACCATTCACACGTCCCCTGTGTCCTCTCCCAGTGTGTCTGTGACACCACCTCCCAAGATACAGAAATGCAGGCACGCACCCACCCAACAGCCATCCACCTCACAACAGCCTCCAGAGCATGCACCTTCACCCAAAGTCACCAAACGAACACCTCCTATAACCACAACCTATTCCTCCACTGCCAAACCCCCTCTAGCTACCCATCCCAGTGTCTCCAAAAACCTTTTCCTGTCCAACCTTGACCTCTTTCCCACACCTCCCCCACCCCATCCGTGTCCTAGGGCCCGACTCTTCAGGTCCCAACCTAGCACCTCAGCCACAACATCTCCGGGACCAGTGGTGCCTGTAGTCACCGGACTCTGAAGTGCACCGGCCACCAGGGCAGTCAGCGTGGCATGGAGCCACAGCACAGACAGTCCCTCACCTGTCAAGCATCAAAAGTTGGCCAGTGCCCGGCGGGAGAGGGGGCAGACTCCAGGCACCAAAGCCACTCCCAGGGCTCCTGGTGGGAGTGTGGAGTCAGCTGCGACACCTTCCAAGGTGGGGAAGGGCCACAAGAAACCCGGAAAGTCTGGGAAGAGCAGCACGGTGGAGGAGACCGCCATCATCCCCGCTGCCCAGGAGGCGACTGCCATCATCCCCGCTGCCCAGGAGGCCACCGCCAGCACCTGCTGCCCAGGAGGCCACCGCCAGCACAAGCCCCGTGGGCTAGAGAGGACCGCCAGCACAAGCCCCGCTGGGACAGAGAGGACCGTCAGCACAAGCCCCGCTGGGCTAGAGAGGACCGCCAGCACAAGCCCCGCTGGGAAAGAGAGGGCGGCCAGCACAAGCCCCGCTGGGACGAGAGGACCGCCTGCACAAGCCCCGCTGGGACAGAGAGGACCGCCTGCAGCTGAGTCTCTGCAAAGGAGACAGCCGCCTCAAGCACCGCTGAACAGGGCACCGCCGCCTCATGCACCGCTGAACAGGGCACTGCCGCTACAAGCACCGCTGAACAGGGCACCGCGGCCTCATGCACCGCTGAACAGGGCACCGCCGCCTCATGCACCGCTGAACAGGGCACTGCCACCTCATGCACAGCAGAACAGGGCACCGCCGCCTCATGCACCGCTGAACAGGGCACCGCTGAACAGAACACTGCCACTACAAGCACCGCTGAACAGGGCACTGCCACTACAAGCACAGCTGAACAGGGCACCGCCGCCACAAGCACCGCTGGCCCATGAGCGCCAAGGGCACTGACGCTACTGAGTCCGTCACGAGCAGGATGAAGCACTCTGGGCACAGAGCCCCCTCCAGAACCAGTGGAGAGATACATCCACTACCTCTGTCCTTAGCAGGATGAAGCACTCTGGGCACCATGCCCCCTCCAGAACCAGTGGAGAGTGTCATCCACTACCTCTGTCCTTAGCAGGATGAAGCACTCTGGGCACAGAGCGCCCTCCAGAACCAGTGGAGAGATACATCCACTACCTCTGTCCTTAGCAGGATGAAGCACTCTGGGCACCATGCCCTCTCCAGAACCAGTGGAGAAAGGCATCCACTTGAGAGACTGTGGCTTTGCACTCCCCAGGATGGCACAGTGGGCAACCCACCCACTGTATAGACTTGAGAGACTGTGGCTTTGCACTCCCCAGGATTGAACAGTGGGCAACCCACCCACTGTAGAGACTTGAGAGACTGTGGCTTTGCAGTCCCCAGGATTGCACAGTGGGCAAACCACCCACTGTAGAGACTTGAGAGACTATGGCTTTGCACTCCCCAGGATTGCACAGTGGGCAAACCACCCTCTGTATAGACTTGAGAGACTGTGGCTTTGCACTCCTCAGGATGGAACAGTAGGCAAACCACCCACTGTATAGACTTGAGAGACTGTGGCTTTGCACTCCCCAGGATTGAACAGTGGGCAACCCACCCACTGTATAGACTTGAGAGACTGTGGCTTTGCACTCCCCAGGATGCAACAGTGGGCATGTGGCCCCCTCGTGGATTTGGCGTTGTGCACTCAACCGGCTGAGGTGCCCCCCCTTTCCCTCCCCCTGAGGTGCCTGTTTTCTTGCTCTCTGATGCCCCTGAAGTGTTCTCTCCGTCATGGTCGGGGATCTTGTGTGGGCCTCGCCCATACCGTGTGGGCCCAGTGTTCCACGGACTTCATTGGAGCACTACCTGGACTACTAAGCTTGGTATATATTTTGTTTATGGTGTATATATATATATTTTTGCTTACTTGATTTTAATATATTACAATGGTTACACTCATTTCCTTTTGTCTTTGCATTCTTCCCGGTGGGTTGGCGGGTGTAACTATAATGTATCATGATGTATTAGTGTGTGTGTTGTAGTGGTTGAGGGTGGGGGTGGGAGTGTTGCGTGTGTGTGTCCCTGTTTCCCCCCCTCTCCTGTGTCGTAGGTACAGTACTCACCGTTGTCTTCGCCGCCGGCGTTGGTGCTCCTGGTAGAGGAGCAAGAAGATGAGGGCTGGCAGGATGTGCAGCTCGGGTTCCATGGTGTCCGGATTCCTCGTGGGGTGTGTAGAGGTGAGCGCTTTCCCTTCGAAGTCCAGTTTCCGCCATGTTTTTGTCCGCGGGGAATCCGCCCCGGAAAAGGTGGTGGATTGGTAGGTTGTGATACTGTGGGCGGTACTTTGTCTTCCGCCTGTCTGTTGGCGGTGACCGCCAAGCTGTTTGTCTGTACCGCCGTTGCGTTCGGAATGTTAAAGTGGCTGTCTTTGTTGGCGGTTTCCGCCACGGTCGTAATTCCAATTTTTTTACCGCCGGCCTGTTGGCGGTCTTACCGCCGCTTTAACACCGTCCGCCAGGGTTGTAATGACCACCTTCATTCTAAACTCAAAATGCCACTGAAATTCACTGAAGGTTCCACAAAGAGGGACTCCGTCCAGTTTTCATATCACCCGTATGAAAAAAGCATGTGCATGTGCAGATATTTAAAAGGTTAGGAATTGTGCACAGAGGAGAGAAGGGACGTGTTTTTTCTGCGGAAGGTACCTACAGCATAGATCATTAATCTGAAATGCAAACTGGAAAAATCAAAAACAATATTCACTTGCATAATAGACGACAATCATCAATTGGCTTGAGGAAGCCCAAATGAAGGACCTTAATGATACCCAGGAAGAGCAAAAAATACCAGATTAGTAACATGAAGAATACCATTTATGAAGAATAAATGTAGGGCCTGTATCCCAACTGTCCCACCTCAGGGGAACCCAAAGAGGAGACCAGCAAGGTTCTCCTAGATACCTACCAACCTGTGCAAATGGAAATGGGGCACTGATTGACCTTACTTTCTAACGCTTCCCATACAAATATTTAGCAAGAGAATTCAGAAATAAAATTCAAAAAGGTCCAGGGTAGACCACAAGGAGTAATCAGTTTCTGAGCAAAGAAAGAGCCAGGAAGTAGGATGGACTAAGTGTGCAGCTGCTGATGAAGCAATAGGCCGAGAGGATGGGTCAGGCAAGCTTATTCGCCATCTGTGTCAATGTATGGTTGTTTCCTTTGGCTTCAGGTCTGCAGGTGATAATCGAGGACGTGGGCACCTTCTGATAGAATGAGGACGCCCTAAATATACATCAGTAGTCTTTTGTCTTGCTTTAAAGAAAATCTTTCGAAATTGAAAAATTAAGTAGACCAGAATATGTGCAGCATTCTATTGTGATTTTGAGATGAGTGTTCTGGCCCCAGGTTTGTTTATGGGTCAGGAAGAGTTGTGTCTTTTTTCCCTGCTTCAGCAAAATGACTGAAGGAGGAGCTGGTATTTTTCCCATTATCACTTTACTTTTAATAGATTCTGGAACTAAAAGGAAGGTTGCATCTACTTGGTGACTTATTTTACCTTACCAAGTCTTCTAATTATTCACCCGTGCATATACTGTGTGGAACCACATCTTCATGCATTTTTGTAAGTCCTTAAATTGCAGATGATACTTATGCTTATCAGACAAACCTTGGGAACAAGATTAGCTGAATTGAAACCGAAGATGCAGAAACCAATATGGCCAACTGTGCCTAGCTGGTGGGAGCAAAACCAGGCATTTTGGGGCCATTTTGTAGATTCCAATGGAACCGTGACACTAGTTAGATGGTTAACATTCCACAAGGGCATTTTGGTGGGAAGAAAGCAGAGTTAACATGTTGTCTAAGGACTGAAGTGAAAATGTTCTGAGACTTCAGACCTATATCACTCTACACAGTGGCGCTGGAACAATTTTCAGAGTGGGGGTGAGGCCAATAATGTTACATCACCAAAGTCGTAGCAATTGTGAAAAATTAAATGGTCACACCAAAAACAACTGTAGCAAATGTTTCGCACCAATGGAGCAGGAGAGTCGTAAGGGTGTGGTATGTAGGCGGTGGTGCATCTTGGAGCACTGTTGTGGTCGCACTGTCATTTACAGACAGCAAATATGCAGTTGAAATTGCCACTAAATTTACATTGACTTGCAACTTTACTAGTAAAACTATAAGACACATTATTTGTGCATCACCAAGCAAAGTGTCTTGATTTTATTTTGAACCTATAAAAACCTGTTTTCACACTTCAGAATTACAAAAAAGTGATTCATGTGTACTCTCCTAATGCCCATATATTTTGAAATGCCTGTAATGTGTTCGTTTACAGGTATTTGAATGTTGTGTGTTAGAAAAAACTGACATCCTGCAGACTTTCCTTTTCCTTCAAGTGCCTCAGCAAGATTGTCACCTATGTCTCTTTTACAAAGTTCTCTTGTTTTACAGTCAGAGAAATAAAAGTTAACACTGATTTCCGAATAAGTAGCAATTTGTCAAAAGCCATAGCCTGATGTTGGACCTCTGTCTCTAAACACACAGCAAATGTGACAAGATAAAAATAAAATCTAAAGGCATTTGTATTGTTCATTCACCTTCTGAACTTCAACAGGGCTGCAGCACCCCTAGCACCCCCTATGTCCAGCGCCTATGACTCCACAAAGATTTTAGATAAGCGGATTGAATGAATAAGGGGCCCATCATTTTCTCAGAGAACTGGTTCTGTGCAATAACGTTGCATCGCTCAAATTACTAGTTGAATACACTTCGCTGATGTCATGCTGTTGACCAGGAGCTCCATGAATGAGATGAAAAAAATTCAAGTTCGGGGTATATCCATCACGCGCCTCCCAACCGCTTCAATATATTTACCTTAGAGTTTGCAAAGAGCCTCAGGGGGTCAGCACAGAGGAGCTGGTGATTACTTCATGGCCTATGGCCTTCATCTTCATCAGAGAGAACTCCAATAGCTCAAAGTTCCATTTCTATTGTGCCAGCTCGTCTGGAACAGGGCAACAGGGAACGGATCCATCACTTGAAATTCAATCAGGTGTTGTGGTTGTGCTTCGGGTGGTGTGTTGTTACACCTAGCATGGATAATGAAGAAGACGACACTTCCGCTGGCACAAAGCCTGCTTTTGCATATCCTGATCAGTCACTTACCTTGCAGAACTGACAGGGGTGGGACAAGCGCATTAATAATTGACAAATCTACGTGACATGCAGGTTTCTGTGTATGTTGTAGTTCCATGGTAAAAAGGTGCATCTCTCATGTATAATGCATTGTAATGCGATTCCAAGGAGAGCCTGTCAGTTTCTGCTTTGCTGGTGACCTCACTTTCTTCACAGTTAATCCAAAAAGTAGATCTGTCCGATTTGACCCTAAAATCCCTGGATGAATGACCTGGGCATCAGGTGACAGGGCCAGCCAAAGGTTGCTAAATTGTTTTCACATCTCTACCTTCTCCTGATTTTCAGTCTTCCATTCCATTTGCAGATTTGTTTCTAGTCAGCATATGAAGTTTTGATTGGATATTTGTTGTTTACTAGCTTTATCTTCTCAGGTTTCCAGACTGGGCTCTCTTGGTGGAGCTCTGCATTATTTTCTACGTCTAGACTCACTTCTCTATGGGGCTGCTGTTCTGTGACTGCATTCTGTGACTTTTGGTCTAACTGTACCTTTGTGAATCGGCCCTCTAAGTGTAAAGTTAGACTTGAGGTCTAAAGCTTAACTTCAGGTGTAAAGTTAGACTTTACGTCTAAACTTAGACTTCAGGTCTAAAGTTAGACTTTTAGTCTAAATTACCTTTCTGCATTGGACACTCTGGGGCACATTTATACTCTGTTTGCACCGAATTAGTGTCATTTTTTTAAACTCTAATTCGGTGCAAAACTAACTCCATATTTATACTTTGGTGCTAGACCCCTCTAGCACCAAATTTATGGAGTTAAAGTCATTTTTGAAAGTGGAGACCTACTTTGCCTTAATGAGATGCAAGGTAGGCGTTCCCGTGCAAATAAATGACTCTATGGCCTTAACGCCATATTTAGGGGCATATTTATACTCAGCGGCATATTTATTTATACTCTGTTTGCACCAAATTAGTGTAATTTTTTTTTACTCTAATTCGGTGCAAAACTAACTCCATATTTATACTTTGGTGCTAGACCCATCTAGCACCAAGGCCCTGATTTAAACTTTTTTTGCACCGCATTAACGTCATTTTATGACGCAAAAGTGGCGCAAACTTACAAAATATTGGCCCTTATTTATACTTTTTGCTGCAAAACTGAACTAACTCCGTTTTGCACCAAAAAGTTTAGCACCGGCTTGCACCATTTCTGTGCACCAGCCGGGCACCATATTTATGGAATGGTGCAAGCCGGTGCAAAGGGTAGGCTAGAGTTTAAAAAAATGACTTTAGTCGGGTGGGGCTGGCAGTATAGAAGAAGAGGGTTTAGCACCAAAAAATGGCTTTAGGCAGGTTAGAGTAAAAAAAAATGACTCTAACCAGATTAGCGTCATTTTATGGTGCTAAACCTACCATGCCACATGACTCCTGCCTTAGAAAAGGCAGGAGTCATGCCCACCACCCCAGTGGCCAGCACAGAGGACAGGGGTCCCCTGGGCATGGCCATTGCACCCTGTGCCATGTATGGGGGCCCATTTCAGGGCCCCCTATGGCACTTTAAAAAATAAAATGCACTTACCTGTACTTACCTGGGATGGGGTTCCCCATCCTCGCAGTCCCTCTAGTGTGGGTGGGGGTGCCCCTAGGGCCTAGGGAGGGCACCTCTGGGCTTATTCCATGGTGTTCCACCATGGAAATAGGGTCACAGGTCCCCTAATGCCTGCCCTGACCAGGTCTTAAAAAATGGGGCAAAGCAAGCTTTGCCCCATTTTTTGACCCCTCCTCCCTCCCTTGCACTATTTTTACATGGGAGTATAAATATGGTGTTAAGGCCATAGAGTCATTTTTTTGCACGGGAACGCCTACCTTGCATCTCATTAAGGCAAGGTAGGTTTCCACTTCCAAAAAATGACTTTAACTCCATAAATTTGGCACTAGACGGGTCTAGCACCAAAGTATAAATATGGAGTTAGTTTTGCACTGAATTAGAGTAAAAAAAATGACGCTAATTCAGTGCAAACAGAGTATAAATATGCCCCTTAGCGTCAAAAAATGATGCTAATCTGGTCAGAATCATTTATTTTGACTCAAAACTGCCTAACGTCATTTTTTTAAAAGCTAGCCTACCCTTTGCACAGGCTTGCACAATTCCATAAATATGGTGCCCAGCTGGTGCTAAAAAATGGTGCAAGCCGGTGCAAAACTTTTTGGGGCAAAACTGCCTTAGTGCAGTTTTGCACCAAAAAGTATAAATAAGGCCCTCTGTGTTTAACCAGTTGAGTACCCTGCTTTAGTATAATTATATGATCAAAGTTTCTCAGGTTTCCCAACTCATTCTTCAAAAATTCAAAATGTGTGGCAATAATGTTTTTTATTCCTTTCACTACATTCAGTTTGCTTCAGTTAGCATTAATAATTTCATGTATCTCCCTATGAGAAGACATACACTCCACCATCAAACTTTCTTCTGAATCCTGAAGGTTCAAAATAACACCTTTATGGTAGCATACAAGACTCTTCTTCCTGGCAATACTACTATTTGACCCAAACCCTGATAGAACTAAGCAAGAATGTCCTGACCTCTTACTGCTACATATGCTTTCACAACATTTCAATGCACCTGTATTCAATTGTGGTTTCATAATATCTGATGAATTCTGTTTTCATTCCACCATATGCACTCAGGGACACAGCTTGACTCATTCGGTTTCAACATTTTAAACACACACTCAGCTTTTTCGTTGGCAGTATTTGATATGTGTGCACCAAGTTCCAGGGACAATCAACAGTTTTCCCTCCTTCCTTTACGTCAGCAGTGGGATCCCTGCAATCCTGTTCATCTTCCTCTCGATTGCAAACAGTAAGAGAAGTGTAATGATGTTCTCTTGAATTTCATTCTCACTGGTCACCGCATTTTCACTAGATTGTCTTCCATTGCTTCTGCAACCTCAAGCAAAATGGCAGTATTCCTACAATTCTACATTGTGTTTTTAGGAGACTGTACAAAATTAAAAAAATTGCCACCTTTCATAGACCCATATCTATATATATCATCTGCCAGCGTTTCTGAAAGGATAATCTACTTTGCTTGGAGAATGGTTACTCCATGTCAACGTTTTTGTTTACAGTTTTAGCCGGCAGATGTACACACATGGGGAATTATGGCGCAGCGCAGCACTGTGCCAAAATTGGTAGCATCGTACTGCGTCACTTTAGAAACACAGGGTTGCACCGTGTTAACAAGAATGTGGCGCACCCCTGAGTTTCTTCTGCACCAGCGCAAAATTTACTGCCGAGCACCAACTCAGCCACGCTTGTGCCATGGTGCAAGGATGGCTGTGTTGCGAGGGAGATTTTTTTTGTGCAGGAAGGGACAACTTCCTGCACATAAACAATCTTCAAAGTGCAGCACACATAGAAAGAGCAAAAAACGAGGAGAAATGAAAGCATTTCTCTCAGTTGTGCCATGCTAACGCCACCCCTCGGGGCGGGCGCTGCCTCTGGTTTATGAAATCTCATAAATATGGGGCAGCGTCAAAAGGCAATGGGTGTTGCTGTGGAACACCCACAACAACACCCATTGTAAAGCATCACGAAAAGTGACATTCCTGTGGCACTAGGGGCTTGTAAATCTGCTCCATACTGTCTCATTGTTGGTTCTCCTTGAAACTTTGACAAATTATTGTGATGATTCAAAGCTAGTTACTATTTGCGTTTTCTCTAGGGTGATCTTCTTACTAGTTAGAGGTTTCTCTTGTGTTTTCCTTTTGAAACATCTGACTGTCAACTGACTCCAGATAAGTTGGGCTGTAAAATTTTCAAACTCACACCCTTATGCCAAAACCCTTAAAGAAGGCACATAAGTGTCAAATGATTCATCCAGTTTTGCTCACTGGAAAAAAGGGTCTCCTTACTACGATGCTCTTCTGGGCTCTACAATGTTCTTTTAACATCTTCTTCATGTTCATCATATTCCTGTCCAGCAAGAGGTGTGCACTTAGTAAGATGTACACATTTTTTGCCTTCTATGTGTAAACAATCTTTTAAGATGCATAGTTTCCTTTCTGGGCAAAGGCGGGATGCGTCAAATGATCCAAGATAGACATTGAAAGCTCTAAACCACTGGTCCCCACATATTGGAGGAGCCACTAGAGATTGTAAAAAAAAAAGTGGTAGAGGATTGAACGTCTGCATGTTCAGGTTTTGCAAATTTTATACAACTTTGTTTGCAGATGTTGGTTAAGTACATAAATGTTTAGTGAGCGAGCATTACTTTCCAAAATAAACCTACCAATAAACAGAATTGTATGACTTCACAAGTCATGTAGTCTTCTGATTGAGAATGTTTGTCAGAGTTCTTCATTCACGTGGACGCACGTGGACATCCCTCCTGTGTTGTGAGCAGCAGATGTTTTCAGCACTTACAGATGCCCAAGTACACGGTTATCAAAATGGAGGCAACCCAGCCCAACAGGCTGCTCGGCACCCTACATTCCACTCCATCTCCGCCTGGCCCTCCAATGTACCAATGGGGCCAACATATCTAATGAGCAAGCTTCATGTGGAGCACTGTGGGAAAGTTGCACCTGATCTAATTCCAGTAACTATCACTGGGTTTGCTAAGCTCTTTATGGGTTGTTCGTCGCTCATCGCCAAGATGTGGAGAAGAAAAAAAGGTGAGTTTTCATATTTTAATATAACCGACAGCTTCAACCAAATCACATCTCGACATCCTGAGTCCGAGCTGACTTAGAATACTCCCAAACCCCATATTCCAATAGTTGCATCACAGAGAACCCCATGGGAGAGACACAATGACAGGGTGACATACAGGGATGACCAGGGGCAATATTCTAGAGACAACAAAAAACTAACGAGCAAACCAAGGTTCCATGAGAGTCAACTATTAAAGCCTAATGTGAGTATTGAGAAATATGGTAGGAAATGGCAGATTTGCCATTAGAAATACTGGCATCTACTTTGCGTTATATAATAAGCATGTTCCCGAGTTTTGGGGAATAACTGGCTGGATCCTTATATGTGCCAATTTTTACTGGAAAATGATCCCAAGGACACCAGTGTCACAGATGCCAGTGTAGTCTCTGAAAGTTTACAGGAGGTGTATGGTATTACCTGCAAACTTTCTGGTAACGGCCATAAACACTGGTAATGATGCAGAGTCTATAAGTGATGGAGAGCAATATGTTTCTTTGGATCCCACCATGCTGGATACTTAGGATGCTGAATGCCAAGACCACCTGGTCTAGAAGCAGCCTCATGCCTCTTTCTTCCACTACAATTCACTTCATGTTTTGTTATGCCTACACCCTGCAGTTACCAGCACTAATTAAGCACGGTCGGGACTGGTATGTTGCCAACTCCTGTGACTAGAGATGGGTCAGTGCCCCAAGCAAGTCTGCCTCAACATAGGCTTACCATGTCTACAATTATACCCTTAAATATTGAGTACATGAATATAGTGGCACATTAATATCATGGATAAAATATCGAAGGACAAAATATTGAAAGGTAAGTGTACAGAGGGAAATACAGATTTACCATTCCTAACTCCAAATTATGTGCCTTGAAGATATTTATATTGTCAAGGTCCATATATGTGGAGTTAGATATAGAACATCTATACATACCTACCTTTCCATATTTTATCTCTATATATTTTGTCCACAATATCAGTGTCATATGATATCCTGGACTCGATATTCGGAAGCCACACCCATGTCAACTGGATACATAGTCAGCTGTGATGCATTCCTTCCCTGCAGGTGCTAAGCACAGCACCTACAGCTTTGCCAAACTGTGAGTATGAGGAGCAAATGTGTTGTAATCAATGATGGATGCTTGTAGGTTATTAAAGAAGTAGGTTTATTGGTTTAGTTGTAGGTTACAGATAAGGCCCCACCAGGAGCAGCATCCTGCTCCTCAGCCCTTCTCACTCCAACTGTCCACTCATCCAAGCACAAACACTGTCAACATTCCAAACATACAATGACCTCACTCACTGGCTGGGCAGCAGGGAACCTTAAGGTAGTGGAGAGAATGCAAAAGATAGCAAGAGGCCACAACACAATGTTAGTGTTTATATGTGTGCCTCTGAATGTGGGAGGTACATGGCTGTGCTCTATCACTGTGTTCCTTAGTGTTGCAAGCTCATAAAAAAGTCAAAGTCCAAAAAGAGTTGTAAAAAAGCTGAGCTTTATTGAAGCACCCACTCTTGAGTAGCTCCAAAGAAAATTACTCCAAGACAACACTCTTCATGAAGCATCAATCAGCATTCCACATTAGTGTACGGTCACAATGAAATTCCAACAGAATGTCACAACAGATTACAACACATCTCCTTCACCACAGAGCATAACACAAACACTCAAAAGATGCACTCCCACACACACAACATGACAGAATACACATACATAACACAACTTCAGTACAGTTCTCACAATCAGACAAGTGCTCTAAGACACATACACACACATCAAAGCAGACTCTCAAAGTTTGAGGGCTAGCCTTATCCCCAAATTTTAACTACACAATCAATGTTCAATGTATTCCCATGTTCCAGAACTACATGGTGCATTCCTACACTGAACATTTTTCAGGGGTCCATCCACTTTGAACCAACTTTCTCACTAAACTAGGTTTTTTTATATGAGCCCTTTTAACAACCTTGTAATGCACAAATTTAATCACTGTCTTTATGTCATATTACATCTTGTACTCCATCTGGTGGCGCAAAACCTTCTCACATACACATTCCACACCCTGTTTCACCTTCCTTATGACCAAACCACACTGCAGAAAATCTTGTTCCCACATTCTGTGTTCTTATAACTTAAAAAGGTGAACTTCTTGTTATACTATGTGATGTTGTTCAGTATGTCCACAAACATTTCTCAGACTTCTTTCTTCAGTACAAGCAGTTTACCTTGGCAATTGTAAGATCTTAACCTTTTCACTCCCTTTCACATCTAAAATGTTGGTGTTTCGGTCGTACAACACTGCACACCTGTGCCCCAAACCTCTTCCTTCGAAAAATTCACTCATCTTCTTGGGGAGCAACTAAACCCTATAGTCTGCAATCACAGTCTACAGAACTTCACCTCTCAAAACAGCTTTCTAACACTTGTTTGAAAACACATTTTTCAACTGTAGTAACCTGTGACACGAGCTCAAGTTCAACCCATTTAGACTGATAATCTACCACAGGTACAAACCCCTTATTATTTTCCAAACATCCCTCCAGTAATATAATGTCTAAAATAATTTGATCCTAAACTTTACCAGGAAGTGGTGCAGGTTCCAGGAGCACTTTCACAAATTCCAAAAACTGTTGTCACAGATCATACAACACTTCATCATATCCTCCACAATTCTATCCAAACCCAGCCACCAAACCTTTTCCCTTTGTCATACTTCTAGCGGAACTACCATCGTGAGCCATTCCTCAGTCTTCATCCAGCCAGTGGTACTGTCCTTCTGCATCTTCACATACCAACATCGTTCAAGTATAATTCCTGCTTCACGAATTCAAAATGCTTGCCTACAGTTAGATGCCCGGGCCTCCATCTACAGCACACCTCTTCACAGCTAAGAGATAATCATACTCATTATTTACACTTTTCCAATATTCCTCTCAAATTGCCATATCAATCAATCAATCAGTCAAAAAATGTATAAAGCTCGCTACTCACCCGCAAGGGTCTCAAGGCGCTGAGGTGTGGAAGGGGAACAAAACGGGGGGGGGGGCGTTTTACTGTTCAAAAAGCCATGTCTTGAGGTGTTTTCTGAAGGCTAGGAGGTCCTGGGTCTGGTGTAGGTTGGTGGGGAGGGAGGACCAGGTCTTGGGGGCGAGGTAGGAGAAGGATCTGCCTCCGGAGGTGGTGTGTTGGATGCGGGGGACTGTGGGGAGGGTGAGGTCGGCAGAGCGGAGGAGACAAGTGGGAGTGTGGAAGTTCACTCTTTCATTGAGGTAGGCTGGTCCAGTGCTGTGGAGGGATTTGTGTGCGTGGATGAGGAATTTGAAGATGATCCTTTTGCTGATGGGTAGCCAGTGAAGGGATCTGAGGTGGGCGGAGATGTGTTCATGGCGTGGGAGGTTCAGGATGAGACATGCGGCTGCATTCTGGATCCGCTGGAGTTTCTGCTGAAGCTTGACTGTGGTGACAGTGTAGATGGTGTTTCTGTAGTCTAGTCTGCTGCTGATGAGTGCATGGGTGATGGTCCTCCTGGTTTCTATGGGTATCCATTTGAAGGTTTTTCGCAGCATGCGGAGGGTGTTGAAACAGGAGGAAGTGATAGAGTTGATTTGCTGGGTCATGGAGAGAGAAGAATCTAAGATGATGCCGAGGTTGCGTGCGTGGGTGGCGGGTGTTGGGGTTGATCCTAGGGCAGTGGGCCATCAGTAGTCATCCCATACTGTCTTGTTGGGGCCAAAGATGATGATTTCGGTTTTGTTGGAGTTTAGTTTGAGGTGGCTTGCTGTCATCCATTTGCCGATGTCGAGGAGTCCGGCGTGCAGGTTAGTCTTGGCGGTGGTGGGGTTCCTGGTGAGGGAGATGATGAGCTGGGTGTCGTCTGCGTAGGATATGATGGTGATTCCGTGAAGGCGGAGGATGTTGGTGAGCGGGGCCATGTAAATGTTGAAAAGGGTAGGGCTGAGGGAGGACCCTTGGGGGACCCCGCAGATGATCTTGGTTGCTGGGAACTGGAAGGGAGGGAGGCAAACTTTCTGGTTTCTTTCGTTGAGGAAGGTGGCGAGCCAGTCCAGGGCCTTGTGTCGGATTGCTGCGTCGTACAGGCGTGTACGGAGTATTTGGTGGCAGACAGTGTTGAAGGCTGCAGAGAGGTCCAGGAGGATCAGTGCGACGGTCTCACCCTTGCGACTCTGGTTCTGATGTCGTCAGTGCAGGCGATGAGGGTGGTCTCAGTGCTGTGGTTCTTGCAGAATCCAGACTGAGAGGTGTCAAGTGCGTTGTTTTCCTCTAGGAAGTGAGACAGGCGGGCGTACACAATCTTCTCAGCGACCTTGGCGGGGAAGGTGAGAAGAGAAATGGGGCAGTAGTTCATGAGGTCATCAGGGTCTGCTTTGGTTTATTTTTAGGAGTGAGGTTACTTCGGCGTGCTTCCAGGAGTCTGGGAAGGTGGCGTCGTTGAAGGAGCTGTTAATTAATGCGCGAAGCTTAGGAGCAATGGTTGGGCTGGCCTTGTTGAAGATGTGGTGGGGGCAGGGGTCCGTGGGGGACACTTCCTGTTGCACAGCATCCTTGCTCTCACACACCTCCTCACCTTTTTCCAATGGCACATTTCTAGACAGACAACCTGACTCTACATGTTCCCATCATACATTATTACTTTCTTATTTACTGTCTGTGATGCCAACAGGCATTTAGGGCAGCAACAAAGGACCTCCTCTTCTGTCTGACTTGGGCAAGCTTCTGTATGACACCCTGGCTGTAGTTCAGGGCTTCATTTCTGTTACCACAGTTCACCTACAGCTATTGTTTGGCCCTGCCTCTCTTCCATTTGCCCTCCGAGGATAGATGGAAAGCTATTCTTGTGATGGAGTTTTGTTCTATTCTGATAGTGCCTCCTATCCATCTCCATTTTTCCTCATAATGATATTGTCCATGCTCTCTAGCTTGCATCTGATGAGCAGTTCCTGGTTTGAGATAGTTTGCGACCAGAAAATGCTCATCATCTGCCAGCATTCAGATCCATAACAGTTTGTGGAAAGAACACAGCTCTGGCAAAGCCTCAGCTTGGCGTTGGTACTGTACGAAGATGACCTCTATACATTGTTCAGCATCCTGAAGGCATTGCTGTCCTTGTTCAGTCTGCTCTTGATGTTTCTGCCTGTCCCTCCATCATGTCTGATAGTACTGTCTAGGTAGGTGAACTCTTCAGTCATGTCTCACCCTCTCCATCTACCTCGATTGAGGAAGGGTAAGGGATGGTGAGTGGCATGACTTCTCATTTCTGCATGTTGATCTTCATACCTACATGCTGTGCATATATGTTGAGGCAAGACTTCTTTTCATGCATATGCTGGCATGTGAAAGAGAGCAAGCCTAGTCATTTGAATTGTCAAGTTTCTCCAGTTTACAGAATAACTTCCGCCTGATGCCTTTCTTCAGCTGCGCATTACATCACCTAGTCGATGACTAGGTCTAAGAGCAACGCTGACATCATGCATCCTTGACTCAAACCAGTCATAACCTAGAAGTTTAACTCATTCTCTCCCAAATTGAAGTAAACATTGGTTGCAGAATCTTGGTTGATGTTTCAGGCTATGCTTTGAACATTTCCACATTTCTGCATTTCAGAGGCCAACTGGACAGACGTCCCTGAACACCTCCAACCCCACCACCACCACCAACCTCGAACAGGGAGTAAAGAATTTCAACGTCTGGATCACCAATTGCAACTATAGCATCACACCCATCAAGAGCAGCATCCAGAGAAAACTCTCCAAAAAGGGCAGCTGGTACATCCCCAAACTCAAAACAGCTAAACCAGTCAGCAAACACCTGGCGAGGAAGTCGCGCACCAGCAAAGACACATCCGACAGGACAGCCTTCAAGACCTCACTCAACCTCTACCGCCGCTTTCTAAGAGCAACAAAGAGGACAGCGCTTGCTAGACACATCAGAATTAGCAGCAACAATGCCAAGGAACTCCTAAAAATCATTAAGGAATTCTCCAACCCAGCTGCTAGTAAAAACAACATCACACCCTCATAGGAGCTGTGCAACAACCTTGCCAACTTCATTCACGGCAAGATTGCAACAATATATACAGAAACTTCAAACCCCAAATGACACCTATGGACTTCAAAGATGTCACCACCAACACCAACACCAATCACAGACTTACCAACTGCAACCTCCTCTCTAGCCAAGACACCACCATGAAACCTATGAACTCAGGAGCACATACCCAGGCACATACTACATCTTCAGTCTAAAACAAGACGATTGACCAGGAACTCATCACTCTACTCAACACTTCCATCCCCACTGCAATGTTTCCTGATGCTTGGAAATACGCCAAAGTCAAACCACTACTTAAAAGGCCCACCACAGACTCCAGCATACTCAAAAACTATGGCCAATCTCCCTGTTCCCATTCTCTGTGAAGGTACTTGAAAAAATAATCAACAAGCAACTTATGACATATCTGGAGCCAAACCAGCTACTCAGTGCTTCATACTCCAGCTTCTGCAGCAATCATAGCACCAACACCACTTTGATCCCACCATTGACAATATCCAAACCTGCCTCGATCGAGGAGAAGCAGCAACCCTGATCCTCCTCGACCTCTCAGCAGCCTTTGACACTGTATCCCACCACACACCAATCAAAAGACTCCACCCTATCAGCATCCAAGGGGATGCACTAAGATGGATCACCTCCTTCATCGTGGGAAGAACCCAGAAAATCTACCTCCCTCCTTTCACCTCTGAACCTAAAGATATCACCTGCAGTGTCCACCAAGGATTTTCCCTCCGCTCCATGCTTTTCAACGCATATATGACCGCGGTAGCCGACATCATCAGATCCCACGATCTCAGCATCATCTCCTATGCAGGTGACACCCACCTCAACCTTTCACTCTCTGACAACCCCTCCATCACCAAAACCAACTTTCACAGATGCAGGACAGGTGTTGTTAGCTGGATATAAGAGAAATGCCTGCAGATAAACACAGACCAGACTGAAGTTCTAATCGTCATCAAAAGCAGCAATACAACGGCTTCTGGTGGCCTTCAGAAATAGGACCTGCATCCACTCCCTCTGAATCATCATTGACAACAAGGTCACCACGAAATCATAGGTCAACGCCATCTCCTCCATCTGCTTCCTCACCCTGTGCATTATACACAAGATCTTCAAGTGGCTACTTCTGTACATGAGACACACTGTGACACAGGCCCTCATCACCAGCAGACTGGGCTATGGTAACACCCTCTATGTAGGAATTGCTCCACACCTCCTACAAAGACTTCAGACCATACAGAATTCTGCCGTCAGGTTCATCCTTAACCTACCCTGATGATCCCCCATCACACCACACCTCAGGCAACTCCACTTGCTCCTTGTGCAGAAGAGATGCCAATTCAAGCTGTTCACCCACACACACAAAGCTCTACACAACCAAGTGCCCACCTACATTAACCACCGCTTGAGATTCCAACAACCGGAAAGAAGCCATTGCTCTCCCTCCCTATCAATTGCCCACACTCCTGGAATCCACCTAAACAGAAGCGGAGGATGACCCTTCTCTAACATAGCAGCAAAAACATGGAACAGCCTCTCCGCCCATCTCCGGACCATTGCCTCACTTCCAGAATTCCATAGGGCCCTCATAGGGCCCTCAAGACCTGGCTGTTCGAATGAGCCTGACCTGCAAGTGCCTGGATACACTTGCAGGTGATTAGCCGCAATGTATAAATCCTATTTGATTGATTAAGGGTGTCTTGGCCAGGAGCTTTTCCATTCTAGCAAGATCAGATGACAGTGACAATAATATCATTCTGTGGTGGAGCGGTGTTCACATCTAAGACTGTCTCTATCTAATGTATTCTCACTTCAGTTTTTGGTACTGGTCTGTTCAAGCTTTCTTTGAAGTGCTCAGACCAGCGTATTTTCTGCTCTTTCTGTGTTGTGAGTAGTCTTCCTTGCTTGTCCATGGTAGTGGTGTTTTATGTTGCACAAGTTACCACTGCCAGTTTTTCTGATCTTGAAGACCTTCCCCCATTCTCCTCTACTGGTTGCCTCGTCTGCTTGGCTGCCAAGGTCATCCATGAACACCCATTTGTCTGCCCTTGTCATCATTTTACTGTTTTGTTTGCTTCTGTGTACTGTTGAACGCACATCACCTGCAGACCCCCAGATTTGGCCTCCTTGAGCTTCTATGCTGTTGCCTTCCTGTCTTTGATAGCTTGCCATGTGTCTTGTCTTATCCATTCTTTCCTCTTCCTTTTCCTAGTGTCCAGGCATGTTTCATTACTTTTCACATATATTGAAGAGACCTGTTCCAATTTCTTGTTGACTATTTGCAGCTGGCTCAGACTGATTTTCCATGTCTCCTAGAATTTGGAACCTGTTTTTGGTTAGTAAGCTAATGCCTTCTTGGTCTTGAGGTCCTTTAATTTTGTCACATGGAAGCACTGTTATCTTGATGTTTTTTATTCTGTTTTTCTGAGCTTCAGTTTCAGAAGAGCGGACACTAGCTGGTGAGCACTGCTGATGTCCACTCCCCTCTTCACTCTGACATCTTGCAGTGAGCATCTCCAGATGATGTTTATCCTCACCTGGAGTCTGGTTTCTGTCTCTGCCATATGGTGAGCACCAAGTTAGTTTGTGAATATCACAGTGAGGAATAGAGCCCCTTCTATGACCAGATCATTTGTGACACAAAATTCCGATAGTCTTTCTCCGTTGTTGGTTATTGTTTCACAACTTCCTTTCCCATGGCTCTGTCAAGGTTCGTCTTGTCATTTTTTCACTTTAACATTCAAGTGTCCCATCACAATCTTCAGGTCGAGGTCCAGCACGGCTTCAAGCTTACCTTGCATCTGTTGGTAGAATATGTCCTTGAATGTTTCTTCTGCGTCACTTGCGCATAGCACTGTATAATGGTGGTGTAGATGTGTCTGACTTTTAACCTGGCTATCTTAAGTCTGATGTTGACTGCCTTCCACTCAATTAGACATTTCTCTGTCCCCATGCTCATAATGATGGCTCCTCCATCGTGATGTTGGTTTTTGTTTCTTCTCACAAACAAAACTGCTTCACCTGTGGTGATTTTCATTCTGCTTAAAATCTGGACCAGCTACTTTTGCTGACCCCAGGATGTGTAGGTTGTAGTACCTCATCTCAGATGTTACTTGAGACAGTTTTCCTGTGTAATATATAATCCGCATTTTCCAGAATCCAACTCTGGCCTTGCACTTGACATTCACAACTTCTTTCATCCCGTCAGTAGCTTCTTTGCAGCTTTGACTACTGTCAATCATGCTTATCGCATGCAGAGCCCATGGAATTCCCTTGTGCCCCAAAAAAAATATTTTAAACTTTGCACTTGTATAGTGCACTACTCACCCGTTAGGGTCTCAAGGTGCTGTAAGCATACCGCTGTGGAACCCCTCCTGGCTTTTCCCTGTGAGGCGGCCACTCCTGGACAGCCCCAGGGTGAAGCCAGGCATCCAAGCACTGTGAGGGTCGTTGTGGAGATTAAGCAAGCTAATGCCAAGAGTTACAGAGTGCGACCCATTAATTAGATTAGGCACTGAAGCGAAAATTATCTGGTCCAAGGGAATTGAGCCAAAGACCCGCCGAGGTGGGAATTGAACCCTGGTCCCGGGCCAGATCTCTGCATCAGGCTCTACCACTCTAATCATTGGCCAGACGGTTTAGGCCCTGATGTATGCTAAAGTGGCACAGCATGGTGCTAGGCCAAAAATAGCAGTGCCGCCCTGCACCACTTTTGAAATGCAGGGATGCACTTTATTTACAGGAATACGGCACACCCCTGCGTTTCCCCCTGCGCTGGCGCTGAATTAAACTGCCTGCTCCAAGGCAGGCATCCTTGCACCATAGTGCAAGGGTGTCTGCATTGAGAGGATAGATTGTTTATGTGCAGGAAGGTGACTCTTCCTGCACATAAACAATCTATAATAGCGATTTGGCACTTCTATGTGTGCTGCAAAATGCAGCACACATAGAAGCACCAAAGTGTCATTTTGGAATGATTGTTCATGTGCAGGAAGAGGCACATTCCTGCACATAAACAATCATTCTTGGAGTTTTTGGTTCTTCTGGATTGTTTATGTGCAGGATGGGGCACATTCCTGCACATAAACAATCATCCTTAGCGTTTTTGGTTCTTCTATGTGTGCTGCAAAATGCAGCAGACATAGAAAACACAAAAAATGGGGAGGAATAAAACCATTTTTTGCCACCCTGGGTGGCGTTAATTTTTGGCGCTGCCACAGATTTACGATTTCTCTTGAATCTGGGGCAGCGTCAAAAGCAATGGGTATTGAGGGGGAACACCAACTGCAGAACCCATTGCACGCCCCTCTGATGCTGAAAACCGCATCAGAGGGGCCCATATTTCAAGGAGGCGCAACACCACAAAAAGTGGCGTTACACCTCCTTGTAAATATGGAACAGTGGTTAGCGCCACCGGAGTGTCATGAAAAGTATCTCTGCAGTGGCACTAGGGGATCTTAAATCTGCCTCTTACTGTTTCCTGACACTTTTTCCGTAACAAATGCTTTTTATGAGACAAGGTTGTTAGCCTTGTGCCCAGTCACAGCTTGGAGGACTAGTGGATCATACTTCATCTGGTGTCTGCCCTCTGACATGTCCGGCTTGGGCAGCCCTACCAGGAGACCAGGCTCCCACCAGCATAGCACACCACGTCAGTGAGACACGCAAGCCCTTCAACCACTTCAAGCTGGCGATCCTTGGAGGAAATCCCACATTATTTTCCACACTAAACTTGTACTTCTGTAATGCCATTACCTGGTAATCTGTGGAAATGCATCAACCGATCCACTTGTGGATTCAAACTGCATTTTATGAGTTTTATGGTCAGAACAATTCAAATACAGGAACCCCACACATGATCTAAAATGATTCAAACCCTACAAAAATGCAAATACCCTCTGTCCACCATAGAATACTTATGTTCCAACCCACCTAATGCAAATGCAATGGTATCCTCTTAGCTACCTGGAACTTGGGTACACTCCAAGTCCCTTTCCGCCTGGGTCCTTTTGAGACAGGATTGTCCCCTGTATGGTATATTGTGTTTATCCCTGCTGGGAATGCCAAACTGCATGTGAAACAAGTAGCCTGACTTTTTTGCTGGCCCCGCAGCCATGTTAATTTATCATGTGCACCGAGCACATCCATGATAGCACATGCCCCACAACCTGTTCTTTGACCTATAAGTGTACTTTAAGAGTGCCCTCATAACTGAAATGGTACTTCCGTCCATGGTCACGGTTGATGTCATTAAGCAATAGTGGCAAATTACCCTGTTTTGTAAATTATTTGTCTTGAGTAGACATTTTTGTGTGTCAGATGAGAATGTGGTCTACTGATCCCACTCAAGCAAAGGTACACTTTAGTGGGACCCCCAGAACTTTTTCGCTGACGTTCCACGTGCATGTCAAGTGCATGCATGTACAGTAAATGTGTAGCACAAATTAGGTGGTAAGGCTCTGTGCATAGTCAAAGTCTGAGTACTAGGAAACGTGGGATCCTTTTTGGCAGCGCGTAATTTGTAAATAAAAAGGTGCCAGTGCCCAAAGCCCTCCTCTTAAACACAGGGTTGCAGCATTTAAATGTGCGAGCACGGAATTTGAGGCAGCTAATCCCGAAGCCATCTCGGGCCTCTTCAATCCATTTAAAGACACTTCCTGTACCTTCAGCTCACTTTTGTAGCGTTTCGCTTTCTCCCGTTATGACGCGTTTTCTTTTTTCTCTTCCTCTGTATTTCCCAAGTGTCTTTTGCTTGCAGCAAATGCTTGAGGCAGAAGAATAAGCCCCGGCCCTCTAGAATAAGTGCTGGTGCTCAGCACCACAAACAATAAGCACAAATTGAGCACTGCTTTTTGGGTGCTCCTGGTTTAACATGGCAGAAGATGGTGGGTGGATACAGCTTCCCTAAACAGTAGAAGTGTATCAACTGCATTCCAATGTATACATAGTAAAGACCTAGACACTGAAGTGAGTGGGGTTGGAGACAGGCCTACCCCTAGAAATTAAATGAGGTTCTTGTTAGAATAAGGGCTGCTGCGTAGTCTTCCAGAGCACTGCCATTTGGTAGATGGTAGAGGTGAGGGTCAGTCAGAGGTTTCTGTTGTTTAAAAAAGAGAGGAAGTTTCTGAACAGGACCTGTCCTTTTGTCAGTGATAACTGCTTCTGGAAGGCGGAAGATAGCAAAGGGCAGAGATCTTTTACTTCAATGTGCCCTTCTTTTGGATATAATTCCAGGAGCCAACACCATTGCTACCTACTGTGAGAGCCTTCACCTTGCACGACGACTGTGGCAGAGCTATAGCTTGAAAATGAAATTTGAAAGAAAACAACACCAAATCGGTTCCAGTAGATCCATATGCCCTGTCTGAGAAATTAGTATAAAAGTGAGATCCAAACCAACCCACTTTGTTGCTGTTCCAAGTTCTTCTTGACCAAGGAAGGGAATGGTCTGCAGAGTCCTTGACAAATTACTTTATGACCTGTGCTGGTTGGTGTTAGCCTGACCACTAATCTGGGCACTCATTATCGGCTATACAACCAACATTACATAAGAAATATAATACTTACATTACATCAAAGAAATATAAAACAAGATGTAAATAAATGGAGTTATTTAAGTATATATTAATTACAAACTACAAACAATAATTAAACAAGTTTGGACAACAACCTCTGTATATATATATATATATATATATATATACATTATTTTTTATAAAAAAAAATAACATTTACAAAATAATGATTATATCATTGCTATAACATTTTTTAAAACATTATTATTATTGAAATTTGCATTACTCAAATAAAATGTACAAATTGAAAAGTAAACATTAAAATAAAATTCAAATGAAAATATACTATAAATTAAAATTACAAAAATATGTTACAAAAATCAAAAACAAATAAACATTAAAAACAAAATTAAAATAAAAAAATATCCGAAATTCAAATATACTAATATAAAACAACCTTACAACTAATAGTAAAAAAAACAGCTTTAAAAAAGCAAAACATATTTACTATTCTACCTTCCAGCTAATGAACATAAAAAGTGAACTCTCCAAAATCGCAGAAGCACCCACATTGAGCAATCTGAGTAAGTGAACAATGATTTTTTCTATCACACATGAAAAGTCTAAGGGCCTGATTATGAGTATGGCGGTCATGGGACTACCATACCCGATGTGGCGGTCCGACCGCTGCATCCTTAGCGGGCCGACCTACAGATTACAAGAACGGCAGTCATACCACCACAAGACTGCCACAACCGCCAGGGAAAGCCGTGGTCACTCGTGGCAGTGCCAATGCTGGCACCACTGTGCTGATTACGACTTGCCTTTCTGGTGAAAAGCTCGTCGAAGACAGGTCCCCAGCAGCGATTTCTCCTATTGGGCAGTTTGGCTGGGGGCACATGTTGTGCCCCCAGATGCCTGCACCACTGGTGCACACTGTTGCCATGCACACCATTTTGCATGGCAACAGTGTGCCCGAGGTGCATCTGGAGCTGCACTGCAGCAGCATGTGCTTCAGGCTAACTCTCTGAGCAGAAGCATGACACCGCTCTAAAACCGCCAAAGACATGACTGCCAGCAGGCAATAGTTTTTTAATACGGCAGCAGGGTGGCCGCCGGCTTAGCGGCATCCTCCTGACCACCGTATTGGCAGTCATGCGATCAGACCACCAAAGTCATAATCAGGACCTAAGATATTTAGAAGAGCTTCTTTTAATATATCAAATATACTCATGTCACAGGAACAAAAGATATAAACTACATGAAAATGTTAACATTTTATATGGAAAATTAGATTAAACAATTTACAAATAATACATTAAAAATAAAAATACCGCTATACTTCCCTACAAACCTGACAAACAAAAAATTTAAATAATTATTAAAATGAAACAAACATAACATAATATAATTAAGCATATCACATACAATATATATTTTAAAAATAATTATTTTTCATTTATTATAAAAAATAAAATTCATAAAATGCACATAATGTAATAAGTATGCCTATTAAAACACAAAAGTAACCAATTAAACATTTTTATCAATTAAAAAACACTAAAATATATACATTTAAAAGAATTCTCACCATACTCTCTTACAATCACAGGAACCTCGAAACAAAAGTCAGAATAATACTTACAAATGTTAATCAATGACTGCAAATTAAAATATCCTATACACCAAATATTAAATATTTTTAAATTGTAACTACAATGTATTAAAATGAATTTGAGCAATACATTCAAACAATGAAATAATTTACATTAAAAATAATCTAATTTATCATTACAATTATAACAATAATACAAAAAAATAAAAATCATGTACCAATTAAATAACTTAAATAATTAATATTCTAAAGAACCAATTAAGGATTAAAAATAAAAATATAAATTGATAGAATATGTATTAAAAACTTCCCACCCTTGTCCCCTACAAAGCCAACAATCCTCTAATAAATAAGACAAATTAACATTAAATTAAAAACAATTCTTTAAACATATTATTAAAGCAAGGATCAAAACACTCAATTAAAAAATGACATATTTAAAAATAAAATAGTAATAACTTATAAAGCACAAACTAATAAAATATTGCAAACGAATTAAAAATCAACATAATATTCAGCAATGGTAAAAAAATAATATTAAATATTTAATAAATATCTATATCTTATACATTCTGTCCCACAATATTATTGTCATCATGTTCTTAACAGGACATATGATCCTGACAATACTGTTGCAAGGACATTAAGGAGGTACACCCATCCACAAACTTTCATGGGTCTTCGGATTGCATGCCTTCATCATTTCTTGATCCCTAATTTATTGATGTTTTTTGCCTATAAAATTAAAATTAGTAGCAAAAGCCTCAAAACTGCAAAATGTGTGTCTATCATAACTAGTATTACTTTAGGATTCTTCCATAATAAATAAATTCTTACTTGTGCCCATGAACACTCCTCTCATATGAATATCTTTCTCCACAAAGAGCGAAGCATACATTAAAAAATGCCTCCCTGTAGTTTGCTTGAGAAAAATGGTGTAGTCCTCAAGGTGTCAGGTTAACAACAATTTGAAGTGATAAAAATGTGCCACAAACAATTGTAAACTGTTTTGCCAGTTAATGAATATCTCCAAGTGATGAGTGGTATGCCACAAACAATTGCACACTCTATTGCAGCGCACATTCCGACCCAGTAAAGTGGTAGTATCATGTACCCTTAGTTGTGACGCCCATCCGCTTTCACTAAGTGGACAACTTCTTCATGCATGATATGTGACTTTTGACCTTTTCAAACCAATATGATGTTTGCTTGTGTACATATAAAACATACATTTGGCACAGTACACAAGACGCACAACACAGTGCATGGCTACACATAACAAGTAGACAAGTTATGCAATCCAATGCACTGATGTCAGAGTAATTACTAAGGGACTCATTACTACTTTGGCATAGTGAAACCACCATGGAAAGGCTGGGGGAAAGTGGACTCGTGAACAGCATGGCAGTGCTGCTATGGGCGCCGCCTTGGCTCACCATGACTCTGACCGTCCCCACCCCCTCGGGATCCGTGATCCTGGCAGTAGCGGCAGTCCCCTGGTGTTTCGACCGCCAGTGTAGTAATCTGGCGGTCGGACCGCTAGGAGTGCAGTGGTGCGACGGCCACCATGGGTTTGGCGGCCTTAAGACCGCCATCCTCATCATGAGGCCCTAAGATTTGAAGGTAGACTGTTCACATATCGTGCACAAAAGTAAAATGGCTGAACACACAATGTGCCAGTAACCTCAAATCCAGTCCTACGCCTTGAAAGACAGTCCCCAACTTGTGTTGTGAAAGCAATTCATCCACAGAATGGCTGATTCATAGTAGCCGAAGAATGGCACATACTGGTTCAGACACAGCTTATTGTTCATGGACGCTGTCTCCTCAGTTTCAATCAATGGGCTTGGTTTCCACATTCAGCACACTAGGGTGTTGGATAAATTTGTTGCCAAATATGCAAATTCCTAAAACCACTCCAAGTAAAAAAAAAACAGTTGTAACAAGCTGATCTTTATTGTAACACCCCAGCCTGGAGCAGCTCCAAAGCAATTGACCCCACAAGAACCTTTCTAATGGAACAACATTCAAAATTCCATAATAATGTACCAAATAGAAACCCAGTAGAATGTTCCAAAAGGTTACAGCACTTTGTTGTTCAGAATTAAATTTAAAGCCAATCAAGTTTCAATTATACCTTTTGTCAGATGTGCTGACCCAACATATCCAAATATGCATCACTGGCAGCTGCTCAAGTTATCAAAGTGAGGAATCCATCAGACGACCCAAAGGACTTGGCTTCCTATCACCCAATCTCGAAACTCTATGTCCCAAGTTAGATCTTGCAGACCAAGGTACATGTAAAATGCAAGAGCATGCGAAGGCTTCATCTAGAGATTTCGGAACATTAATAAGTACAGAATCTGCAACAGGAGACATTAGGGAAGAACTGCTCAAACAGAGCAACCTAAAATCCTAATCCTCCTAGACTTACCTGGAACTTTCACTGTTTATGACAAAGGGCCTCATTTCAACTGTGGTGGTCTGACCGTCGGATCACCACTACGACGGTCTAGAGGCTGCCACAAACCCGGCGGCCTCTCGACCCCCATTTTATGAGTTCCATGTCGGCTGTCCGGCACCGACAGTGTGGCGGCATTGGCTTCGGCTCTCAAGGCAGCACTGTCTGCCGGGGGGGGCCTGCACTGCCTATGACATGGTCATGGGCAGTGCCGGGGACCCTCTATGGCCCGTTCCTGCCTTTCTGCCAGCCTTTTCATGGCAGTGACCCCACCATTAAAAGGCTGGCGGGAAGGCAAGTCGTGATCAGCATGGCAGTGCTGACATCAGCACCACCATGCTTGACCACGACTTGCACCAGCACCAGCACCAGCACCAACCCATAGGGATCCATGATCCTGGTGGTGGTGGCGGTCTCCTGGTGGTCGGACTGCAAAGATTGCGGTAGTCGGACCACCACCGTGAGTGTGGCTGTCTTATGACCGCCATACTTGTAATGAGGCCCAGAGTTTTGTTGGATTACTCATTCAATTGAGAAAGTATTACAGGATGAGCTATTCAATCATGTTGATCACTGCTCCCCAACCAAGAGCCAACAGGTGAAAACTGATAGTGCATTATAGTCAATAATTAACAGCACATATTTTCCACCACAAGGCACCTTGATATTCCCACTTCAATTCAAAGTTTACATAACTAAGTTTATGTGAAATTGTTATTATACCTGCAACATTCTAATTTCGTGTGATGTGAATTTCATAAATGTTTGTGAAATTTTACAAGCATGACATTTTGCACACTTTTTCCCTGTTGGAGACTCGTTCATGCAGAAAACGGCTCACTGTAACATAAATTGCCCTTGGGCTCAAGCCCCCTGTGGTTTTCTGTAGTGGGTTTTGAATGTGAGGCATGATCTTACATTCCGTTTTCCAATAATATACTGTCAATTTAATTTCTTGAAATTGTAGGTATGTTCGTGCGTACTTGGATGGCATGTCGCTATAGATACAACTGGGGACAGCCTGGAAATGTGGACAAGATGGTGTACTGTCAGAATCACATTTAGCACTGGATGAAGGAGAACAAGCTGTGTCCGAAAAGGAACAAAAATAAATCCTGGTAATAAGTGACCCCATTCAGACAACCCTTCCATTTCCCATGAACCAGGAGAAACCAACTCCAATTTATAACAGAAAACCAAAATCTTTGGGGTTTTGTTCGACAACAATCTCCCTGTCAACCGCAAAATTTCAGCCATGAGAAACACCGGTTATCAACTCAAGATGCTGAGATTAGCTCTTCCTTTCCTCCAGACGAGCCACTGCTGTAAAATAACGAGGACATTGAATGGATTACTGCAGCTTTTCAGTATCAGGACAACAAGGAAAGAAATGCAAAAGCTACATGGGTTATAGGATCAGTCAGTAGGATTGTGTTTGAACCTAAAGAAATCAGATTACATTAATTAGGCTCTGAAACAAATACGCTGGCTAGCAAGAAATAAAATTCAAAATACTGTGGTCCATCCAAGCATATGTGAGAACAAACTCAATGCGTCAGCAAAAGCCTTGAATTCCACTAGGCCACGGACTTTATCTCAGATCAGGACTAGAAAACTTTACTCCCAAGTGAAAGAAACATGGAGGCAGAACCATTGTATTGGTATTGGTTTTGTAACTCTGGAATGGTTTGAAGCTGCAGCTGAGGAACCAACACAGTCCACAGCATTCAAAAAAGATTAGGAGTCACATCTTTTCAAGCAGGCGTTTTATGACCACCAAGTTGGCTATTCCCCTCTCCTCCTCCCCCTGCATGAAGGGATTATACTGTTACTTCTACAACACTCTGCATGCAATACAACTCACTACTGGTAAAACATAGATGAGGGATGTACCCTGTGCCATGGCAGACTACAGCCT
Organism: Pleurodeles waltl; assembly: GCF_031143425.1. Lineage (NCBI taxonomy): Eukaryota > Metazoa > Chordata > Amphibia > Caudata > Salamandridae > Pleurodeles > Pleurodeles waltl. The sequence continues at coordinate 568,306,246 of NC_090450.1, forward strand.
GCGGTAAGTAGAGATCACTGCTTCCCTGGCTGAGAGCGCTGTACCTTCTGTGCTTTCAGAATCGAACCACTATAGGTGGAGATTTTTTTGAAAAACATAAAGCTAATGGCCCTGACACCTTGAGAATTGTCTTCCAACGTGTGGGTCAGTTTTATGGTCCCAAACAGGGAAAAAAAAACATGGCAATGTTATATTCAATAGGGCGGATGGTCTTATGTCCACTGACTGATGGCCCAATATCCGAATGTTCAATGGTCAATGATTGCCACTGGTGTAGCCAGCAGAGGCTCTGCCACCAGAAACATGGCGGCTTGTCTGAATCCAAAAAGGGGCAGGCAGACCAAGAGTTTGGCGGACATGGTATTCCACCACATTTGTCCATCAAATACTAAATAAGCCCCCTATACTTCACCACTTCATGGCAAGTGACTTCAGAGACCTATCATCATCCAACACCACCAACATGGATGGCATTAGACCAATAGACTATGATGCGACACAAAGGGGACATCAGGCGGAAAGCTTGTGCTCTATAAAATTCTTAAATAACCAAAATGACAGGATGGAAGCATCACTTGAAAAATTGTGTCCGAATGACATGGACTCATCTGTTAACCATAACCACGACCATCCTGCCACCTTAAATCCCTGTTTTATGTTTGCCCCCAAAATGTATACTCATTGCTATGAACCTGATAGCATCCTTCGTTGGGAGACTCCCCTGAAATGTTAGATTTTCAGGCAGTAAGTACACTAGGGTATAAGCATACAGTGGCCTAATTTCAAGTGCTGACTCGTTATCATAGAGCGGAACCGAGGAGAAAGGCGCTTGTGCTCTCACGCGGAAAGGTTGTGTTCCTCCTTATGTGCACTATTCAGAAGTTTGAGGCACTATCACTGAGTATATTCAATGTATGATCTTGGTCTGATGGACCCTTGATGTCCAATGAAGACCGAAACGTTGAATACTCCGCCTCATTGACGTGCCAAGTGGAACAATAGGATTTTACTTGGTTGGACTGTAATTAATCTATAGGCTTTGATCACAAGGTGGACTACAACTCCACCTTGGATTTTTGGATGTGACTGTATATATTTGCATATTGTGATCTAGGCGGGAGTGTACATAGTGTTGATGACTAATGGACACATATTTATGTGTATATATTTTTCAATAATTTGGTTGCTAATATAATCCATGTTTGAACAGTACGCACTTGTATGTTCCATTTATTGGAGATTGGATCTGTTCTGACCACTGTGATTGCACACAAATAATATCAGAATAATTCCTCTAGGAGCATTTGTTTTGGCTAATTTCAAGTGTGGCACTTTTGGGTAGACGTGTTTTTTTTTAGCAAATTACCTGCTGCATTCTGGGAATTGTAGTTTAAATATTACAAATATGGTTAAAAAATCTCAGCATGAAAAGTGTTCTTGGCTAAAAAATCTAAGAAAGGCTGAAGGGGTAGCACATGACAAGGAGTAGCTTGATACCTATGTATATATTACAGGACTGCCGAGATTAGAGGTCCCAGCGTTGAGCGTCACCCTCACAGAGTTGTTACTGTTTAGCTCACTGAGGTATTTACATTCTGTGCAGGCAAGTACACTGGGGCTACAGTTGTCAGCTATGCCATGCCTCAAGCACACCATTGCTGCACCTAATCCTTGAACAACTATTCCTTTATTTCTTGCTGACCTGCTATTCTGTTTTATCGATGGTCATGTAACAGGCTGGGGCGATGTTCTATTTTATCCCTCACTAGAGTCACCATCCCACCAGTATCGTCACTGGTCCAGCCACCAAGGCCAGGCCAATAATGAAGATATTTTAGGTGGTTGCTACACGGTGCCAGTACAAAAGACCACATGAGGGTGCAAGATTACACTAAATGGCATCAACAGTAGCTTCAGCTTTTGAGAGAAGTTGTAAAGTATTGATGTTTAGCTAATGTCGAGGTAATCTCAGAGCCACGAGATACAACCAATCCTTCAAAACATTACCTGGTTGCTTCTCTAAATGAAGGCTCAGCTGTGGCACGTTGCCAGATATATTTCCCATCTGTTTCTTCATTATTAACAGTAGTAGCACTGCAGGCCCCTTCCGGAATACTCAACTCTCCACTGCAAGCTGCTGAAGCAATCACAGTCCATATAGAAAGAGAAGAGGGTTTCCTCGAGGGCATTTCATGAAATGTGTGGAGAGGAGATGGATGACCGACTCAATTTCCAAAACATAAACAGACACATTCCAAAGAGGCCCCTTTACTGCTTGGATGTTTCTTTTTTGGTATGTAGTGACCTGTCAGGAGCTCTCGGCTGGTCGATGCTGCAGGTATGCCAGCAGAGGGGGGGGGCAGAGTCAGCCACTTGACATGTAATTATTTTCACGTGTGTCCCTTTCAAGTAGGCCCTGGAGGTCCCACAAGGGTGTTCACGTACTGAAGAACGGCCTTGCACCCCGGCCCCGTGGAGTCCTTCAACGAGTGTTTCTCTCCAGGGCTCTGTACTCGGGAGATCTGGCGTTCGCCATACAGCTTGCCAAGTGGCCCTGGGCAGGGCACGGGGATTGGAACCAATGCCCCCCACCAGATCTCCAGACCCCCCGTTGTAGACAAGGTCGGTTGAGCAAGGAGATCAGCGCACATGAAAGGAAGAACTGCCTGTGCTTTGATGCTGCTACAGCCACAGTCCCCGGGGATGGGACCACTCTCCCAACAGGTTAGTCTCCGGGTTGGGCTGGACAAATAACTTCCTGATGCCCTGGGTTGAAAAAGGTCCACATCCAGATTAGGACATGCAACAATAAAATAATGAGCACGAAAAGAGAGAATCACCCGGAAGACCACGAAGGTGGAAGGAGATCATCGGATGAAGAAGCCCACCTTTAGCAGAGTCTGGCTATCGTCGCTGTTAATCATTCTAGGGGAGAGAAGTATACATCTCAGTTATTGTACATCAGGAGAGAGGGACGGTGCTAAACTGCTCCTTCTTGGCCTGCCCCCCCCTCATGCTGCAGACCCAGAAGCCTGATGGATGCCTAGAGAGACTAGTACTCTCCTGATCTGCAGTGCTAGAAATGCCACCTTTCAGCTGGGAAACCCTCTCGGGGTGTGCTCCTGTGCATCATATACTGCAAGGCAGCCGGCATCCAGGGCAGTATATTAGCCACAAGAGTTTTCTAATTTGCTTTAGCTTACCAGGACAGGCTCAGAGGAAACCCCTTACCTATTTCGCACTGGAGCAAAAAGGTGATCCACCCTGGAAGTGTCCTCAGAACCCAGGGATTGTTTTTTTTAAAATCCTCCAAATTTTCATCCAGAAAGATTGCTGTTGAGGTTTCTCGTAGTGGTGTTTATGTAAACACCTTTTGGTTTATAGGTTTGTTTTCACACCTATTTCTTTGTGAAGGTATTTTTTGTATTGATCCTGTGTTCTTAGCAAATATATTTCTGCTCTTTTGCCAGCTTTACATTTTTGGCATAATACCCTTGTCTCCACATTTAACCATTCTTCTCTGCCCACCACTCCTAATCTACACCTGGCTCTGCTGATGGCTCTAATGGAATTCCCTCCATGTACTTATCCATCTTAATCCCTCCTCCCTCCTGCTAGCTGGCATCTTTCCACGCCACTTCCTCTGTGCCTTTGCCACATGACAACAAGGCATGTTCCTGTCTTACACCTCAGGTTCCATTCTAACCTCAAAAGAATATGCTTTTCTCTTACCTTTGTCCTTAGTTGCAGAATAAAACACTAAGCTATACCGGCATGTCACTATCTCTAACCTCTTCTTGCCTCTCACTTCTTTTACCTTTTCCATCATATCTTCTTTACCCTATCCTTATAGAAGGGCATGGGTTCTCCTTACCCTCATTACCATTTTATCAGCCACTTGGTCTTCCTTAGCACATTCTGCGTACATCTGCTAATGTACATGATAATTTTCATCCCATACCCCTTTCGAAGCGCCATGCGGGCGCCGTATTTATTCAATGACGTTAGCCGGCGTAGCTGCCTGGTGTGCGTCCAAAAAAATGACGTACACCAGGCAGCGCCGGCGTAGGGGAATATGGAGCTTGGGCGCCCAAAAATGGGGCAAGTCAGGCTGAGGCAAAATTTTCGCCTCAACCCGATTTGCGCCATTGTTTTTGACTCCCAACCCCCATTAAAATGACTCCTGCCTTAGCAAAGACAGGAGTCATGCCCCCTTGCCCAATGGCCATGCCCAGGGGACTTATGTCCCCTGGGCATGGTCATTGGGCATAGTGGCATGTAGGGGGGCACAAATCAGGCCCCCCTATGCCATCCTTAGGCGTCCTCCTGGGGTGGGCAAGGGTGACAGGGGGTGTCCCTAGGGGCATGGGAGGGCACCTCTGGGCTCCTTCCGAGCCCACAGGTCCCTTAACGCCTGCCCTGACCAGGCGCTAAAAAATTACGCAAAAGCAGCTGGACGTCATTTTTTTTGACCCGCCCACTCCCGGGCGTCATTTTTGCCCGGGAGTGTAAATACGGCGCACATGCCTCGGAGTCACTTTTTTAGACGGGAACGCCTACCTTGCATATCATTAACGCAAAGTAGGTGTCCACGCTAAAAAATGACGCAAACTCCATGGACTTTGGCGCTAGACGCGTCTAACGCCAGAGTATAAATATGGAGTACGTTTTGCATCGAATTTGCGTTAAAAAAAAACTACGCAAATCCAGCGCAAACAGAGTATAAATATGGCCCCTAGTCTTTCAACGGGTCAGCTTTACCCTTCTAAGCTACCCACGGAGGTATCTACTTCCCTCACAAACCACCTTCATGGAACAAAATTAAGTTCTCCAACCTAGGCTCTTTCCCTAAACCTCTTCCATCACTTGCCCCATAAGTGCCAAAAGTTCCACTTTCCTGGTCTTTCTACCAATTTATGTCAGAAGGGGCTTTCTGGAACATTACTGTCACATCCACCGTACTGGTGCTCACTACGCGCTCCTCCCCTTGTCTCTTTCTCCCCTCACAAACTTTCGTTAACAGAGTCACATATTGAAACAAGCGAAGCTATCCTTTTCTCTGTTATTCTGTTACAAAATCCCAGGTTGGTGCTATCTCGGCCCCTCTTGACATTCTGCAGCCCACTACTTTATTCTCCCTTCAGTACCACCTCTAACCTTCCTCTTTTAACTCCCAGACAACTAAGTATGCTTCTCATCCATCATAAAGTTAGCATGGACCCTAACTGGGAGTCCAGAGGCATCTGTCCAATCATCTTACTTGGAAATAAATAACTCGACTCTCTCCTGCTACACTCAACCTTAGACTCCCATTGCAGGCTCTATTTCCATTCCTACCAAACAATATCCAGACTTCATTTAATTTAAATAATCCATCCCTTATGCATCTATGTCTCAAAAAACCTTCCACAGCTCCATGCACCCAACTTTTCTCAAACTGTTTTACTGCTTGTGCTCTCACACATACCATCCCCAGCCCTTTCTTCATAAGTTCCAGCCATTGCCATCTGACCCTTCTTTCTGCCACTGCTACGCCGCAATTTGTCCTCCTCCCCTCAAATCTCACCTCCATCAGTGTCATACATAAGTTTCCAATCCCCATCCCAAGCGCACCAGAGTACTGGCGAATGGCCTCCATCCCTCACTATGGCCCTCCCTCAGCCCAAACTTTACATTTTCACCATCTGTTACCCAACTCACCATACCCTGGTCACCACCAAATCAGCACTGTGGCACTGGCAACCAGCGGCACCCCCTTTCCTTCATTCTGGTGAAGGCACCAAACTCTCAGCTCCACGGCCTCCCTTGGTGCATCACTCAGCAAAATGAAGCTCATCCATCTGTCCTGCAAAGCCTTCTTACTCCCTTCACCCAGCCTCAGCCCTGAGCACCCGGAGTCTGCATGACTAGTGATCAATATGTCCAGACCAACTGCTGCTGTCAGGCTAGCCTGCAGATGCAAGTCTCAGCTTCCCACCGCCCACACATCCTCAGGAACAACTACAGGGGGCCACTTGCCTCGACTTTAACACATACATACAAAGGTAAATAGGCCTATTCAGCTCTGGCTATTGGCCTGCCCCATAACTCAACCTGTGCATAGGCCAAGTTTCAGCAACTCCCCTTTCACAAGGAGGTGAGCACCGTCAGCCTTCCTCATTGTGGACACCAGAAACTGTCTACCACAAGCATCTATGACCACTGTGTTCTCCTAAGTCAGAACAATCTATGTTATGACGGCCTCTCACACATCGCTCTCTCAAAAATAAAAATATACAGCCTCTTTATTTGCCACCTACTTCAGCCTTGTACCAGGCATATCAGACCCTGATCAGAAAATACATGCAGGGACCCACATAGCACGAGTACTTGTTTCCAAGTTAAACAAAGTATCCTTGAGGGAAAAAGAAAACATGGCATCTCGAGCATCTGAAGCCATTGTTAAAGGAAGGCAGAATTGCTTCAGCATCTATAAATACATTTTGTAACACAAGATCAGGAACCTGAAAAACTGCAATCTTGTGGATTTGCACCCCCTCTGTCCTGACCCGTTTGAAAGCCCTAACCAGCATACTAATGTTCCAGCATGATAGAAAAGAGACCAGCCCCTGAGCCAGGATACCTACTAAGCTATCCAAGCCCTATTGTAATTTTCATTAACATTGTTGGACAGCAGCCTTAATATTCATCAGAAGAGGGGATATCATAAAAGAACGTGTTGTGTACTCAGGGCCTATTCTACAAAATTGTTTTGCTGTTTGGAAATGGTGTAGTTTGCAAAATTGTAGGCTTGGCATTGCAAAACCCAAGGCAAAATGTACTAAATGTACCTTAACAGATGTCCCTGGCTCGTGCAATGTACAGTTTTTGACTTAACTACTGGCAAGGAAATGGGAGCCTATGAAACGCGTTCCCCTTTCTTTGCAATTCACCTTGGACTGTATTAAAGGTTGTAATCACAGTTGTGACCGGAAACAATTGTAAACCATTGTTTGTGAACGGAAACCGCCTTTTTGCAGTTGGAGCCCAAAGTGAAGCTTTTCATGAGCAGATCCACTGGAATTATGCAGTTGGGCGGCTGCGGCATTTTCTGCACCATTATTGATTTGCCACATTTGAAACATAATCCGTCATCTGCAGATTTTCATAAAAAAATGTTTGTTGCTCAAACAGACTAAAAGTTACTAACAACATGGAGATAAGTGTTCCCGCACAGTGGAAGGCTCTTCGCAAAAATTGACTTGTCATCTTTCAGTTGTTTACTGCTGCATTTGGTTGTTAAACAGGTACTAACAAGACGAAATCGTAGCACAAATAACAAAATAAAGAATACTACCACAAAATGCGCTGTATTGTGCCACATAATGTGTTGTTTCTTACCGCATAATGTTGTCTTTCCCTACTGCATAGTTTAGCCTTCCCCTGCCGCATAACTCCAGTGGACCTGTCCATGAGGGACATCTTCCAGCTTGTGCATACAGACTTGGCCATTGGGGAAAGCCTGCAGCTGCCCAAGGGCTGCTTGCTACATGCTTTCTCACTGCCCTCTGGAAAAGACAGTTTTTTAAATTGTATTTCTTATCGGTTGCAGCCTCTGTCTCTCTAAGGAACAGGGGGGTTAATTAGAAAAATGCCATTTGTGAATGTGAATGTAAAGAAAGAGACTTTCCATCCCTCAAAAAACTGCATCTTTGTATTTATAGACATTGGGAGGTGTCGCGATAGAATACCCGTGTCGTTATCATTAATAGCACAGGGAATCGGTGAAACATGCCCAGCAGCATTATGCACTGACACAGACATAAAGCCGTCGCAGCCCGAAAGTATTCTTGGAGTGCCACGGAGATTCTTCGAAAAAAAGGAATTGGCTATGCTCTCCGAGAATACATTGAACCTCAATAGCAGGGCATTTTGTTGTTCTACCTGTTTCGATGTCGTATACCTACTCAGGAAAAACAAAGTTGTTGTCGTCCCTTATTTTAAGAAGCGCTGTAATTAATGAAGTGGTATTTTGTTTACTTTGTTTTACTTTTTGTGTTTACTTTGCGATAAGATTCGAGGCATGTTGGCACTGGCGGGATTTCCTTAAACCAGTGGTTCCCAAACTTTTTTGACCCGCGCCTCCCTTGACCTATTGGCTATTGGCCGCGGCTCCCCATTATGCTATTTTTTTTTTTTCGGCGGGTGGGGGGATGTGAGCCGGGCCTCAGGAGTACTTACATTTTTCACGCTGAAAATTATTGGGATAAAGCCAATGAAGGTATTATAATCATAGATGTAACAACATAAAAGTATAACAGTTGTTTAATTAAAAAAATATATAATTGGTTAAGTCAGAAACAATATAAACTATGCTTAGAAATCTGTACTGAGGGGAATGTCTCCAGTACTAATCCTATGCTAGACAGCATGTGCTCTCCTCTGCACTCTGGTGTTTGACTGTGCGTCGCACAAAGCAGCCTATTTGTGTGCTAGATCTGGGAGTGACACCAGCAGCATGCAAAGTTTTGCATATATGGTGCTGCACTCTGTTTTCTCTTTAATGCAACAATGCACAGCAAAATTTGAAGTTTCATCACATTGTGTGAAATCTTAGTAAACTTGAGCCTGCAGGTTTTTGTGAATAGAACTAGTATGTACTATAATTACTACCACTAGATGGTGTTTGAGGATTAAACTTCAAGGCCCTTCCTTGCTGTATTTCAATTTCTCACTCGAAATTCCACAATCACGAGCTGTGCACTCTAAACAAGGAAAACGGCTTCTGACTTTTTTTAATGGAGGGGATTATCTAAATTCTAATATGCAGCTGCAGAATTAGGTCACTGCTATCAGTAATGATGCAGCTCATGGCGCCCCTGTCTTGTTTTTATGGCGCACCTGGGCGCCGTGGCGCACAGTTTGGGAACCACTGCCTTAAACCGATGTCAAACTCACAACAACTACCACGTTCGATTGTGAGGCAAGGGGTGGTGCGCCCTCTGGCGGCTAGAGACGCGAGAGTATCCTGAGCAGTGAGTATCTAACGCACACAAGCACAGAAAGCGAGAAGAGCTACAGCACAAACAAGCTAAGAACCACCATACAAAAGCTGAAAGAAATACAAAAATAGCAAAACACATCATTAAGATTACTGTGCAAAAGGGGAAAAAGCTTGGAATCACATTTTATTGTGAATAAAGGCTTGAACTGGCATTTTAAACCCATACTACGTCTCTTTACCTTTGTAAGTAAAGTTGGCGAATTATTGTAATGTACAAAAATCTATCTGTTATGCTAACACAGCCGGTGCATGGTAGACTTTCTGCCCCATGATGCACACAGTTTTGTGTACAGCGTTTTAAAAACAGTTTGGGTGGCGTTAGCGCTTTATAATAAGCAATTAATGGAAAAGTGCAGTCGTGGCTAAACGCAGGTTTTTGGTAGCTTTCCCTTTAACCTCCCTATACTTTTTCTGTATAACCTTATTAATGTATGATAATTGCTTTCCAGTATCTATAGTCATTTGATGCTTTTAAAAATAAAAACAAGCAAAGAAACCCTAAGAAAAAAGAAGGAAAAGTGCCAGCATCTTCTGAATGGGTTTCTGACCGGGGCTGGATGGGAGGGGGGTGCTCCGTGCATTTTGCGCTGGGGGGGGGGGGGGGTCAAGATTCCTTACGCCACTGATGTGAATCAGTGTTTTATTTTCACATGAGAACACTGTCGTGCAACAGTGCACTTTAAACATGCACACAGTCAACATCCACATACTGGCGTAAGTCATGGCTCAGATCAGCTTTGCTTCAGATAGACTTTCCAGATATTAAGTTGCTGCATTCATCCTGTTTCCAACAAATAGTCCTTGAAACGTCTACCCAGCTAGCTAGGTAGATGCTTTTTTGCATAAGATGCTACTGCCTTCTAGTGGTCTTTATTGGTAAAACTCCAAAAGTGAAAATGTATTTTTTAATAGAATTGAATCAGAAGGTATCACCTACGTTTGTTTACATTTGCAGTGTATTTTACATAAGAAAAAGTTGTTCAAGTTTGTTATGCTTAAGAGCACTTCATGGTGACAGCATAGAAATAGGAAGCACATTTTCCCCAATAATGGCCAAAAGTGAAATCCATCTGCAAAGGAGTTGACATCACTGCTTTTCCCATCATCCATCTGCAAAGGAAGTGACATCACTGGTTTCTCACCAAAACTACCGTTAGACAAGAAGCCAAGCAAGGGGACCTAATTTCCCCATCATCCATCTGCACAAGACGTGATATTACTGCATTTATCATCATCCATGTGCAAAGAGAATAACATTGATGGGTTTCCGCCAATGCTGTCTTTCAAAGAAGAAGTCTAGCAAGAGGACAGCATTTCCCATCATCCATCTGCGCAGGACATGACATCACTGGATTTTCTAGCATCCATGTGTAAAGTAAAGGATATTAATGGTTTCCTGCCAAAACAGTTTTTAAAACAAGCCGCCAAGCAAGAGGAATTCAATTGCAATTATCCATCTGCACAGGAAGTGATATCACGGGATTTCCCATCATCCATCTACACAGGAAGTTAAATCATTGGCCTACTGCCAAAAGCATCTTTAAAAGCAGAAGCTGAACAAGAGGACTTTGGCCCGTATTTATACTCCGTTTGCGCCAAATTTGCGTCGTTTTTTTCGACGCAAATTCGACGCTAAACTAACGCCAACTAACGCCATATTTATACTATGGCGTTAGACGCTTCGGGCGCCAAAGTGCCCGGAGAGTGCGTCATTTTTTAGCGTGAACCCCTTCCTTGCGTTAATGATATGCAAGGGAGGCGTTCCCGTCTTAAAAAATGACTCCCAGGCCTTTACGTGGTATTTATACTCCCGGGCAAAAATGACGCCCGGGAGTGGGCGTGACCAAAAACGGCGCTTTTGCGCCGCTTTTTAACGCCTGGGTCAGGCATGGCGTTAAGGGACAAGTGGGCTCAAAATGAGCCCAGAGTGCCCTCCCCTGCCCCCAGGGACCCCCCCTGCCACCCTTGCCCACCCCAGGAGGACACCCAAGGACGGAGGGACCCATCCCATGGACATTAAGGTAAGTTCAGGTAAGTATTTTTTTTTTTTTTTTTGGTGGCATAGGGGGGCCTGATTTGTGCCCCCCTACATGCCACTATGCCCAATGACCATGCCCAGGGGACAGAAGTCCCCTGGGCATGGCCATTGGGCAAGGGGGCATGACTCCTATCTTTACAATGATAGGAGTCATGTTGATGGGGGATGGGCGTCGAAAAAACATGGCGCAAGTCGGGTTACGACGATTTTTTCGACGTAACCTGACTTGCCCCATTTTAAGACGCCCATACGCCATTTTCCCCCTACGCCGGCGCTGTCTGGTCTACGTGGTTTTTTTCCACGCACACCAGGCAGCGCCGGTCCGCTTGCGCCGGCTAACGCCATTCCATAAATACGGCGCCCGCATGGCGCTTCAGAATGGCGTTAGACGGCGCAAAATCTTTTGACGCTAAACTGCGTTAGCGCAGTTTAGCGTCAAAAAGTATAAATATGGGCCTTTATTTCCCATCATCATATGCACAGGAAGTGACATCACTGGCTTTCCCATCATCCATCTACACAGGAACTGACATCACTTCCTTCCTTCTCCCTACTTCAATCAGTTCTTCAGGACATCCCATCCCCTGGGCCTTCCTAGCAAAGAGCAGACACAGAAAAGGGCATTGCCTGTCTCAGCCTCCATGAGCCGTAAGCCAGAACCCCTGTTCCAGTGAAAGCTACAAGGTAAAATTATCATCATGTGCCTCACTCAGCACCACATACTGTCATTCCTCACACACACACCCAAATATACACAACTCAGGCACTCACTTAGCTTTCACACAACACATAAACCCAACCTCATTCACATCCTACTAACTACAATACACCATCACATACATAACATACATTTCAACTCATGCTCATTAATGTTCACTGCAATACTATATGCACCAGACATCATAGATCTCATCACCTATCACAAGCTTGAGACTCTGTTCATCACAGACACATGGTTAATCTCCACATCTCTGTGCATCCTAGATGCCCTTCTTCCTACATACTACAGTATACATCGAGTGGACCGCGCACATAAGAAGAAAGAAAGCCTCACTGTCATCCATAAATCTTCCTGGTCCTTCACACTAGGCACGAAAGTAACACTGTACTCCATGGAGCTGCTGACATGCCATTTCATTCTCTCTGCAATGCAGTCTGCCACATTCCATCTCATCTACAGCCCTCCCGGGGAGAACAAAGATTTCATTGAGGAATTCACAGATCTCTTCATCACTTTGTAAATCAGACATGCCCACACCACCCTCTTGGGTGACTTCAACCACCCAGACAATACAGGCTCAGAGAAAAACAAGAGACACCCTTTTCAACCTCATTGATACATTCAACTTGGCAACCAACACACTCTGAAGGTTAGATCCTCAATCTTTACTTCTTAGCTTCACCAACAATCTGATGCAAACCACAAATACCCTTGAACAGACCACTCTGCTATTACTATCTCCCTGATCGGTGTAGTACCAACAAACCAAGGTCAACACAAAAGAGATCAAACCTTCAGATCCTTCAAAGACTTCTCCATAGACAACCTAATGCTTGAACTCCTTTCTCACCCTCTCAGCTCCATGCCCGATGTTAACAACTCTCGAAACAACTTCAACAATTTTTTGAAAAACTATGTATATGTCCACCCCAATTACAACATGCAAGTGCAAGCCAAAGCCTTCAGCACCCTGGTATTCTAAACACCTTGCTGACAATAAACAAACTATTCACAGACAGGAAAGAAAAAGGAAAAAAACAGAAATCCAGAGGACCTCTTGATTCTGAAGACCCTCCATGCAACACGCAGAGAGCTCATTACAGCAGTCAAAGTACTTCACTATCAATGAAGCCACAAACTGAAGAGCACTGTTCTACACAAACAAAAAATGCATTATCGCCCTGCCAGACCCCCCTATTCCTCACTCCACAGAAAAATGCAATACCATCAATCTCGTCCTTAGTAAAAAAGAAAATACAGGAGACCCAACATCACATCAATGGTACAAAGCCTGCTATATCTCTCCCACCCACTCCTTCCTGTAAAATCCCACTGTGATCAGCCTTCAAAACCCTATCTGTTCCACATCCTGCCCCTCAAAGCCACTTCTTATTAAGATTATGTTTTAGCATCGTCCTTCATAACAGCTCTCTCTGGAGATGCTCTCTTACCCCTACTTATTATTGTCAATGCATTCACGCAGGTCATCTTCCCAGAAACACTCAAGGCCGGTCATATCTTTGCACTCCTAAAAAAACCTACACTAGACACTGATGACCTTGCCAACTACAAGCCCATGACTCGCTGACCATTCGTCAGCAAGACCATTGAAAAAGTAGGCTATGATAAACTCTAAGATCACATCAATGCGAACATCTCCTGGTTGACTACCAGTCCGGCTTCAGATCACACTGCAGCACAGAGACCGCTACCTTACACAGCATAGATGATGCCCTCTTGACCACAGATGAAGATGACCCTTGCCTTTTGGCTTTATTGGACCTCTCAGCTGCCTTAACATAGTTGACCATCATACCCTCGTCTGTACACTTGAGTTACAAATGGAATTTACCTGCATGTCCATCACTGGTTCTCCTCCTACTTTCTCAACAAACACCAGTTTGTTTACATGGGCATCTTGAGGTCACAAAAGACCTTGATAACATGTGGAGCCTCCAGCGGTCCTTGTTGTCTTCTGCCATCTTTAATTTTACATGGAGCCACTTGGTGCTCTACTCACAGATAACAGCATCAAGATTCCCCAATGTGATGATGATATACAATACTACCTGAAAGTCTCCTCTGCTTCCTATATCCAGTGCCTTAAACAAGGCTTGTACATCATCCAGACCTAGATTTCCAGTGCCTACCAGAAGCTCAATCCAAACAAGACAGAAATCCTATTGTTTGCCAAAAATAACAAACGAGATACGGTACAAACCTGGCTCAATGACATGAACCTTTATGAACCTCAGCTCTCACCAAATACCAAATCACTTGGATTTACACTGGACATCAACCTCTCCCTCACAGAACACATTGCCGAAAAAACAAAGAAAGCATGGTAGCAGCTCTCTCTTCTAAAAAAAGCCAAACTGATTTTTCCAGAAGAGGACTTCGGAACTGCTGTTCAAGCCCCTGTGCTCTTGCATTTGGCTGGTGATAACGCCTTACTCCATGACCTCCCAGACTTCACACTGGCACCCTTTAGGGGCATCTTAGATGCCACAGCGTGTCTCCAGGGCCTGAAGAAATATGATCACATCACAATTCGCCTGATGGAATTCCTTGGCTCCACTTGCCACTCGGCACCATCTAAAAACTAGCTGCATCAATTACAAAGCTAAAGCCATCACAACCAGCAATTTCTCTCTTATCTTGCAGACAGCTCACCATCTTTGGTAGTTTTTGGCACACCTGAAGCCAGAACACCATCAGACTGCAGACTATTAAGAAAGAAAAAGAAAACAAAACAAGACAATAGGGCCCTCATTATGACATTGGCAGTAAATGCTGCCTACCGCCACGCTGACAGCTGCCAACATACCGCCGCCGTGGCGAATATCCGGTCACCATATTATGACACACACACCAATCTGACAGAATACAGCCACATACACAAATTTGCCAGCCCAAAGGTCAGTAATAAAGTGGCAGTCCCAACACCCATACCGTTATGCCCACCACATTACGATCACGAATCACCACGGCGGGCATTCAACGGCCATAAACCAATGGCGGTACATACCGCTGCTCTCAAAATGGACCCCCACAAACAAAACAACACCACACTGGCCAATACTAAAGACAAACACTTATATGCATACACACACCACACCCACATACCCACAGCACTATAAAACACACCCACATTACCCACAACCCTTTACGAACAACAATTACTGACAGGAGAGTGACACGAACAGCACAGACACATCTAGACACACACACCACATACAAACATTCATCCCTCATGCACCCCACATCACACACCCCACCACATTACTCAACAACCTCTCACCAACACCCACCGCAAAACACCCATGGCCCCACAAAGGCACCCCCATTTCACAGAGGAGGAGTTAAGGGTTATGGTGGAGGAAATTCTCATGGTAGAGGCACAGCTGTTTGGAGCACAGGTACAGCAGATTTCCATTGCAAAGAAGATGGAGCTATCGCGGAGAATCGTGGACAGGGTGAACGCCATGGGGCAGCACCCAAGAACAAGGGACGACATCAAAGAGGTGGAATGACCTACGGGGGAAGGTACATTCCATTGCAGCAGGGCACCAGCTCGCCATACAGAGGACTATCCAGCCCCCCAACAGAAGATGCCCCCAGAGATGGCAGTAAATCTGGACATCTGGATGACCTACCTGGCCCCTCAGGGACCATTGGACAGCTGGTTGCCCAAGCCCACTTACAGACCACCACAGAGCCACAGAGCCACAGAGTCACCCCTTCAGGATCCAACACAACAGCACCCACCCAGCATACCCACACCTCTGTCCCCAGGACACATCAATCAGCAGTGTGCCTGCCTGTACAGGGACCCCAGGCCACACCAAATACCCAAGACAATCAGGGACCTAGGGTCAGTGGCAGTGGGCATACCGTTCAGGGGACACAGGCACAGGGCAACAGGGACATTGGGAGGGCTGCTGTGTGCCAGGGGGAGGACAGGCTCAAGGAACCAACCCTTCAGGAGGCACTCTCCGAGATCCTGGGAGCCTAACAACATTCCCAGGACATAATGGGCCAGATCCTTGACAACATGCAGGACATGCGGCTGCAGGAGGGACAGTATCAGGTGATCAGGGAGGACTTGCAGGCCATTAACACCACCCTGATCTCCATAGAAGGGGTGCTGGAAGACATGGCCAACATCATGAGGGAGGCAACAGCACACCAGTGGGCCCCTACAACTAGCCAGTCCATTGGCCAGCCCTCCACTTCCACTGACACTAGTAGGCAGGAGGTCCCGCCACAGGACCCACAGGCCACCAGCACCCCTCCCCTTGCAGAAGGTGAACCACCCTGCAAACATTCCCTGTGACCCAGACAGAAGCCAGAGACACTTGCCAAGACCACCACCAGGTAATGAGACTCTCCTGGTTGTCCCCCCCTGTGTCCCACTCAGTCACCTTGTCCACCTTGAACTGATGTTGCTCCCCTTCCTATGGCCACTTGGACATTGCACCTGTGCTACAAACAGAATAGAACAATACCCTGGACTTTCCTCCATCATCACCCCATTCCATTGTACCTTTCCCTCAATTTGTTAACAGTAAAATAAACACCTTTGAACACAACTCGAATACTTGTATGTTGCGTTGAAAAAGTGTATTTATGGAAACTGTTACATCTATTGCAAATTAACTGTACATTGTGAGAACATAGAAATAATGACCTGCAGCTGGCTGTAGTCAGCACATCACTACACAGTTGTCATAGCACCAACATCTGTAAAATGATAAACCGTAGGTGACAGTAAGTAGAGTTAAAAAGTAGTTACTGCCATCATGCCACAGCCACACAGAATACAACAATAGTCATAGAAATGGGAAGTTGCACTGTCTCACCTGTGTGTCATTGGAAGTACTAATGGATAACTAATGTTCTGTTTTCCTCATCCTCATCTTCAGCCTCTTCATCCTCACTGTCATCAGGGTCTACTACAGCCACAGGGGCATCTCCACTCTCCTCCTCCTGCAGAAAAGGTACATGGCGCCCAAGGCCAGGTTGTGCAACATGCAGCATGCCACTACTATCTAGCAGACCTTCTCGGGTGAGTAGCACAGGGATCCACCTGTCAGATGGAAGCACCTGAACCTCGCCTTCAGGAGGCCGAAGGTTCTTTCGATGACCCGTCTAGTTCGCCCATGTGCCTCATTATAACGTTCTTCAGCCCTTGTCCTGGCATTCCTCACAGGGGTCAGCAGCCACAATAGGTTTGGGTAGTCAGAGTCACCTGCAGGTACTGAGGGACAGAATTTAGCCACACACTATCCTATGAGGTTAACACCAGAGGCATACACTAACAAACAGTGGGTGGGCACCAAGGCTCACCTATTAGACACACCCTGTGTCTCTGTAGTTTGGCCATCACATTTGGGATGCTGCTATTCCTCAGGACAAAGGCATCATGCACTGACCCAGGATACATAGCATTGATGTGGGAGATGTAATGGTCCGCCAGGCACACCATCTGCACATTCAGTGAGTGGAAACTCTTACGATTCCTGTACACCTGTTCATTCTGGTGGGGGGGGGCAAACGCATTATGTGTCCCGTCAATCGCCCCAATAATATTGGGGATATGTCCCATTGCATAGAATACATCCTTCACAGTGGCCAAATCTTCCACCTGGGGGAAAGCTATGTAGCTGCACATGTGTTTTACCAGGGCAGACAACACTCTTGCCAGCACGACTGAGAACATTGGGTGTGACATTCCTGCTGCCAAGCCCACTGTCACTTGGAAAGAACCTGTCGCCAGAAAATGGAGCATTGATAGCACTTGCACACACAAGAGGGGGGATCCCAGTCAGATGACAGATAGATGAAATCAGGTCTGGCTCCAACTGGGCACACAGCTCTGTGATTGTGGCCCTGTCTAGTCTATAGGTGAGTATAATGTGCCTGTCCTCCAGTGTAGCTAAGTCCACCAGTCCGCAACAGTAGGTATCTAAGGGACACAAGAGTGAGTAGGCTGTCACAATTGGAACAACAAAACCACATCAGCAGTCCACATGGTGCACTTATGTATTGGGGCAGTGTTAATGGTGAAGTATGTGTCAATCTAATGTGTGATGCAGCAATTGTCGATATGCCTGTTCCCCCCTCTTGAAATGGCGAGCACCTGTCCTGTATGTAGGGATAGGTGAAAGTGAGGTAACTCCACCAACGTTGGGCGCCGTGGCGGAAGGCAGTCTTGCACCACTGTGCAATTCCTCCTAGGATATTATGGGGCTCTATGGAGTACAGTGGCCAATGGGGATCTACGCCGGTGGTGACGGTGTACACCGTCGCGGACGTGACCCCCATTTTCTATCTCAATCCTCACTTGTTTCCAGACCTTCAACAGGAGAAGACCTACACTGCATGTGCTGCTGTGACTTGTGTCTGGAACCTACCATGGCCCATGTGACCAGGGAAAGGGCCTCTGCCTTCACTTCGGAGAAGTTGGAGCGACTGGTGGATGGGGTCCTACCCCAGTACTGACAGCTGTATGGGCCTCCCGATCAATAGGCGAGTACACTTTTGCCATGATGCATGTGTCAAGGATCCATGCAGATGTGTGTGCAAGCATCGTGTAAGGGTGGGTGGGGGCTGGGGATTGTCTGTTGGCGGCTATGTGTGTGGCAACGGTAATGGAAACAGGTATGGTGGGCCATTTGTGTGACAGGCTGGACTGTTTGTTCAATGGTGTTCTCCTGTCTGTATTGCCTCTACAGGTCAGCGCCCATCAAAGGTAGAATTATGGCGGGCCATCACTAAGGACTTGCAGCCCCTGAGCTCTATGGCAGGCCGAGCACCCACTGTCGGAAACAGTGGGAGGACCTGAGACGTTGGGCATGGAAGACCACGGAGGCCCAGCTGGGGATGGCCTCCCAACGAGGAAGGGGTGCCCGTCGGACCCTGACCCCCCCTGATGGCCTGCATACTGGCGGTGGCCTACCCTGAGCTGGATGAGCGCTTGAGGGCTTCACAGCAGCCACTAGGGGGTGAGTACAGTGGGTATCAATACATATTTTTGCTGGTGGTGTGGTATCTGGGTGGTGGATATGTTTTAGTAGCTGCCCCTAAGGCCAGGCCAGTCATTGCAGCGTGTATCATCTGAGGGGTAATGGGTGTATGGCAAATACAAGTGGCCTAGCTTGTTAGCAGTCCATTTCAGGCAGGGCATCGTGGGTTCCAGGAGTTCTGCAGTTGGCAGTGTGTTGTCCTCATCTTGCCTTAGTGACTAGCCATATCCCTGGTAGTGCAATGCATAGTGCTGAAGCCTGTTCCCTGTGTGACGGTGATGTGAATGCCAACTGTGGTGTTTGTGCAGTCATTGACCCAGTGTATCCTTTGTCTCTCTCTCCCCCTTTCTTGTTTTGTCATCCTGTCCTTGTGTGCATTAGCATAATCTGGCGGAGGAGCAGGGGCACCGGCAACAGAGGGAGCTGCATCCCACATGACCCAGGAGGCAGAATCCACTGATGCCAAGGGAACCAGTGGGACGGAGAGCGAGGGGAGCACCACGGCGGAGACTGGAGGAGGCAACACAGACTCAGATACCTCCTCCAATGGAAGCTCCCTGGTGGTGGCAGACACCTCTGTGACCACCCCAGCTGCAGGTACAGCCACCAGCACCGCCCTCCCAGCAGCCCCTCAGCGAGTTGCCCATGCCCGCTCACCCAGGAGCGTGGGCATCTCCGTCGCCCCAGGCACGTCAGGCCCTGCCATGTGAGCCCTGCTGCCCTGAGTGAAGAAGCTATTGACCTCCTGAGATCCATCTCTGTAGAGGAATCAACCATTGTGAATGTCACCCAGGGGCTGGCATCCCAGATGCAGCAATGCAATGCATTCTTGGAGGGGATCCACAGTGGATTGGCGGCCCAACAGAGATCGATTCAGGCTCTGGCCTCCTCTCTGATGGCAGCCATTGTACCCGTTTCTACCGTCCCACCTCCAACTCCCACTTCCCAGTCTCATTCTCCTCAACCCCAACCCATCCCAGGGACACATACAGACGAGCATGCACACAAGACAACACCCAAGAGTGTCACAGGCAAACACAGGCACCACACGTCTTCCCACAAGCACTCACGCAAACACCATACAGTTGCAGACACAACAACATCCACTGCCTCCACTGTCTCCCCTCCTACTCCTCCTCCTCCACCACCTCCCTCCCAGTCACATCCACACTCACACCTGCATGCACTACATCAACATCCACTACCAGCATCACCACACCAAGCAGGACACACACCTCACTGGCAGACACCTCCACAACAGCCATGCAGGCGTCCTCTCTGTCCTCTCCCACCCTGTCTCCCCCCCCCCAAAGGACACAAACGCAAGCACTTAGACACCCAACAGCCATCCACCTCACATCAGCATACAGCCCATGCACCTGAACCCGAGTTCCGCAGACATACACTTCCAATAACCACTCCCTCAACCTCCACTCCCATTACTCCTCCCTCCTTCCGCATCAACGTCCCTAAAAAGCTTTTCCTTTCCCAACTTGACATCTTCCCCACCTCTCCCCCCGTCCCTGCCCGTATCAGCAGAGTACCAAGGACACAGCCCATCACCTCAACCAAACAGTCCACAGGGACAGTGGTAGCATCACCTACTCGTGGTGGTAAGGATACCACACCTCCATCGAAAAAGGGGAAGGAGCCAGCACCACCAGGCAAGAAGGGGAAGGAGCCTGCACCACCAGGAAAGAAGGGGAAGGAGCCTGCACCACCAGGAAAGAAGGGGAAGAGCCCATCCACCCCTGCCGGGAAGGATAAGGGATCCACACCCCACGTACTGGCGGAGACGAAGCCCTCTACTCCACCGGAGGCTGTCAGGGTGACACCTTCACCATCACCAGCTGTCACGAGGCCCCCACTGTGGGCTGCTGGATTGCAGCCATCAGAAAGTGCAAAGGCTGTCCAGGAGGCTCCTCCATCCACCACCACACTGCAGCCATCAGAAAGTGCAAAGGCTGTCCAGGAGGCTCCTCCATCCACCACCACACTGCAGCCATCAGAAAGTTCAGAGGCTGCCCAGGAGGCTCCTCCATCCACAACCACACTGCAGCCATCACCGCCAGCGGACGCCATGTAGGCACACTCCAGGGGCTGCTGTGCGAGTTACCCCCTAAAGAACCAGTCGGCAAGTAACCCACCTGAGAGACTGTGGCCTTGCACTCCCGAGGACAGAGCAATGGGCATGGAGCCCCCTCCAGAACCAGTGGGCAAGTCACCCACCTGAGAGATTGTTGCCTTGCACTCCCCAGGACAGAGCAATGGGCATGGATCCCCCTAAAGAACCACTGGGCTCGTTCCCTCATCCGGCTAGGGTGCCCCCTCTTCCCCCCTGAGGTGCCTGCCTATTGCAAACTGATGCCTCTGCAGTGTACTATCCAGTGTACTATCGAGTTGGGCCTTAGACTGTGCCCTGTGACAATGTGAGGCCTTTGAACATTGGACTGGGCAGTGTCCCTTTGTGTACATGTGTACATATTTGTTTCATTGACAAATCAAATTATTAATTTTAATTTTGATCTGATTACAACCACTTTAGTACATTTCTGATATCCTTGCTTTATTCTGCCGTTTGTCAGGGACAAATTGTTTTACGTGAGCATCTGGTTGTGTGTATGGTGTGTGTGTGTGTCGTCCGTGTGTGTGGCACTCTCGTTTTCCTCCCTCTATCCCTTGTGTGCTAGGCGGCTGTACTCACCGTTGTCGCCTTCCGGCGTTGGTGTTCCAGGTGGAGCATAACGTAGAAGATCATCGGAAAGACTAGGAGTTCAGGTTCCAAGGCGGCGTTGTTCTTCCCTGTGTCTCCGACTGTGAGTCCTTTCTCTTTAGTGATGTGTTTCCGGCAGGCTTTTGATAGCGTTGGTACCGCCCCAGAAAAGGTGGCAGTTTGCAGTGTCTTAATATGGTGAGCAGTATGTTGTCTTCCGCCTGGCTGTTGTTGGCTATCGCCATGATGAGTGTTCTTTCCGCCCTGGCGGTTGATGTGGTACATTGGCTGTCTATAGGAGTTCTCACCGCCATGGTCATAATTTGGCAGTAATTACCGCCAGCCTGTTGGCAGTATTACCACTACTTTATCACTCACCACCAAAGTTGTAATGAGGGCCTAAGTCTTTTCCATCTATGCACCCAGGATATGGAACAACTTTCCTGTATCCTTCATGACCACCCCCCCACACACACACACACACAGTACATCACAGTGCATTAACCGTGCACAACTCAGCTTCCTCTCCTATTACTTTCCTATGATACTATATATATATATATATATATATATATATATATATATATATATATATATATGTAAAAAAAAATCAAAAGGGACCCCTAGTTGGATGTTCACTTGGTAAAAATCTATATATACGAATTACAAAGTTTGACCTTACCCAGCCCGGCCTAAAAAACATAGGCCCTACCAAAGATTTTCAATCCTGGTTTTAGGAGTTAGGGTTGACAAATACATACTCTGCCTGGTTCATTAGGGCCAGCACTATTTTATGTGACAGAGGCAAAGGTGGGTTATCCCGAAGGTATACTTTATATGTGGGGGAGCTTATCAAAATCAAAGAAATGTAATTTTGCAACTGTTGGAAACCAGTAGCTATGTATTTGATCTGAACAACAGTGCTTTCGAAGTCTAAAGCTTTGATGGGCACTATTACTGAATGTCCTATACTGTAATCCCCTCGAGAAAGTGGATTAACAAATTTCAGATCTTTTGAGAACTTCAGCTGCAACCTGTTTTTTCTCAACTTGTCACCTGTTATTACAGCCGCTATTTATTTAGCACACACCGCAAACCAAATTATCTATTGGACTTAAATATTGCGTATTACCTAACTGAGGCGCCCATTGTCAGTGGGCGACACAATGGAATGGCAATTCAATTCCAGCCAAATTAAAAATGATAGGGGGCATTGGTAGCTCCAGAGGAGATTAATCCCCTTTACAAGATATGGTAAATAGCATAAAGGAATAGGAGTAGCTGTGCTGATTCCGATATTTTGGCTTGGTGCTCTTTACCCAGACACTTTGCCCACTTAAATACCAGACCCACAGTATTCCCATAAAACTTTAAACCATAAAGGGACAACAACTCCTGTTACCATCCCAATTAGGATTACCTGCTGACAAGTGAAGAGTGCCTCAATGGTACTCATAAAATGACACAGGAAGGATGAAAATTGATATTTGCTTTTAGAATTCGACCTGCTGCCTTCAGGTTACACGTGACGTCTGTAGTGGATGCTCAACCACATAGACTACAGGTTCCTCAGCTCTTGAACTATGTCCTAAAACTTGGGGCACCACCTCACCCGGAACCAACTCCAAATTAAGACTAAGCCAAGGTATCATCATAGAATGTGGTTTATTCGTAAAGGAATGAGTGCCAGGGCTCTACTTAGAAGCTCACAGCCAGTGAAAATAAACACTGGCATGCCGAATATGAAGGCTGTGTAGTCTTAAATGAATAGCATGACTCATTATTCCAGTACGAGACATCCCCTTCCTTTTTACTTCACTAATGCATGTTCCTGCTTTCTCCCTTTGTGACACTTTTTCTGTTTTTCCCTTGCTCCATCTTTCTCATGTGTATGTTGTAAACTCTCTTGCTCTCTGTAAATGTCTCATGTGGAAAAATAAAAGTAGGTCCCCAAAAATGAGTGCTTGTGGCCCTCACCTGCTACCACCTTTAAGCACTGATCATATAGCAGCACCTCAAGGGAAGGAGATGTCTCATGGCCAGAGCTGCTGACTTGGGAACTGGGGAACAAGGGTCGAGTCCCCGTAATTGGCTCAATATCCTGTGATTTTGAGCAAATCATTTAATCTCCACGTGTCAAAAAATATCTAATCTTGTTTAATATAATCTGGTGCTGCAGTAAAGCATTCTGATATGTTTGGGCCAAGTTTGCACTATGGAAAGCTGCAAAAAAGGGCTCCTCACCATAATTATCTGAATGTAACACCTTCTTGTTACTTCCACTCTGCATAGTCACAAATCCCCTGTCAGTCCTGCACTCTGTAAAACTTGATCAGCCCTCCCGACAACAGACCTGCCAACTTCACCAAAAACCTCACAGTGTGAGGAGGGGCCGGGTCTTGGAGGGTGAGTGGCCTAGTGCCGAGAAGCACCTAGAAGGCACTTTTGCCCTTACCCCGGCCCAAACACCCTCCTAAAAACAAAAAGGTGGCTGAGGCTGCTGTCGATATCTTGGGGTGTTTTCACACCCATTAATGAACATCTGCAGTTAAAAGCCTCCGAATGTTAGCTCAAAACAACTGTTTACAGTGGTTTTCAGCTCATTTCCCCTTCCACCATGATACTGGCTCCTCACCAGGAGACCGCGTAAGGGGAGTCTATATCGTATGTCACACAGTGGCAGCGTGTGAGTTGGCAGGTCTGCGACAAGGAGCCACACTATGCTTGTGCAACTGGTACCTTATTTTATCAGTGGAACAATACACCATTCTTAATTTAGCTGACTCTTAATTATTCGCAAAGGTTTATTGCTTACGTTCCTGTAATTTGGGCGTCAGACTGGTACTAATGAGAAGAAACCTTTGCCCTAGATAGTGTTAACATGTGTAAAAATGGCAAGATAATGAGGTAATACTATCACATGTGCAGCAATATGCTGCATAATTTGCTCTTTCTTGTTGCATAATGTGGCCTACCCTGTCAAATAATTTGGTTTTACCCTGACCCATAATTTCAGTATCAAAACCTGCCCAAGATATGGTAATGGCCTGAGCACTGCAACTATTTGAAAAGTGTCAATGTCTTTGGTAGGCATGATGACCGAGACATGATATCTCCTGAAGCATCCCACAACTGTTTTTAATCCTGCTCCTTGTACCCACTAAATAAAGGGATTCTCTTTTGATGACACAGGGGAAGTTTCACATCAGTATTTAGATATCAAACTTATACAGAAAGAAAAATCCTGAATCTCTCTCAACTCAAAGGGGAGACCACCTTGGTGGTAATACCTTACTAAGGTGTGACGGAACTTTTGATGATGAAGCATGCCATGATCATGTGGGTGAGGTATTTCTATCAATTTTAGCAAGACTGTCTCGTTAGTATGTCGACAGTCTTCAAACAGTCTCTGGCATATCTCAGGTGACATTGATGGAGGACATATGGTAGGAGTTGAATTCTCCTCTGTATCTCTTATTGTGACTGTGACATAATTTCAGTGTCCTGGACTATATCACCTGCTCTGACTTCATCTTGCTCAATCGGCTAACAGATATAAAATACCCCCTTTAGGCCGTCATGAGACGCTCCAAACATTGCCTGACGGAATGGAGTCCACAATAAAGAGGTTCAATCAGATTACTCTCTTCGCTGGATTCAAAGCAAAACTGAAACTGCCTTTAGAAAAAAGCTCCCTTGTTCTCTAAGATTCGAATGTCTTCATCATTTTTCTCAGAATCACTGTCAAACTAATGGTAACGATACACAAAAAACCTACCCCTTCAAAGCCTGACCAATACCTACTTGTAACACAAATATCAGGAGAACTACTAAACTGACTGTCACAAAACTACAAAAAGGGCCTACATTGAGGAAAGTACTAGCTTAATTTGGTGCAATTCCATTCAATATTTGTAGATGAGAGCAAAAAATCCTACCAGACTTCAAAATAAAAGCAGAACATTTTTCGACGTCCACACCACAGTTAGAGATGTAAAAAAAACACAGTGAAAATTGTCGGTAAATGCTGAGACACAGACATCACAATTGATGTTGTTAGAGGCATCACACATCCAAGAACCATTGGCGCCATCTATGACATAATTGAAACCACCCAGTCTTTTCCACCATGATCCTGATGAGCACTCACATGTATGTTCTGTTTTTAATATTGATCACGATGCTGTGGCAACTCCATTTCTCTTTGCTTTGGCGATGGAGCTTACCAGTGCAGATGTTGGAGGGAGATCTGACTTGCATGGGCATACAGGTGTATGAAGAGGAATCAGTTCAATCCATAAATGCAAACATTGCCCTACATTATACGAGGAATCATAAAAACAACATTGATGAAGCTATGGGTAAGGTGGATTGAAGCATAGAACTTCCAGCCTTGAAAGAAACTGGTCTACATTAGAGATGTTTCCATCAACCATTGCTAGGTCAGATGACACACAGGTAAGACAGTTGTACTGGGAAGCAGAACAATTCAATATATGGATATTACGGTATATACTTTTTTAAATGCTTTATTTTCACATTTTGTCACATAACAGAGACAGATAAAAGTGACATAGTCACTATCAAATACAACATAAGGTAGTCTGCAGTGATGTCAGAGTATTAACCATGCGCCCATTCTGAATTCCGCTGTTACCTCTATAGGGGGATTTCAGTAGTTACCCCACAATAGGGGCTCGTGAGTCAGCTCCATTCATATTCAGTCAGCACATCTTTAGTAGGCCCGCCTACCCACTCATCTCTGCACTACGATCCTGGGTGTTAGACCCAGTGTCCTATTAGTGCCATCCATGTAGGGTCCTTCTTCTTTGATAGATGTCTCCTCTGACTTCATCAAGAAGGGCGGGATGGAGTCTCACCCTCCAGTGCATCAGCAGCAATCGCTTTGCCCTCTTCATCTGTCATGTTGTGTAGCAAAGATACCACTACAGACAATCATCCTCCAATCGCTCATCAATGCAAACTTCTTTCATACATCTCAATTCTACTCAGGCTCATTCCTCTAAGTCCCTATACCATGCCTGAATCATGAACCCATTATTAGACAGCCAATGCATGGCTACCCTACTCTTAGCTAGCAGAAGTCCTAGCTGCGTGCACAAATCTACAGCACGTGCTACCTTCCCTAGTGCACGGAAAAAGGCCCAGCAGACAGTGTTTAGCTGTGGTTTCATTGCGAATACTGGTGGTGAGGTTTCAGCAACCAATCACTCCATGCCAATACTGACAGAGTTCCCTGCAACTTCATATTATGTGAGTGAACCCTGCCCCACTTCCATCTTGGACACCTGTCCGTATAGGTGGGGTATATTTTCCTGAGTCTGGTACGGGCTAAGTACACACAGTGCGGGACATAAAAATGGGCTAATTTGAATTGCAATTTACTGCACACTTTCTTCACCAGGGCACAAGATTATTGCACTCAGTATCTGCGACTGGCTCCAGTGTATCTGCCTCCCAGCCGTCTTGAGCTTGGTAGGCAACCTGGGGTTGTTCCTTCTTCCGGGCGCCATAGAGATGGGACACCAGTCTCCTGGAAGGCCCAAGTTCCAACATCAACCCCAGTCTGCATGTCTCTTGCAGCACAGTTCCCTCCCCACCTGAAATTGTCCTGGGCGTACCCCAAATAATCCCATGCCTCCTCATGGGTGACACCGTTTTCAGCCAAGTAAACGTCCCTGAGCAGCTCACACCTCCTCCTTTCTCTCCACGTTACCAATGAGACCTCAAGGCAGAGTTCCTTGACTTGCGGTAACCACGACATTGGGAGCTTTCTAGAAAATAGCGGTGCCAGGACACCATTCTGAAGTTGCTCCCCCACACCTGAGTGACCTGTTGGACCTGTTGGATCACAAATGGGTAAGATGTATTGCGTCGTGAGCCTGCCATCAGACCCTTGCCATAGACCTGCATGGATACCCATTTAATGAACCCTGGGCTGAATGCCATACACCTCAGTACCTTCCACAGGAAGTTCCAATCCAGGGTATAAAATGCTCTTTCATTATCCAAGGCAGTCAACTTTCCCCCATTGGCAAACCCTGGACCGAGTGCATGACATAAATCAGCCTGCCTATGTTCATGACGGTATTACGTTGTGGAATAAATCCACACTGATCTTCATGAATTAAGCAAGAAATCACTTCCTTCAAGCGATTAGTTAGGGCCTTCACTAACACTTTAACATCTGTGTTAATCATACACCAAAAGCGATATGAGTTCAGTTGTTCTTGGCTATGCCTCTGTTTTGGCAACATAATATTAAGGGTCTCCTGCATTGAGCGTGGTAGGTTACCCATTTGGTGGGCCTCCTGAAACACCTCCAAGAGTCGGTTGACCAGCAAATCTGAATAGGTCAGGTAAAACTCATCTGTGCCAGTGACTTGCAAAGGGGCATGCCTTTAATGGCTTCCACCAATTCATCTTTAGTGAAATCAGAGTCCACTGCCACCACCTGTTCACTGCTAAGAGTTGGCAGCACAACCCGACTCAAAAAGTCTCTCCCGGCCAAGTCTTCCTCGCTCACTCGGTCTCATATAAAGATCAGACAAATGGCAAACCAACTTGTTGTTTATCGCTGCTTGTGTAAGCACCAGGTCTCCCCTGTTGCACGTACTGCCATAGTCACAGATAGGGGCTTCTCACGCTGCAAGAGCCAAGCCAGCAGCATACCCAGCCTATCACTCTCCCTGAGCAGTTTCTGTTTATAGTCCCTCAGAATGCATTTATGAAGTTTGTCCCAAATTTCCCCTATAGTGCATCACGCTATCTGTGCCTCCACTTCAGAGGATGGTCTGTCTCTGGTGGCCCAGAAAATCCTTCTGTAGTTGACATTTAACACTGTGGGGGTTATTCCAACTTTGGAGGAGGTGTTAATCCGTCCCAAAAGTGACGGAAAAGTGACGGATTTACCACCAGCCGTATTACGAGTCCATTATATCCTATGGAACTCGTAATACGGCTGGTGGTATATCCGTCACTTTACCGTCACTTTTGGGACAGATTAACACTCCTCCAAAGTTGGAATAACCCCCTTTATGTCTTAGTGAGACACTCCCCATGCAGCACCACTTTGAGTGCATCCCTCTTTAATGCCCTCATTGAGGTCAACCCCCAATTGTCCGCAAAGTAGCCAGTTGGAAAGCGACACCCCCCAGGGACTTTAGCCAGAGCCGCGAAGTTGGGATGGTCGGACATGCGTGAGCCAAAGGACATTCAGGAGAACCGGTGCATGACCCGACAAGAGCATGCCCAGGTGCTCCACCAACTGTGTTCTGTCCCCAGCTCATAGGACACCAGTATTCTATCCAATCCACTGTACGTAATGGACCACCAAGTAATAAGTAAACTCACTCTTTTTGGGATGTTGAGCTCACCAGACATCTATGCAATCCACCTGCTCCATGACCTCCATCGCAACACATTAGTCACACTGCAACATGTAAGATAACTCAACTTCAGGGCAACCCCATTCCTTACTCCCGGGTAAACATATAAATACAAGAACACATGATGTCCCCCCCAACACCCATAAACATCTAATACTGCCTCACCTGCAATATCACATTTCAAAGAAATCCATCCCTCAACTGTACATGCTAACAGGTGGGTCCACTCAGGGATAAGAACAAGAATAAAGCACTTGCCACCCTCTCCCTCCCACCGTTATCCTGTGGGGTCACAGCAGGGCAAAGGTGGGATCATCGCCCAAGCAGTTCCTGTGATGCTCCCGCACTACCGCATCTCTGCACTTCTTACCAAGTCTGTGTGAGTTTCACGCCATTGGTAAACAAGGATCCATCCCAAAATGAGCCTGGACGCCATCCATTCCAGCAAAAAACACTCCTCCCTTCCCAGGTAGCCTCCACGTTCAGGGTAGTCACATGTCCGTGTCCGGTGAAGACAGCGGCGTGACAGTTGCATCGAAAGCCCACGTGCACTCTGGGCACAGTCCTCGGCCATTTCCAGGGTAAAATCCACCTGGTCCTCTATGCTCCTTGCCTTCCCCTTGTGGGTGGATATTAGGGTATATAGCACTAACAAACATTGTTCCGAATGATAAGTATTTTAAAATTCATAATTAACAACAAAACTTGACAGCTAGCTTGCTGTGCACTGGGACATGTCAGAGAGAATTTGGTTGGTAAAAGTGCTCACTCTAGCTAACGTGTGACATTGTTTTGGTAAGGGTCCCCTCATTCCACCTGTCCAGTTTGCTGTTATATGTAGAACCCTAGTTATCAGGCTAGCCTGGGCAAGGAAGCATCCTGTGAAGTTTGTCTTCATGTTGACTGAACCATATTAAGATGGCACTCAGAAGATACCAGACATAGTTTACATTATCTGATGGCACACCTTCCACATGCAGTCCAGCTAGAACAATAAAAATGTGCAGTCCGGTGAAAGATGTAAAAGATTTTAATATAAACCTTATGAGACCAGTTATTTTTTTATTATTTCCAATACCCCCTGAAATACCTCTGTATACTCTTTGGGACACAGCATGGACCCTTAGCTCTCAATATGTGACAATCTGATGAATGTCAAGAATGTGGACAAACTACATGGGGGAATCTACTTGTGACCCAAAATTCACATTGGCTCAGGTTGTATCAGTGGCAATGGGACACTCCCTCATTAATATCTTCAGGTATGAATAGCTTATTGAACAATAGGTGGCTGGGACTGCCAAACTAACTTCCAGCTAACTTACTGCAGTACTTAAAGATGAGTGAGGAAGGGGGGCTTCTGGAAATTAATATTCAATATATTTGGTGTTATTGTATGTCAGGGGTGCAGAGCACCCCAACCTTAAATAAAGCATGTACGGAGGGTGAAAGCCTCCAGCTTTACTAAGGAGGTGTCAATGAATCCTAGATATAGACTTGTAGAGTACAGCATAATAGGAAAGAAGTTATATCATCTCACATTTAATTCATAAAGATAAATCTTTCAGGAACCACAGTGGACCACCTTGCCAGGAGGTAAATGGCTATTTTTCACATTTAATATCCTCATAGTCTGCGAAAATTCAATTTAAAGAAAATACTTGAAATATATTAGGCAGTTAGCTCAGCAGAGGCTCAACTGCAATGTTCGTGTAACTGTACAGTCCAGATCTACAAGGGTTGCCGCATCTATAGCAAGCCACTGGAATGTTGTACAATGGATGTGACCATCCCTTCCTGATCATTCTGATTGTATGAGAAATCTGATGTAATGACATAGATAAACGATAAAGAGCCCTCGGTACAAGTAGCACAGGCAGGAGTTTAAGAAGTATTAAAACACGAAAAAGCCAATCAAAACAATGATTTCATTAGAGTCGTCCATGGAAGAGACATTATCAGAGATTTGTTAAGCTTATGTCAGCGTGGTAGGTTGAGCCTTAGCAAACATTTTGATTGGTAACCTACTGAATGGCATAAAGAATGGTTTGCTTGCTGTCTTAGCTTTGGTCAGGTGAACTGTCGTCGCCTTATACACATGCCGGCATAATTGTATAAGCAGAATCGATGCCTTAGCTGTTCCTGGACTTGACAAGCTATGCAGGTGCACTTTCATTTTTTATAAGTTTGAGTTGGTTTTCTTCTCTTGTGATATGTGTTGTAAGACAAAATGGAAATTAATTATTTTTTTCAAAAATAAAAGTTTATTTTGACAGCTGGCACTGCTGCTTTATCACACCCGCAACTTAACATAGATCTAGAGAACATAGCAAGAGCAGAGAAGTCCGGAGTAATTAGGTGTTACCCTAACAAAATGTCAGCTTCCAGCAGTCCAGTGATGGGCTACCGATTCATTACTGTTACATTCAATCGGTGAAAATTACCAGAAAGGACTGAGTGCCTAAAGCCCAGAGATATTTCATTTGAAGTGACAAACGGAGTCCATGCCACTCGAACTAACCCCAGTAGGTGTTAAACAGTAGAACCCACACACCTTTTTTTTAATTATCCTACAGAAAAGCAAAAAGCTGTATAGAACATCTATTAATTCATGTAGCTCCTCCCTTCATCAGGAAGAACGTTGTATCCACAAATATTTATTTGGGACGAAATCCCTCAATAAAGGGCTACAACGCATGAACGGAAGATGGCAGAATTGGGTAATATTCACGGGGACGCGCTTCTCTACTGGCACATTACAGAAAGTTTGTAGCCATTTTCTTTCATCCTCATCTCATATTGTTACATTGGTTAGCCCTTATTAACTCCTCCGCTCTGATAGGTTATGCGATTGAATCGATGCAGGGAGCACTGGCAGACACGCAAGAAATGCATCCCCTGGTAATTCACATGCAGCGTACACATTGTGGGATGACGCAAACCTGCTCTGCGGGACATTAAAGCTGAAGGATGTACCAAGGGCAGATCAATAAATAGATTAGCAGAGTCATTTACATCTTACTGCCATTAGCCATGCTACATGGCCCATTGATTTTGAAATTGGGTGCATTTAATTTGTTATGTCTGAGGAGACCACAAAACGCTGCTGACTCAGTAAACCCATCTTTAGGACTGATGATAACCCCCGTGAATTCTGCTCCTTTGGCCCAAACTGCTTGTTTAATACGTTTTAGAGCACGGAAAGATGCACAATATCAAACCTCAGAATCCGGTTCTTTAAATTTTTTTCCGAGGTAAATTCTGTCCCTTTTTTAAAAGCTAACCTGGCAGCTGCCATCTTACCCCCCTCTTTGCTACTCGCTGACACATTCTCTGTGGAAGAGAAGCGTGCTACTTTATTGCATTATGTGAACGTATTGGCTGGAGAGCCCCACGTATAACAAATGCTACCTATGTCCGACCTTTACGACCCAGTCCTGGCCACAAGCGGAGCAAACGATAATCAACTGTGGAATGTATTCAAGACTCCAGGATAATTGTCTTTAATGTGCAAGGTTGTACTATTCAAAATGGCGTCTAAACCAAGAATCCTTGATATAACAAAAATCCACCACAGTCTTCCGCTAAAATTCATCTGGCGTGTGACTTTCATGATAAGGAGGAATCGCCATAGTCCACAAAACAACCATCAAAGTCTCGACCAGCACCCACAACACCCTCAACCTCGCCAAACACCTCCACTTCGTCATCTATGTCAACACCAACACCACACTCAAAGGGAACACTGATCTACAGACCCCTGGGCCCCGAGCACAATTCTGCGACACCATCTCTGACATCGTCAGCGCCCAGGCCCTCGCCTCCGCAGACTACATCCCCCTCGGCGATCTGAACTTTCATCTAGAAAACAACAATGACGTCAACACCAGCCACCTGCAGGACAACCTCGCAAACCTCGGCCTCAAACAACTCGTCACATCGCCCACTCACACAGCAGGCCACACACTCGACCCCATCTTCTCTGCCAGTAGCCACGTCTCATTCAGCCACACCACCGAACTCGGATGGACAGACCACCGCTGCATCCACTTCTCCTACCAAAAACCAGCCACTCACCACCACTGCACACAACCCCCCCCCGACGCAACTGGAGTAAAATCTCAGCAGAACAACTGATCTCCACCCTCGCCCAGGCCCCACCGCCAGAAACCCCGGACCCCGCCACAGCCGCCACCAACCTGCATCGCTGGATAGGAGACTGCGCCAACACCCTAGCGCCAGCTGGTTCACCCCAGACCTACAGAACTCCAAAAGAGAATGCCACAGAATGGATAAGACCTGGCGCCAGGATCCTACCGAAGCAAACCACACCGCACTCAAGGAGTCCATCCGCAAGCATCACCAGTTGATCCGCACCACCAAAAGAACCCACTTCAAAAGCTGCATAGACAACAACGCTCACAACAGTAAAGAACTCTTCGGCATCGTCAAAGAGCTCTCAAACCCCAGGACCTGCTCCAACGAACCCCCGCCTTCGCAGGAGCTCTGCAACGCCCTTGCCACCTATTTCCACTGCAAGATAGAAAAAATCCCCAACAGCTTCAACCCCAAGACCCACCTACAGACCACAGGCACCCTCGAACCCAACGTTCCAAGCAACACCAACCTCCTCCACACCTGGGCCCTCGTCAACAAAGAAGACATCGCCAACACCATGGCCTCCATCCACTCACGATCCCCATCGGACCCTTGCCCGCACCACATATTCAATAAAGCAAGCAACATCATCGCTCCCCACCTCTGCGACACCATCAACAGCTCCTTCGAGTCAGCCACCTTCCCGGAAATCTGGAAACACGCAGAAGTCAGTGCCCTACTGAAGAAACCCAAGGCGGACCCAGATGACCAGAAGAACTACCGGCCGATCTCCCTCCTTCCCTTCCCAGCCAAGGTCATCAAAAAAATCGTCAACTCCCAACTTTCCCGTTTCCTGGAAGACTGCAAGGCGCTCAACACCACCCAATCTGGATTCCGAAAAAAATCACAGCACGGAGACCGCACTCATCGCTGCCACGGATGACATCAGGACCATGCTCGACGAAGGCGAAACCGCAGCACTCATCCTCCTGGACCTATCTGCAGCCTTCGACACGGTATGTCATCACACCCTCCGTACACGACCCCACAACACCCGAATCCGCGACAAGGCTCTCGACTGGATCTCGTCATTTCTCACCGGCAGAACCCAGAGAATCCGCCTCCCGCCGTTCCTGTCAGAAGCCTCCGAGATCATCTGTGGGGTCCCCAAGGGATCATCCCTCAGCCCAACACTCTTCAATGTTTACATGGCCCCACTCGCCAACATCGCACGGACCCACCACATCAACATAGTTTCCTACGCAGACAACACAAAGCTAATCCTCTCCCTCACGAAAGACCCTACAACTGCAAAAATCAACCTCCACAATGGACTTCACGCCATCTCCAGCTGGATGGAATCAAGCCGCCTCAAGCTAAACACCGATAAAACAGAGATCCTTATCTTCGGCTCCGACCCCTCAGCGTGGAACGACTCCTGGTGGCCCAGCTCCCTAGGTATTGCACCTTCGCCCACCACCAACCACGCAACCTGGGTTTCATCTTGGACTCCACCCTCAGCATGACACAGCAGGTCAACGCAATCTCCTCTTCCTGCTACAACACTCTCCACATGCTCCGCAAGATCTTCAAGTGGATTCCCGTTGAGACCAGGAAAACCCGTCACCCACGCCCTAGTCAGCAGCAGACTGGACTTCGGTAACACTTTATATGCAGGGACAACAGCCAAGCTGCAAACGAAGCTGCAACGGATCCAGAACGCATCCGCCCGCCTCATCCTCGATGTCCCACGCTGCAACCACATATCCCCCCCACCTCAGAGACCTGCATTGGCTACCCGTACCGAAGAGGATCACCTTCAAGCTCCTGACCCACACACACAAAGCTCTCCACAACACAGGTCCAACCTACCTCAATGACAGACTCACCTTCCACGCTCCCACCCGCCATCTTCGCTCCGCTAGCCTCACCCTCGCCACTGTCCCCCGCATCAGCTGCACCACTGCCGGAGGAAGATCCTTTTCACACCTCACCGCCAAGACCTGGAACTCCCTACCACTCCACCTACGCCAGACCCAGGACCTCCTGACGTTCAGGAAACACCTCAAGACGTGGCTCTTCGACCAGTAGCACCCCCCTCCCCAGCGCCTTGAGACCCTAACGATGAGTAGTGCGCTTTATAAATCGATTGATTGATAACTTATTTAATTTAGAATAATTGGATCTCTCAGATAGTCTTAACCAAAAGGCACAAATTAACATACAACGAAGGCCTGGGTTCCATGTTTTGCTGTATTATTGAGTGGCCCTGATAGTCAGTGACTTTGGGATAGGAGGAGATCCCACCTATAGGAGCAAACTATGGGCAATGGGCGGACACACACCGCCCCACTTCCTGTGTCAGGGTGCCCCCTCCCCAAGGATATGCCACTAGAGCAGTGGTTTCAAATGTTATAATGCATCATCCCCTCCTCCCCTAGTGGAAAAAAATAATGGAGGCCCCCTCAGAATTTTTCAAATTATTCTAATAAGTTGGCAATGTTTAAATATCTCTAGACTTAATTAAGCATTGCAGTTATGTTACCTTTTTAAAAATACAATACATTTATTTCTGCTTAAAACAAAGCACTGCTATCTGCATAATGCTTCTTTCAGCCCGCACCTGGAGCACCCTCTGGATCACTTGAGGACCCCCACACCCCTCCCCCCGGTTTGAAGACCCCTGCACTAGAGGTAGGCAAAGGAGAGCAGAACCTACCAAGCCTCTGCTCTGGCTTTAAGTACCCATGCACGAGCTGAGCCCTGAAAATATTTGGTATGTAAATCATGCAACAAACATGTTAGAATATGATAGGTGTTGATAGATGTCTTCATTTCAAAATTCGAAAAAGTGTATTTCTTTAACACACTGAAGTGTTTCACCTTAGTACATCAGATTATTCCTCAGCATTGAAAAGCATTTACTAAAAGTGAGTTTTACAACATGCACGTAACATTCCTGCATCCATTCTGCCCTGACAACAATGCTATTAGTAAAGTAAGAGTCAAGTCAGTTGTCATGGGTACCCTATATATGGCCTAAGTTCTTATTATAGACAGTGCAAAATAAAAAAATATAGAGATTTTTTGATCAGCACGTATCCTGAACTCACATATTGGATATGTTCTCATTATGTGATAATGAACAAAAAGGATATTTAGTGAAATGAAATAATTTAGACAAGCAGGGAACCCAGGATGGATCCCAGATTTTCCAGTTCACACTACAGTATGAAATTCACCCATTATTTGGGGATCTCTTTCTGACATCAGTAATGCTTTGTCCTTAATTCCTGGAGGCTCAGATGAGAGCATGGGTGCCAAGCAGAATATATGTTTTATGTTTGGCTGTTTCACATAGCATGAATCTTGCGCAGGAAAATAAGAACACCTCACAACATACACACATGTAATATACCGTTACAGCTTTTTTCCAGCAAAGAGAATTTCGTGAGACTGGTTACTGCACAGCCAAGTCAGGATTTGAAGCCGATTCTCCATGTTTCATAGTCAGCATCTCGAGACACTAGGCCACATCACCTCCAGTGATAGCTCAATTAATTTTGGACAGGAGGTCCAAGAAGAACTTGAGCTGTGCCAGAGCAACACTTCTGGCTTGAGCTTAAACTGGCTCAAACACCTCTATATACCACTGCCACTAAATTGGTTTTGCAAGTATAAAAGATGCCCTGAAAGCAGGTGGGTGGCAGGAAAGCTGACAGGTGAAACAGTGCTGTAGGTGCACAGATGCACCCCTCATGCAGCTGCCCTAACAGAGTTCGAGAGATAGGATGTTTGAGGGATTTCCACTTTAGGAATGGTAGTTACTCAGTTATGTGAGATCCTAAGCTGGGCAACAGGCAGAGCTCAGAGTTCAGACTTCTAACCTTGAAGTTATAACAATACCAGGTGCTCATACGTGTGCAAACTATGTACATCTGGACTACTGAGACTCTTCCAAACTCCAATCTCTAAGAGTATGAGACAAGAAAATATCAGGAGTTTACAACATCTTAGTGATAAATACACCAAACACATTTGCTGCATTGAGAACGACGGACTTAGACCTTCCTTGAGAACAAGGGGTGTCAGGTTTACTTCTCCCCTCATGAAGTACCAATTTACTCTTGCTTTGGGCTTTTTAAAATGTATTTAAAGCAAGTATACTTCACCAGAACTCAACACTTATCCTATATGTTTGAGGTCCTGGGGGATACGGAGACTTTTTAACACTGCTTGGAGTCGTAAGAATCATCCATTGCTTCTGTTCGGGTGAAGCTAATAGTCAGAGATGCAGGGGAGTCAGATTAACTTTACCCCAGTATCAGTTGGCTCTTTTATTTTAGCATGGGTATGGTCCTGACAAACGTATAGCTCCCAGAACTGGAGGGCAACGGAGACCTCAAAAGGTGTAGAACTTTGGAGATTCCAATATATGAATCTGATGGTTGCCCCTGACGCATCGGAAAACCTGGATACTATGGGTAGCTTACCTGAGTGTGACTTCAGAAAGGTAAGAACCCTTCACCAACTCCCAAGAGAAGAGATAACGACCTTCATTATAGACTTCACACAATATGGTATAATAGTGTCCAGAAAAAGACTTAGGCCCTCATTACAAGTGTGGCGGTCAGAGGACCGCTGCACTCCAGGCGATTCAACTGCCACATTACAACCCTGGCAGGCGGACCCGGTTAAAGACCGCCGTCCCCGCCAGGGACATTGTTCCCAACTTGGTGATGGCAGTCTGAGTTGTGGTCAGCCAGAGCGGCGCTGAACTCAGCATTCCGCCAGCCTTTCCATGGCATGGACCCTGCCATGGAAAGGTTGACAGAAAGCCAGTGCCGGGGTGCACTGGGGGGTCCCTGCACTGCCTATGACTACCGGTCCACCTGCCCTCCACCTTCTGCTTTGCAGGGGGGCGCTGGAGTGCTACAATATTGGCCTCGGCTCCCTTAAGGGAGCCAAGACGAATATTGTAGCACTGTTCCCACCAGACTGTTAATGTCATCCTTTCCCAAAATACCAAACAATCCGTATTTATCTAAAGTTGATTTTGAGAGGGCTCATAGGGTTCACAAGAAATCTAGTATGGTGTCTGTCATAGGATGGTAAAGGACTTTACACCCTACAAGACATGGCCAAGATAACTGCTGGCAGAAGAAAACACGTTTTGGAGTTAAGACCTGCTTAGAAAGGCAGAAATGTGACATTTGGCCTTGTATATTGCTGTCTATCCAAGGTTATAGATAAGAACAAAACTAAAACATATAGTGACCGTAATAAATTCAAGGGTTACATTTTCACTCAAAAGGAGGATGACGAACATTTTGGTAAGTGTTTCTAAATTAATTCTTCCACATTTGTATTATTTTGTCTGTGTCCCTACAGTTCAAATGTTTAATTGCCATTCCTTAAAAGGGGCTTTTCTTTTTAATGTTAGGATATCGGTGATATACTTCTCCATGTTCCACAGGACAGGATTTGTCTATTTTTATTTCTATTTCTCCATAGGCATATTTTTTATATTAATGGTTTTTGTAATTTCTATAACTACTGGCTTTATTTTTGTGTGGACCGGTGAGCAGCTGATGTTATCTATCAACTTGTGATTTCAAGATATCCACTCCTTGTGTCATCCATAGGTAGATTAATCAGTCTTTTCCTAGTGGAACTTGGCTGTAGTCTTATTTCTATGCACTCTCCTTTAAAGTCGGTTATACTTTAGGTGTCGTACTGAACATGTTACTTACCTCTGGTAACGCCTTTATCTTGTAAAGACTCAATCTAGCAGCAGATTCCTACCTTAGAATATTCCCCAGATGTCATATCGGATCCAGAAAATATAGACCAGTACCTCTGCAAGCCAGTAGGTGGTGTCAAACGGTGTTGTAGGCATGTGCGCCAGAAGTGACGTGCGCTGTGCAAATAGTTACCCCATCTGAAAGCGGTGACATCAGTATCTTACACATGACTTTTAATGACTATTTCTGCACCAAATGCACAGAACCATGCTGGAAGGCTGATTTACCTCTGTGCAGATTCGAAGGTCCTACAAAGACCAGTTTAGTCAGAAAAGTCTAGTTTGTAGAACAGGGAAGCAGGAAGGGTCAGTAAGGAATTTGCAGCTAGATAGAGTCTCTACAAGAAAAAGCGTTACAGAGGGTAAGTAACCTGTCATGTGATATAGAATTCAAGCCACAGGTTCCTTACCTTAGAATAGATTTCAATCATTACACTCCCCTACCCCCCAAAGGTGGGCCTGCAAATTGTCTCAGAGCGAAAATTCCTGGAGGAATGAACTGGTGAAGTGCCCATCAAAACAGGACCCAACTGTCAAGACAATAGTGTTTGGCCAACGTGTGCAAGGATGCCCATTTAGTAGCCTGACAGATATCCAGGACAGGGACTCCACGAGCTAATGCAGTTGATGCAGCTTTACCTCTGGTGGAATGAGACTGCAACCCCTCAGGGTGTTGATTCCTAGCTAACACACAGCAGATCCCAATGCAGATTACAACCCATCTAGAGACGGTTCCTTTCTGCACTGCCTTCCCCTTCTTTGTACCAGTGAGCCCTACAAAGAGTTGATCATCCACCCAGTGTTCTTTGGTATAATCAATAAAGAATGACAGTGCCCTTTTAGGGTGCAGGCTACAGAGTCTCACTTACTCCTTGGAGGGGCTACAGAGTCTCACTTACTCCTTGGAAGGGAAAGGTGAATCAAAGGAAGTCGGCAGCGTGATCATTTGGCCAATGTGAAAGGGTGTCACAAGCTATGGCATAAAAAATGCACTAGTTCAGAGACGAGTCTATCTGGAAAGAAGCTGGTGTATGGAGGTTAAACGGAAAGACCCTACACTTTGGGGACTCTCATAGCTGATATGATGGCCATCAAGAAGACTGTCTTGATTGCCAAAGTCTAAGAGGGCAACTCTACATGGGTTTCTGGGAGAACATATCAAATAGGATAAAACCAAATTAGGATCCGTTTGGAGAATAATTAAATGTTTGAGAAGAAACATATGCTGAACCCTTTCAGAAAACACGTCACAATGGGTGACAAACAGGGAGGGTTGATCCAACACCCAAAAAAATGCCGAAGTGGCTGAGAGATACCCCATATAACTGTGTGCAGAGCAAGGCCTTGCTGGGCTAGGGACAGAATAAACAACAACACTTCGGACAGGGGTGCAGAAAGAGATTTCCCAGCTCAACAAGCCACATACTTGTCCCAACAGCAGGCATACACAGTTTTTGCTCAGGGATGCCTAGTTGCTAAGATGACATCACAAACCTTGGGTGGAAGCTTGAAGACCCTCAACTGTCTGTAGCTCCAGAAGCCTGATGTGGAGCCAATTTTCCTTCGGACACCAGAGGCCCCTGAACTCCACCTCTTTTAGATGGCCACCTCAGCCGAGAAGCGATTCATCAGTCACCACCCACTGAGCCATCTAGGTGGGTATGGGAGAGGGGTCTACCAAGGACACAATTGCTGTCCTTCAACTACAACTGCACATCTTTTGCAGTCTCGCCCGAAATCTTGAACTGGTTGGAGAGATTCCTCTGATGCCAGCCCCCTATGACTTTAGATGCCACTGCAAAGCCTGCAAATGCAATCATGCAAACTTCACCAGCAGGATGTGCGAGACCCAGTAGTCTCAGAGTCAGTCACACTT
The DNA here is from genome assembly GCF_031143425.1 of Pleurodeles waltl. NCBI lineage: Eukaryota > Metazoa > Chordata > Amphibia > Caudata > Salamandridae > Pleurodeles > Pleurodeles waltl. The sequence goes on from NC_090450.1 coordinate 568,346,975, forward strand.
AAATCCAGGTCTAGTGTTGAAACATCAGGGTCATAGCCCAAATGTCCTGGACTCTGCTCCATAGCGTAGGCTGGGAATTGCACCATGTCCAGAATGCTCAGATGAAAGGGAGCGTCTGAGAAGGAAACAGGTGTGACTTTGGCATGTTGATAGTGAACCTCAGTGAATGCAGGAGGTCTGCTGTACTCTGTTGGTAGGTAATGACTGCCTGGAGAGAGCCCTCCTTCAGCAGCCAGTTGTTCAGGTAATGGAAGATTGCAGCACATTTATGTCAGTCAGGTGTCCCAATCACTGCCATCACCTTCCTGAACATCAGAGGGGCATTGGTGACCAAAAGGAAGCACAGCAAACTGGGAATGCTCCTGGCCCACCATGAACCATAGATAACTACAAAAAGCCTGCATGATGAAGATGTGAAAATATGCATCCTAAGGTCCGGCACTACCATCCAGTCTCTAACGCAGACAGGACTTGAGCAAGTCTTATCATCTTGAATATCTCATTTCTTAGGAAGACGTTGAGAGGGATCAAATCTAGGGTAGGGCGGAGGCCTAAGTCTTTCTTTGGCACCAGAAAGCAGCCAACCATGACCTACTTCTGATGCTGGCACCCTCTCAATGGCTCCTTTGGCCAAAAGAGTCTGCACTTCCTGGCACAACAAGGAGAGGTGGTCCTCTATCAGCTGATCTGAGGATGGTGGCATGAGCAGCGGGGTTCCTAGGAGTGGAAGGGCATAAAACCCCTGGACAATTTGATGCACCCACTTGTCGGAAGTAATAACGTGCTACTGGGGCAGGTGACGCCTGATCCTGCCTCCAACAGGGTGCCATGTTGTTGCAAGGGCATACACTGAAGCGGTTTTGAGGCTGCAGCTTATGGAGCATGGGGGACTGGGCAGATCTCTGGCCTTGGTTCCTACTGGACTTGTGTGAGACACACCTGCAGTCATGAAAAGGCTATGACACCTGTTGGCCATGATGGCTTTGTTGGATAGCACGCAGCTGATAGCCTCTACCATAGCTATGGAAGGAGCAAAAAGAGTGAGGCTTGCGTGGGGTCATAGCAAGCCCTAACAACTGGGCGGTGACCCTACTCTGCATGAAGTGCTCAAGCACTCAGTCAGCTTTGTCGCCCATAAGGCGAATGCCACAGAGGGGCCTGTTCATAAGGGATGTCTGGACATCCCCCAAAAAGCCAGATGACCTCAGCCAGGTGTGGCAGTGGAGTGCCAACTAAGGGCTAGGCCCCACACATGACTGAACCCATTGTGAAAGTTATGAATTCACAACGGTGGTCAGTCCGGATCCATTAAAGGCTGGACTGGCACTGAGGGTGAACCTGCCAGCAGAAACCCAATTGGTGCACTTCCTGGACCCATGGGGCCCTAGGGCACCCCAGAGGGTTCCACACACCCAAAAATGAGGGGCAGAGCCTCATAAAACTGCCTGAGTTGGACCAAGGTTATTCCATCTCCAGGAAACTCAGGGAGGCACAGGGGAACTCATCCACAGGTTCAGCGGGTGAAGTGTAGGGGCAGGGCCTAGACTTGGGGCGTCATTCCTGCACATCATATGATGACTCGGACTGGCACTGTGAAGTCTAAGAGCACTTCGACTTCTTGGACTACATATGCTTGTGGATTCATGGTGCAGCAATCAAGACAGCTCCAGGAGTAGTGGTCTAGCACCACAGGCAAACCAGGTGGCAGTTCATCACAGACATTTGCCTGTGATAGCCTTCGCAGGGTTTAAAACTCACTGACTTTTATATGAAATGCCTGGCACACTGGGAGCAGAACTGCTTAAAAAATGAAAACAATGTCAAACATTTGACCAAAAATTGACCAGTGTAGTTCTTTCTGACCTATGCTGATGGTGTGAAAAGAACTGATGTTAGCATGCCGGGGTGATGCCTATATAGGCACTGCACACGTCATAACTGGCGTCTACCATGCTGGGCCGATCATCACCACCTAGTGGTGCACCGGGGTACTATTCAAGATTTTCAGGATCTAGCATGATGCCTGGTAATATTCTAATGTAAGGAGAATTTTATTTATAGGGTCTATTTTTCACGTTTTTTTGTATTTATCTGGTCACGGACCATTTTCTTTTGCATTTGCTCTTTTTTCCTCCATAAATTACTAAATTTATGTGTTGGAACATTAAGGGTCTAAATAATGCTACGAAAGACAAGTTCTCTCACACTTATCTAGGTTTGTGGCCCATACTGAATTGCTACAATAAACGTGTGCTGCGGGAAGGCGTTTGGTGAGTATGTGTTACTGTTGTCCTGCTTTTAGTAAAAATAATTGAATCATCCTGGTTTATAAAATGCCTGAATTCTTATGTGAAGACTCCAGAATGTGATTCTGAGAGTAGATGGTTGTTTTTAGATGTCCTGTTACACGACATACCCTTAACTATCCTGAAGGTTTATGGCCTTAATTCATCTGACATCTCTTTTTGGAAACATATCAAAGTAAAAATTACTACAGTTAGTACACATAAGATTTTAACTTTTAACTAAATTATATACCCTTTGATGACAGGAAATCCTCTTGTAAATATACCCCCCATAATTTGTAAAAGGCTTTTAAAAATATGATACTCTAGAAAGCATTGTTGGATTTTTGGAGACTTTGCATATCAGATAAAATATACTTTTTTTCTCTCCAATCATTTTATACTCAATCTTGGACTAAGTTTTAAAGTAAACGTTTAACTAATAACTTTGGTAATTCAGAAACTGGATCTAAATTGATCTCTGACCAATATATTTTTTTGAAATGTTGTTATAATAGATGGAGATTTAACACCATGTCAATAACTCAATACGTTTACAAGTTTACAAGTTAATTATTAACATTTAATCTGGCCCATAACAATTCTGTTCTGTCTTATAAAACATCAACCAGAAAAGTTATTACTGCTAAAGAAGAAAAAAAAAGCTACTTTTTTCCAAAAACAGAAACAGAGTGATTGCGTCACAATAAAGGTTTAAAAACAGCTCAACTTTGCAGAGCTCGTTAAAGGGACCTACACAGGGCCACATTTGAATGTAATAAGCTTACAACAGAACACATCCCTGGAATGTTATTCAAAGTTAAAGTTGAATTTCATGGGTTAAAAATAAAGTGGAACTGCCTTCCATATGCCCCACTCCAAATGTTAACCATATTTACAGCTCGCACATCTATAGCTATGCCCTCCAGAACATTCCAGAATACAGTCCCCTGAAAAATAAGATTCTTATAGGCCGAAAGGGTAAAGGGAGGATTTCTCAGATTTATAAATCCCTGGTAATAAATATCCCTACATCCCTGACCTTCCTGAGGAAGCAAATGGGAAGGCCATGTAGGGAAACTGGACGAAGCGGACTGGAGATATGCTTGTATGGCAAATCAAACCTTGACAATCTATGCTAGACTCCGTTTTATACAGTTTAAATGCTTGCATCAGATGTACATGATCCCCCATCATCTGCAAAAGGCTGGACTTCTTGCCTCCTCCACATGCTTCAAGTGCAGGGGCTCGTGGGCAACTTTTTTCATGAGGTCTGGTTATGTCCTGTGAAACAGGAATACTGGGGTGGGGGGGTACTGGAAGTGTTGTCTGCGATGGTGGGCATAACCATTACCAGAGACCCCAAGATCACCCTGCTGGGTATACTTGCTGATCTGGGAAGATCCACAGGAGAGAGGATATTGGTGGCGGTGGGTACGGTGATTGCCAAAAGAGATATTGCCTGAACCTGGACTTCCTCTGCGGCCCTCTCAATCATGATCTGGTCTTGGTGCATGGACTGATGTGATACATTAGAGGAAGTTATTTATGAGGCCCGGGGAGGCTCCTGCAAATATGACAGGATCTGGAAAAAGTGGTGGGACCATTACAATATGTGTACCAGATGACCCTGGGACATCAGGTCATTGTAATTATGGGCTCTGTGTCTTTAAAGTTAGCTGGGAATGTGACCCGAAACTGATGTATTATAATGTGATTCATTGCTTGGGACAGGCAAACGTTTTGTTGTTATTGTACAAAACTGCAATACATTGCATCAATTAAAAAAAAGCGGGAAAACCTTTAGTAAATTACATAAAAGATAAATATAATATATTTACTACTGTAGATAGATATAGTAAAGTGAAGAACTTCTCATTTGGAAATAACTGAAGTGTCAATTTTTACATTTATATAAACAAGATTCCATAATTAATAATGATATTCTCATCAAATATGTTTTTACTATAAGACATTCTTATTCTCAGGTAGACTTATCCAAATTAGAAAAGGACATAACTTTAAATTAAATCAAAAATGCATTTCATACATCAAAAGAGGTAAAGCCTGAGGCAAGACTGGGTTTCCTAGTTCATTTTATTGCATATTATCTATCTGATTCATTACTCATTGGCCACTTGATATATATATATGTATATATATATATATTTATTTTTTTTAATCGGAAGGGAAACCTCCAGATTCCTTTGCTGAAGCCATGATATGCCTTACTGGATACAAGGATAAGGATATTATTCTTTGTACAAATGTCAGACGTATCTGGCATATTAAGGATTATTTCTGATTTTACTTGGTTGGAGCAATCTGGTTTTGTAATGGAACATCTGTCATCCGAGAAGATTCATACTTATTTGAATCTACTTATCTTTATTTACAGGGGAGGATGCATCAAGGTTGTCCTTTGTCCCATTTATTATTTATACTCTCACATGAACTATTTTTACACAGAATCCATCAAAATTCTAACGGTAAGGGGTTTTGCTATGTCTAGAATGAAACCAAGTTTTCATCACAGGTGGATGATGTCTTTTTACACATTACAACCCACAGGCATTTTTTAACATTAAAATCAAGTGTTTGGGCTTTTGGTTCACTTCCACTCTTACAGACAATGTGAATTAATTTAAGTTTGGAGTTTAACAAACAAAACATCTTTAATATAATTGAGGAAATGAATTCTTTGTTCTTGCCCTGCTTGCGTGATCTTAGGATTTGTGAGGTTAGATGTTATTAAAGTTTTGCTATGCCCACTATATAATATCTAATATCTATGGTATATGTTAATCGAATATTTCCATTGCTAGGTTGAAATTACCTAAAGACCATGGAGGTGTTGAATTCTCTGATTTCTTCTTATATAATACATCTGTTTACTGAAAACAAACAGAATATTGGTTGTTAGACTTAAATCATGTTATATTACCTATTTGAGTGTATATATAAGGTATGCTTTAATTTCCCCGTTCTCTTTTGGGGAATTTACATGTATGGTTCAAAAACACACTTCACATTCTTACTGTATCCTTAAAACACATGGAAAATTTTGTATCCCACCCTACTTGATAATGCATATAAAAATATTATTTTCTTGTTTCCTCTATTTGACATAATAGGAATATAAAAATGTAAAAAAAGATAGTATATTGGAGAGGTTGTAAGCATTACTTGGACTCACCAACTTCTTAATCACAATGCCTTTCATCCTTTTTCTTAATTATAATGTAATTTCACCATACCTCAGACTTTTTCCCTACAATATGAGAAGCTTAAACTGGTTATTGTGGATGTAACCATATTTAACTCACACACTATTTCTGCTGGGGTTCCTGCCTTAGATAACTGTTGTAACATTTCAATGTTTAAGGCTTCAAAAATGTATCTGTGGCATTTTAATAATCCCTATTTGTAAAACCAAGTCACAGTGGATTTAGGAATCAAACTTCCATAATCTCTGGCCTTCAAAAATATGATCTGATATATGGAAGGAATTATAGACTGCAGAAGTAATAAGCAACCATAACTAAGACTGTACGCTTTTTTCAAAAGTCAATGTTTTATTTCTCCATGTCCTTTCAATAAAATGGACTTCTCCTTATCAGGCCTTGAAAAATCTACTCACCCACTTGTTAAAGAGAGTCATATTTTATCAGGTCAAACTATTTTTCTGACCTACTAGTCCCTTCTGGCGAGTTGATGAACAGGTGTTCTGTTCAGTCAGAAGGTGGAGGAGCAATAAAGATGCATCTAAATCTTGTTCTTATTTTGCCACATTTGCTTTGTGACAGAGGTAAAAAATCAGCTTGTCTTCTTACAGTTACTTTTCCTTCTGACAGCAGAGTTCCAGGATTTTGTAAGGTGAACTGTCTGCTGTAAAAAGAGTTGGAAATGAAAGGCTGTGGGGTGTTAGTTTTTTCTTAACACACATTTAAATAACTAAGTCAACTGTACAAAGTTCAAAATGTATTTCAGCGGTTGTTAAAGCCCATTTTTTTGTTTTCTTTGTGATGAAAGACATATTTTAATAGGATGAAAACAAATCAGAACACTACTTGGTGAAGTGCAAAAAATGAATATGTTTTCTGAAACCCAATGTTCACAGATTATTGTTAATACACTGCATAGTTTATCAATAAAGCTGCAAGTTAGTGGGAAGGGTTTTCGACATTTCTTGGAAATGTACTATCTGTAAATGACAGTGCGCTACCACATCATGCTTAAGGGATATATTTATTAAAAGTGAGTGTTTAAACATAAACTGAGAAACACTCCTGTCCTGATGGTAATGCTATACGTGAACTAAGAGGCAAGTTATGGATCTTGTGTACCCAATGTGTGGGCTAGATTCCTATTATGCACAGAGCAAATGTTTAGTGTATTTTATCAAACAAAAGTTTTTTTTGTACAGCAGAAATGCTGATCTCAAATATTTAAAGGTACACTCATATGTGAGAACGAAGAAAAAGGTGACTTTGTAAAATAAAATATCTGCCTAGGATCACATAATTTGAGACCCATGTACAGGTCATGTGCATTACAGTTAGGTCAAGTAGATTATTCAAATTTCTTTCCCTGCAGGTCTAGTAACATTTTAATGATTTTTTTTTAGGCCTGCTTATCAAATTTATATTTATCATACAAAAACTCTTTAAGTATTTTCTCACTTCTCATTTAAGTGCCCAATGGTTAAAGTATTCTGGTTGAATATATGGAGGAAACGTAATGTAATGCCATTTTACATATGTGTTCTTTTTTAATACTACAGTGTGTTATTAGATAGTCTTATTCAGAACTGGCATTCTTTACCCTCTATCTGGAGGACTGCTTAGAAAATTAACCAACATTAACATATTAGTAGAGTGTATATTATTCAAATGGCTAAATGTACAACTGAATATTTTAAAATGTACTGTAAATGTCAAGGAATATGAAATTGGAGGCTAAAAATTAAATTGGTATCCTAAGATTGATTTGTGGGAGAAGTGCAGGTACATCAAACAAAATATAGTATGGATGATGTCTAAAGTGAATTTAGAAAAGCTCCAACTTTCCTATAAAAATTAACATTCTAATTTTTGTTACTTTTTTTTGTTTGCAAATTAAATAACATGTGTTATCTTTTGTGTATGTGTTTGATGGAATGTCTGTTTATGTATTTTTTGTATATGTCTTGACATTCAAATCATCAACACTGTTTAGCCCAATCTGCAGCAAAAAGATTAAAATGTTGCCATTAGCATCTTAATTTAAATCTGCAATGCTAATTCCAATAGAATACCAATTTCACCAACCCACCATCAGAGTTGCTGGCTGGCTAACACAATTCCCAAAACAAGACACAAGACAGCCACATGGGAGAAATAAACTAGAAGGGTCACCCAAAGATATCAAGAGTGTTCAAACAGTCATAGTCTAATAAGGATGCTAGGTTTGCCTTAATTATGGTCATAATAGTAATAAGGATAGATTATTAAAACGTCTACAATTATCACATAAACCTTTATCAGAAATAAATGTTTGGCATTAGAGTGTAATGATTAGACCAGCCCCTAAGGGACGCCACAATAAAAATAGAATTTGGAAGAAACATGGTCATGTAACCATATTGTTAGCCCTTAGAGAGTATTACCACATGAAACAATAAAAGTAATGCAGTGTAACAATATATTTAGCCCCTAGAGGGCATAGTGCATTACGCATTTTTAAGCCTAGCACAACTATTCCAATGATATTACAAACAAGGCCCTTAAAACATAACTTCTATCAGCTATAAAAACAAAAGTTCTAGCCATGAGAAAGTTAAACAGACATTGAATGGTGGTAAGTGTTATTATTTTGGAGCCCCCGCTAACATGGTGTGGGCACCCAGAGATGATGTAGATAAAAAGAGCACATTGAGGTCAATGCTTTGAATGTGGTCCCATTGTCCTAGGACCACCACATGCTGAGTTATGAGCAATTTTTTGTAAAAGTAATGCCCTGCAAAGCATTATGGGACAAGTTTCCTTGCCACAAATATTTTTAATATGTTGGTATGACTGCAATGCTTGGACAGCCCTTCGAGGACCCCACAATCAAAATAGCAATTGTAAGAAACATGGTCATGTAACTATATAGTTAGCCCCTAGAGGGCATAAGCACACAAAAAGAAAATGGCAATAAATAATGCAGCGTAAACATACATTTGGCCCCCTACAGGGCGTAATTCATTACATATATTCAGATGTAACAGGTCTATAACAATGATAATGCAAACAAGGCCCTTAAAACACAAGCAACTCCCAGCTGTAAGCCCTGAGAGAGCTTAAACAGACACTGAATGGTGGGAGGGGTTATTATTTTGAGGTCTCCACCAACATAGTGTGCAGACCCAAACATGACGTATCCAGAAAGAGCATGATGTTCTGAACATTTTGGTGGTGGTCCCATTGTCCTAGGACCACACAGGCTGAGTTATGATCAAAAAAATTTTTTAAAAGTAATGCCCTGCAAAGCATTATGGGCCGAGTTTTCCCGAATGCAGCGAATATTGTAGTATCAGCTCTCCCGCTGTGCCGGGAGAGCTGCTTTGCGGTTTTCTGTTTTATGTAAAACATTTACTAATTTCAAGTGTTTTAAGGGGAGAGCCACAAGAAATTACTCTGATTAGGTAACTATGAACAATGTAACCAGCACTCCAATACCACCAGTCAGGTTCACGCTGTTGTGCCGGTTCCTGCAGTGAGCACCCTGGCTGCCATGCAGCACGAAGAACAGAGACAAAAGAAATAATTTGCCCAAGCTGAATTATATTGGCAATCGTGCAATAATCCATGTAGCAGGGGCAGTCTGCAAGGCGTGACAAAAACAGGCTCAACGCGGGACAAACGCAAAGCATTTACTAACAACATCAAATGATTTTTGAAAAACAAGGCCATGAATGAGTGAAAGTGTTAGGCATGACATGGGCGTGATTAAAAGCCCTCAATACTTACAACAGGTTAAAGCGCTGGCACGCTTGACCTAAAAAGAGAGTAAAATGTAATAAACAAAATTACACCAAAGTGACAACAATCTAATAAGGAGAACTAGATATGAATTGCTAAAGTTTTAAAGTAGGAATAGCTCCATGGAGGACAAAGTAACAGTGATAGTCAATGGTCTCAGGAGACCAGAACTTAGCAGCAATTTGAGGCTGGCTGCAATGAAGCACTGGTCAGATACACCAACTAGGTTTATCCTGGTCAAAGATTTTACCTTCTGACCTATTCCTTTAAGTCCCAATCCACCACAGGAGTCCACTTCTAAAGTTCCCAGGACCTCAGGGAAAACACTTAGAGACTCACATGGTGTCAGGCAGAGTCCAACAGCAGAATCCAGTAGTTCCAGTTGCCACTGGTTAGCAGGGTACATTCATGGAAAGGACACTTGCAGCTTGTTGTATTCTTGTGGCTTGAACAGGAGGTCAGCCTTATGACACTTAGAGTCCACTTCTGAGTCCATTTATTTGTCCTGGGTGCAAGAGAGAAAAGGACCAGTTCTTCAGGACTACCCTCAAGTCAAAGCGGGGTAATCTCTGCCCACTCCCACTCAGGTGAGCCTATTATTTGCTTTTGGGAGGCATTGCACATCTTTTCAAAAGCTAATCACTGGCTGAGAGGAGCTGGAAAACAAATGGAAATTAGCCTCAAGGAACTTCAAACAGGGAAAAGGTAGCTGTCTAAAAGGAATTTCCTTACTATTTACTAAAAATCTGACTTCCCAATTTAATTGAATATTTAATAATTATTGAAATTAGTTGTTTAATTATGTTTCTACCTAGTCGTTCCCAAGATACAATATTAGGATTTTAATATGTACTGTAGTGGATGGTACAACATGTGCTGCAGTTCTCTAGCAGCATTTAGCTTCAAGGCACTGGGTACACCTTGTACGATATACTGGGGGCTTACATGCGACTTAAATATACCAATTAGTAATACGTCAATCTAAACATGTTTCAAGGGGGAGCACAGGCACTTTACTACTGTTGACAAGGGGTAAAGCAAACAGAGTTCTAAAGCCAGCATAAATATAGGGTCAAGCGGAAGGTGAAAAATATGGGTGTGACCACACAATAAAGGCTGATTTTCTACAGTGATCTATATTTTTATAGCTATCTCTAATCTTCGACAGGTTTTTTGCCTCCTTCTCATACAATAGTTTATCCAATATCAAGTCATTTCCTCCTTTATTGAAGGTTTTGATTATAATATTGGTAGCCTCCTATAAATAATGTATTGCCACACTCTGTTTTTGGGCATCTCAAAACTGCATTTTATTTTCCATAAGGGTTTTAGATCTTTCACCACTAATTCATGAAACACTACAAACTGATCATAGGGAAGGGCTGGTATGTATCTAGTCTTTACTTCAAATCCCCTCTAACTCAGAGTGACTATGGAGGCATTACCTTGTCTCAGTATGCCTGTTCTCCAACCTATCCTGTTCCTGCTTCAATTAATACAATACTCTCAGTTGCTCAATGTCTCCAAAACATAGCCTAACTTCCATACTGACTGCTTCAATTGTAATTGTTCATGGATGGAGACCATGATACTAGATCTGAATTAAAACAATGATAGAGTAAACAATTTGCAATCATGTTTAAGATATACAAAGGACTATTATGTATGCATAAAAATGACAGTATGTGTGATAGACATGTGATGTATGTCTTCCAACACTGGAAGACATCAGTATTTCTTCCAGATTTATTAGTGGGGTTTTTAAGAATAGCCAGTAGAGTTACAAGTAATCATTTTTTGCCTTGACAAAGACCCAAGACTGAGTCAGGATGCATACACAATGCCACATGAATAAAGCACTTTGGCCCATTTTTATACTTTTTTAGCGCCGCTTTTGCGCCGCTTTTTGACGCAAAAACGGCGCAAACTTACAAAATACAATTGTATTTTGCAAGTTTGCGCTGTTTTTGCTCAAAAAATGATGCAAATGCGGCGCTAAAAAAGTATAAATATGGGCCTTTATTTTTATTCTTGGTGTGTAGCATAATTTTACTATGAGCAGTTCTTTGGGGGCACGGGGTGATAAACGGGGAAATGCATCCTTTGAAAGGCACCGATGTTCGAAGGAGCAAATAACCATATGCTGCTCTAAAATTCATTGCTTTATATGTAGTCTTTCTTCTAAAATAGGTTCCCTTACACTTGCTGAATTCAATTCTGTTTTAGTAACCTTAATTATTACGTATTTTACGTAAAATCCTTTATTTTTGTAATTATGTGTGTGTGTGTGTGTGTGTGTGTGTGTGTGTGTGTGTGTGTGTGTGTATGCAAGACTTCAGTTCTGAAAGTGCCCTTTGTGAACAATAAGATAAATTCAATTTTCTGATGTAAAAGGGGACCTCTCCATACACACAAAAGTGGTAGGTTCAAGGAATGTGCAAACGTTTATGAAACTCCTGCAGTCCCATTGAGATGAAAAGTACTATCAGGAACAAAAAAGTATTTCCAATTAATCTTAAAATGTACCTAAACATACCGTTTTAGTTGAACGTTCCATGGCATCTACTAAAATCTCTGTGAGCGCTGTAACTTTCTTCATTAATAAAAACAAATTAATTTTATAGGAATTCTGAATCGTGACCAAAATGTTATAGATTTGACCTATGTCTAAGGTCACCAGATCCCTCGGTGTCACCAATGAAAAACTGCTTCAGTCCTGGACCCTTCTACAAATCATTTCATGTGTATTAATTCAATTGGATTAAGGGAAGTGAATCAGGACTGCAAACCCCAGAATGAATGAGGTTGTTGTAAAAAAATGTAGGCCTGGAGCATTACTACTTTGGTGACTCAGAGTCCTCTAGTTGGTAACCTTACAATATGTCTCTGTAATATGGTTAAATAAAAAACACATTTGTATAGCCAAATGATGCAGAGTGGAAATAACATCAGATGAAACGTTAGTCATTGGTCACTTTCAACACATGCTCAAATTATACACCCATCCAACGACACAGAGCCACGAACCAGTGACTATTTATTGAGTATAAAACTATTCAAATATACGAACTCTGCAATAATACAGTGCACTTCCTTCGTTTAGTACTGCTTGCTGTGGGTGTTAGCCCTGCTCTCCACCGCGACCAGGGTCAAGATTACAAAACTGCTCTTGGATTCAGTGTAATGGTAGCTTAATGGTGCAACAATTAGACACCTGCGTTTATAGGGACATTTAAGCTAAAGTGCAGATAATAGGTTTCTAACTTTGGAATTATAATCCCTGAAATTGCACAAATGTCATTTGGACGGTTCAAAGAAAGAGCGAGAGAGAGAGAGAGAGAAATTCTGCATTTTTACACATTTTCCTTAATTACACAAAATATCCGACATATATTTACAAAGTTTGAATGGATGCTTTACTTAAAAATACCCATATTGAACAAACAGCATTATGAAAATAGCATGAATATTTAACCTAAAAAACATTTACCCCAATACCAAGAAGATTATGACCACCAATTATTATGAGAGGCGGATGAAGAGGTGTGAATGACAATGACTGTGTTGCGATAGTGGTTTAGGGGTTTCTCCCATCCAAAAAAAACCCAGAAGCAACATGGATTTATGTAAAATTGTATTAATGGTCTCTTGGTAATGTTGGAGTGGTAATGATTTTCTTTATTATTGCATCAACTTCGTCCCGTAGAAAATCCCTCAGGGCATCCGAAAGGAGACCCTTACACGTTCTTAAACATGAATGGGTCTGTGACTAAAATTCGCAATGTGACAGCAAAAGCATGAAAGTCCTTTTTATTTTTAAGTGTGCCATACAACAGCAACAACATGATTTAAGCCCGATTAAACTTTGACGATTCGAAATAAAGTACTAAACAGTCAACTCCCTGCTTGCGTTAACTGTAAACATCAGACTGCTAAGGATTGTTCTACAGAGCCAACCATGCCTTCTTAAAAAGCAGCACCAAATATCAATCTGGTTAAAACCCGCCAGGGATACAAATTAAGATTTGTCTAGTACAGCAAAGCAGCCAACAGGAGCCTTGCTCCAAAGATTGGCAGGCTTTGAAAAGGGAAAGAAGTGTAGCGTTTAATTCAATTTTTTCACTAGAATTTATCCTGAGCTGAAATCAGGTCCCATCAAGCTCTGTTGATTCAGAAGTCTGCCCTTTAGGGTGTAATCAAAGCATGGTATAGTGGGTCTTACAAACAGGATCCCTTTCTATAGCTTTGGTCAATCCTTTAGAAAGTGCCTCACACTTTGCTAACCAGTATATACTCCAACCAATAGAGTGCTGCTGATCTGGACACCAAAACAAGTGCCCCAATCTTGAATGTTTTAGAACGTTCACTTTACTTCCTCTTAGGAAGGAAGCTGCTTTCAAACCCCAACCTGATCTATGCAGGGTCAGTTGCTCTAGCCAAGTAAAGGTTTGGTGATAACATTCCCTGTTACACTGTTAGCCTCCATCTTTTTTAAGGCAGATAGAGTCAATAAACCAATAAAATGGTGATGACAATGTGATGGCAGACAGCTAATGGAACGCACCATCTACTCCTACCAAACAATGGGAAGTTTATTTGAGAAGCAACATAAAAAGAAGTATTAGGATCTAGTTTTGCTTTAGAAACACTATATGCTCAGGACACATCCTCTGTTGCAGGATCTTCCATTCGACGATAGAGTGACAATGAACTCAGGGTGTCTGAGCCTCCAGAAAGGGCTTGGCATGCTCGAGTTCTTAAGAGTTTTTTTTTTTAAAGCAGAGTAGCCACACTGGAGATCAAGATTAACAACCACAGAGAGGCATGGGAGGGACGCCTAAGAAAGCAGTGTTCCTCTACTCCAAAACACAGTGATGGTAGAGTGGGCACAGACCTACACTGCCATTCCTTTGCAAGAGACCCCAGTAGTAAACCAGGCCTTGAACCTGACAAAGCAGATCCGATGGCTGCTTGGAGATCCATCTGAGCCTGAAAACTAAAGGAACGCCCCTATTGAAATGAATATCACTGTCTCCTAAAACGTGTAAGCTTAAATACCAGTAAAATAGTTCAAAATTCATTAAATTAATAAAAGACAAAATATTTTGGCACATGTTCACCATATACTTTACCTTTAAAAAGTTGTTATTTATCCACACAGTGTGTACAATGTTAAACTTTACATGATTGTTATTAAAAAAAGGTTGTCAAAATTTTCCATTCCACAGTTGGAAATAGGTTTTCGTATTTATAGGCTAGGGTAGAGAATAGAGAAATCTACATGGATTAGTTACAGAGCACCAATGCAAATTTGCACATATGAAATAGGTGGAAATGGGTGAAATGTCCCAAGGCATTTTCATAAACTGAGATTAAAAGAAAGACCTTCTTTCTAGATCACTGAAAACATTGTGAAAGCTCAGAGGACAACAGCCCTAATCACAAAAGTGCAAACTGGAGGAGGTAAAAATAAAACAGTGTGGATAGAGTGTGGGAAGCATCCATACATTGCCTTTTCACATACTGGTGTGCTTGGTACGACTGGCCACATAGTAGACTTACAGGTGGCAGAATTGTAGACCTGACAACCACATACCTACTACTAACCACAGTTTTGTGTCTGCTGTAGTAGTGCCAGGTGTGTCTTAACTGTGTTGTGGAATACAATCTAGATCTCACTCCTTTGCAAGCTAGCCCTCACTCCCTCGATTCTGCCACCAGCATGCAACGCTTGGGAGAGGTCTTCTCCAAGTGTGACAAGACTGGTCCTGGGCATTAACCAGTAGTTGATTAATAAAGTTAAAGCAGGAGACCAGATAACCATTATAGCACAGGTGTAGGCAGGGGAAAGAGCCCACCAATCCTTATCTGCTTCAAATTGCTTTTATTCCTAGATGTTTTACTTAAGATTGTGCTTCTACTCATTATATCTGAGTAGCACACAAGGAGCGAATACTGCAATATCTACCCACACCCCGCTAACATTAATTTTATTACACAGGCTGCCTTGTAGCTTACACATCCTTTTGCAGGGGAGTGTAAAATGTTTCAAGACAAAAGATATATATATATATATATATATATATATATATATATATATATATATATATATATATATATATATATATAATCTTACCACCAAATGCTTTGCATAGTAAGTGGAGGACCCTAACTGATCCTAGAATGCACATTTGCTTCCTCGTTTTTCGTGCAACGAAATGCCTTCTGAAATGGTCAAAATCACACTAGAGGTGCGCTACAATGACAAGTAATAGCAGCAGTGCCCAGTATGAGGATTATATCTCACTTTTAAAATTAGCAGCATACTGTATGAATGCCCACTGACAACTGGACATCCTTTTAGCCACCTTCCGATTGATGGCCTCCGAGATAACGATTTCAAATAGGTGATGGATGGACTTCGATTCATCTTCCTGGGAAGTAGGAAATCCTCTCATCTGGTAATTATATCATCAGTGAACAAAAGGTGATAATCAGGGCCACCTTTTATCCAATCAAGGGGTACACATTTTATCTTTGTGTCACAAGTAAAAACTGACAACTGGTCCGTAAGTATAATAACGAAATGGCAATAACTAAGGGCCTGCTTTAGAGTTTGGTGGACAAGGTACTCTGTTGCAAATGTGAGGAAGTTCCCGGTCTCCCAAACGCTTGGTCCGCCAGCTCAAGCCTGAATTGGGTAGACTGTCAACTTCCTAATGTTAGTGCCCCTGCAGGTTCTGCCATTGAAAAACACACTCTACCGTCCCAGGAGTGTAGGCAACATTAGAGTAAGTGCATCTGACCACCTGCCCTCTTTAGAATGGACAGTCTGATGCCCCTTTTTTTCTGGCAATTACGCTCAGGAAAAAAAGACAACGGCCCCCTCCAAGTCTGGGAGAAAACTCCAAGTGTCTGCAGACCATTTGTTTTTTGTATTTCACAAACTAACTTCTACTTTGGAAGTTTGTTTCTGAAAAAAGGTTGCTGCACGGATACCTAAAAGAAGGCAGCTGCGCACCAAACTCAGTGCCTTCGCAGGAGCTGCCATTGTGGTCAAGTAGGTCAACTTCAAAGTGAAATTATTCTACTTTTATATAAAATTCCCCTTCTGCCAGCTATAAATATGGTTGCACTATTAAATCACAACCAAAAGGCTTTTGGGAGGGTTGAGTGCGTCTTCTTCGCGAGAAAACACTGTGATTTACAGCCCTCACTGTTCAATATTGAACAACCTACCAATACTTTTCTAAGTATCTTTCGATACAGTTATGTTTGTTTGCTCCCTACAGAGCACAATTCCCATACGCAGAACATTACAATGAATGTCAACAGAAAACAAAGCATTGTTTTTTCAAAAGAAATTCAGACTTTACCAAGCACTTAAAAAATGCCCATGATAACAAATGTCTTTCATGATCCACTTTTTTCACAAGCAACCCATACTGGTGTATAATTTAAAATAATTCACATTTGCACTCACTTAACACAGCACAGTACATATATTTTGTGCACTGTGGATGCAGCTGGTCATCATCACAAACAGTGAAAATATTATATCACACTTGCCACAGCAGGGGCACTAGGGCATATTCACAAGCAGACAAAGATTAATATACACTTGTGTACTGCCTTTGTGGGCAGTGCATATCCACTGACATGTGTGACAGGGCATTTGCACCAATACAGACACTTGCGTAACAAACCCTTGTGCCCTCGATGGTAGTGTGATGATGACTGTGTACAACAGTCTTATTTTGAAGATACAGCCCTAATGTTAAAGATGCAAATTACACCTTAGCCAGGAATGTGCTAAGTATGGTTTGTGCACCTTTGTGACACAGGGACTCTCCACACTTGTTAGCAAATGTATAAAGGGCTCTGGTTAGCATCTTCTGTGACAAGCTAGTTTCAATAACTGCCAGGGACTTAGCAAATTTGTGTATGACCCCAAAAAAGTGATATTTTCGCTTCTATGTTTAAGTGATTCAAAAATCTTTCCTTCTTGCTCGGGAGGGCGGTGCCAAGGGATCTTTCGCCAAGAACAAATCGAGGCATGGCGGCGTAAAATAGTGCCATGCAGAGATTCCCTTGTATTCACGGGTGTCTGTGAGGAATGGGCAGGTGTAACAACCTCTCCCTCTGACCTGCTCTTCGGTACACTTGGCAATGCCCCAGCTAACCTTGAGCTAAGCAACCATAAAAATAGCAGCACAATCAAAAAGCAAACCTGGCTGTAATATCTTGTTTACTTTCTGTAGTTTTCAAACCTCACCCTGCCCTTAGCCCCAGTGAAGAGGAGCCTGTTGAGAGGCGGAGGGTGAGAGAAGGGGTCACCAACCTCGGGGGCGTAATGAAGGCTCCTGCAGCCCCTGCGGTGGCCCTTCGGCTGCCTCCACTCAGCCTTAAAGCTATGAATATAGATAACATCCTGGAGTCTTCACAAACGTCTGGAAAGATGCCCCATCATTTGTGTTATGCCACTGAACTAGGTGATGACACTCAGGTCAAACGGTGAGTCATGTCACTTTTGTTACCCATGGCATTTTGTGAATTCAGTTGACCTCCCTGTCTGCATTTACAGTACACTCGGGCGTCTGCCATCCTCAGTCAAGTAGGAGAACCGGGTAGGTATCAATTTTAAATAACTGTGCAGTAAGAGGTTCTGACAAGGTATGTTAGCTATTTACATTTTTACAAGTTTACAAGAAATGTTACAAGAGCACCTCTGGCAGGAAAGGTACAGTTTCAGAGAGGCAGGGATGTTTACTATTTAATGTGTCAGTCAATGAGCACACAAGGTCACGTGATGGGTATGAGCATAACAGGGCGGAGTGTGGAGACGCACGAGAGAGATGGACAAGGGGTGCCGGACTCGTCATCGACCTGACTTCCTTCCAGTGCTTGCTCAACAGTCACAGGCCGCCCGTTCACGCTGCTAACACTGAGCCCGGGCTCCGGGCTCCGGGCTCCTCCGGTCTGCCGATGCCGCACGGAGTCCGCAATCCTCGCGCTTTCCGTAGCTCCTTTCAAAGTCCATTTGCGCTCGCCTTGCTGTCTTGAGAAGCTGTTGATTTGGCCTGTACAGAAATTAAATGAAATGTTTTTCATTTACCAAAACCAGAAATGTTATATTTAATACAGTTTTTTAAAAACACTCTTTTTAACGTAGGGCCCCTTTACAAAACCTTATGGCAAGATTTGGGGGAGCAGGGGTGGCAAGGCCGAACACGGAGGACTGGAAATATGCGATCATTTCAGTGGTACTTTTCTGTAGCTGCAGTTCTGCATTAAATGAGTGCATTATAAAAGAGCAAAATATGCCACACAAAAACAAAAATAGACCAAAACACTCTACCCCACATAATTAGGGTGTTGTAAACTCCTCACGTTTCTGGGCCCTAATGCAGCTGCACCGACTGCAGTAAGATAACTGCAGCCCTGAGTAGCAGGCTGCCTCCTGCCTCTGCCGTTCCCATCATGCTTCACCATCACTTCAGTCCTCAAACAGACTCTGCCCCTTTAAGAAAACAATGCACCCCCACGTCTTGCCTCCACTTTGCAGCAAAGGTTCCCACAGCTTTAATGCAAACAAGGCCCTATACCTGTTTTGAAAAAAATAACACTCGCGATTCTGATGCAGTGGGACCCTTATCTGCTGCACTAATAATAGCTAATGCTTCGTGACGCGGGCTGTCTCCTACTCTTGTTAAAAACATGGACCCCACTTTAGCGCCATACCCCTTCTGTCATCTCGCTGAGGCACAAGCTAATCTGTCTCGTTGGCGTCAATATTCACATCTCCTGAGCCACTGGTGCGAGGTCCAAGCACGACAAGGGTGCACTGGGTCCTAATGCAAACAAGGAGGGCTAGTAAAAAAGCCAGAATTGGAGTCTGGTTAGCCCCTCACACCCCTAAGCCTCAGTGCCACTGCACCTGCAACACCAATGATACCTACAGCCCTACGAAACAGGCTTTGTCCTATGCTCACGCCAAAGAGCTATAACTCCAGGCCTGAGGCTCAAACTAGATTGTCTGCCCCTACGTGTAATAAAAAAAAGGGAGACAAAGCCCCACATCTCACACTACATTCCCCCTGCTTAGGCCGTGTTATATTTGGAACAAGGGTGCCGTAGCCCCTAATACTAGCAATTAAAATGGGTTTCCACTCGGCTTTTTGCTAGTAAAACTGCCATAATTGGGATGTAGTAGCCCCCACACACCCTTCGTCTCAGTGCCACTGCACCTACTACACAAACTGTAGTGTTGGCCCTTTTCTTAAAAAACAAAAAAACAGCCCCTATATTTGCCACCTCCTCATGTCAGCTCTCTGAGAAAAGATGCCTCTGTCCTGTTGTAGACAGAATAATTACCCCCCAGACAGCACTCCACCTATGGGCCAGGTGATTGACGATATACGTGGATCTTGTTCCTTTTTTGTAAACCTTTTTTTTTTAGTTTGTCGACTATGTCTTACAGCATTTTTAATGACTATTGTGGCCGGTAACTATGAACAGTGCCAGCGCCTCTAAATAATCAGGCACACGGAGGCGTCTTTGCCTGTATGTTTTATTACAATACACCCTTACCTACTGAGTCACAGAATGCCTAACAGAGCAACAGGGGAGGAAAGGACTGCGGTCTTGTCCATGATTACGGAGAGTGTGCTTAACATTTTGAGCAGTACTGTGCTATGGCAGGGCATTTCGAAATCACATATAAAACACTTCTAGTGGCATTATTGCGAAAGTGCAAAGGTGGGGGAAATCTTGTCAGCCCACCACTGCTTCTTGGGGGTGAAATAGGCAGCATGCAAGGAATTAAGTTGCATGAGGAGCAACGGCCAGGGAAGCTCATGTGGGGCTATTTTGGCATCTCTGTAGGGACTTTCTTTCAAGGGGCTCACCCAGGCTTTCCAGCCTTCTTGAAGTGCCTTAAACAAGTTGGGGAGTTTATAATTAGAAGTTTGTCGATGTGTGAAACCCATGCTTTCCCCAGTGGGCCTGGGCTGATCTTGGATTCTAGGAAGCTTTAGATAGAGGGATCAATCGAGGAGCTCTGGTGGTAAACCTGTTCATAGAGGAGCTGGTAACTATTTGTAAAATTGAGTTTTGTCGTGGTCAAATTCTTCTTAAATGGTCTGTAACAATATCATGTGTACCCTGTCAAATGCCCCTTAGACTAGATATCCCAATGAGGTCCCACCATACAAATCCCTCCAGCCAGGCGCTGTGAAGAAGCTAGAGAGCTGTGTCAAGCATGGTCTTTTTTTATCCCATCCTATCTAGTGGAAGGCAGATTGTCAGCATAAAATAATTACCTTAGTTGCCTCTGAGAGTGAGTTCGAAAGAGGATTCCCGTACCTTAAACCCAGTATGTTCTCACTCCTGATTAGGGACATTTCAGTGTGAAATGCTAGCTTTATGTATTCCCTATGCAGCCTTTGTTTAGTACCAGGGTTTGTGTGGCCCATTAATAGAGTTGCAGTTCCACAATTTCCATACCCCTTTTATAAGTGGTTTGAGTGCATTTAACAAATGAAATATGTGGAGTCCAGTTTGGCCAGAGCAAGAAAAAAAGCACTAGCTCTCAGGTCTGCGAACCAGCTCTGGGAGATTACCATGGAGAAGTTTTGTAATATGTATAGAAACCTTAGCTGAAACAGCATTTTAGAAAAGGCCCTCTCCCTTTTATAGTGTGCAGGAGAATGGACCATTCGCTTAAGTCTTTACACGTCTAGGTGAACAATGGGGCCAGATTTAAGCTTCAGGTGAGCCAAGGGTTCTAGCACCTTGCGTATGCCAAGGTATTTGAAACTGAATCGTCTAATACAAAGGTGGGATTGCTCTGACGAGCATGAAGGCGCCATTGTCCCAGAGAGTATGATCTTGTGCAAAGGTAGCATGCACTCTGAATACAATGTTGGGTACTCTAATGCGGGATGAAGGCACACTGGCCTGGATGAACCAGAAAGGGTGATTATGCGCTGTAGCCTTTTGGTCAAGACTCTAGCAAATATCTTGATCCCCTCATTGATGAGGAAGACTGAGCCACAGGAGAAGTGTTCTGGTGGGTGTCCCATGCTATTAAAGACTAATTGTTGCCAGGTCGAGCCCAAGTGGAAACGGGCATGTTTCTGTGGCCTCCTAATACAGGTGCAATAGGTGGGGAGAGAAGAGTGACTTACATTTACTATAATATTCGAGTTGTGACCTGTCAGGACCAGAGTTTTGCCTGGGTGCATATATCTCTTTCACCGTGACAGGTTGCTTAAGCTCATCTCTGTACGGTGTGGCCAAAGTCAATCAGAGGAATTCATTCACGAGAGGAGTGGAGAGCTTGCATTCATGGCGCTCCTGTTTTGTGTACAGGTCTTGGTAGTAAAAGGCAATGGCGGAGGCAATCTCCACCAGCTTATCAACCACTCTCTCATTTGAATCTATCATATTGGAGATCATCCTGGAGGCAAAAACTCTGGTTTCCAGCCAATAGAATGGTCAGGATTTTGGGAAATGTTAGATGTCCTTGAATCAAGAGTAATGTTTCCAAACACACTGAAGAAGCTGCTTGGCCCACTAGAAGAATTCTAAAAAAAATGAACTGGTTTAGGTAGAAGCTGCATTCATTTATTTTGCCTAAAATTAATTTGTAAGTCCATTTGTAATTTTTACTTGTTTTTTTAGATACATCTATTTAGGCTACATTTACATTATGCAATTTTTATATATTTCTCGCTTTTTTTTTTTTTTGAACAACGTTTTCCTGATTTTAGTATTAGAAAAGGTATCCTATTACATTTCAATTTTAAAGACATGGTACAATTGCTTTATTAATAATTTTTTCCTTGTCAGACTTCATGACTAAGACATCTACTAGCAGTTTTGAAGGTGTTTGAAGACTGCTGCCCTTTGTACTTTCATCCCTTCAACTTATTACCACCCATCCCCTCCAACCATTCCAAAGTACACCCTCCACGGGTCCCATATTTTATGAAATTTTCTTGGGCATCCAATTTTTATATACTTCTTTATACGGAAATTTCTTTTCTAGTGAAAGTCCTACTTGGATGTGTGAGTTATTTGTAAGATTACCCAATTGTATGGATGTCAGATGGCTCATCATATTTAGTGAGAATGGCAAAAAAATACAAGAGAAATAAGTGGTAATACGAGATACCAGCTGCAGAATTTTGAATCTGCAGGATACTATCTGCAGAACCAATTCTACGTTCTTGATGATAACAGTGAAAAGACTATGTTGAAAAGTGCTCTGTCAATGCTAAACTGGATTACTGGCTCTTATAACAGATATATATTTGTGCATGACTCACAGCTCCTCATTTTTTTCAACCATGCAGTGAAAAGAAGGATGCGTGGACACAAAAAAAAGGGAATTTGCTTTAGAAAAATAAAAAAAAACAATCTCCCTGATGCACAGGGTGGTTTCTCCCTGAATATCAGTTCCATTGATGGATTTTCCCATCTCAAACCGACATGCCTCGAGTGGCAGTCTTTAACAAGGAGATCCAAAGAACATAGCTCTGCCGAAACACTCACTGTGATCTGGTTAGCCTTGTAGCAGAAAGGACACTAGCTCAAGACTTTTCACTGATGGAGGAAGCTGAGGCTTCATAGGTAGAATTCTCCGGCACCCCCACCTCTAAATTGGCAGGGGGAGCATAAGGTTCCTGGACAATGCATTCCCCATTATTTGGTGGATGCTCTGCTTTGTCAAAGTCAAAATGACCAAAAAATCTTTCTACTTTTTGATGTCAAAATACAGTTTTCTAAAACGCTCTTGGAATTTTAGAACTACATAATTTAGAAAAGAGTCAGATGTGGAATGATTAACAACTGTCCGGAAAGAACAAGCTATTTAGGTTTCTCCTGAGACAGCGCTGTTGATTATGAGTCTCTTGTAAACACAAAAAACCTTTAAAGGCACTTAGAGCCTGTGGATTACTTACCACTGGTTGGCTTCCACATCACTCATTTCCTCACTTCCTTTCTTCTCATTGGCCAGAACCTCTCAGTTTCACTTTCTCTTCCTGTTTTCCTCTGTTATGTTGAGCATGGACCATATACAGCTTCCTGTCTCCAGCCACTGTCCTTCCGCTGGCTGCAAGCTCACAGAGGTACATTTTTTTTCTTTCTTTCTAGTGTAGCACTGCATAAGAGTGCATCGTATTGCAGGCCGTCTCCTCCTATCCTGCTCCACCCCTGGTCACTACTTGTTTACCGCTCACAATTGGCCCTACGGCACTGAAGCACTGAGTACCGGATTGTGTTATACACGGTCAATTTCTTTTATTTCTAAATTAAAAAATAAAGTCCGTCCGTCTCTATGTTTTCTTATAGTGCTCATAATTGGCCATAGGCCACTGTAGCTCTAAACATGAGCACAGGATTACATTTCATAAGGTCAGTTGCGTTTATTTCTAAATAAAAAAAATACAGCTTTGTTTTTAAATCATCCTAAATGTGACAGCCATTACTAATTTCTGGTCAGTCTTCCCTAATGTTTTTCCAATTTAATTTGCAAACCCAGCTTTTGTGAAAGCTGTGTCCTCCTGTCCCCACCCACTCCCTCTCACAATTTTTTTTATATAGTACAGAATTGGCCGAGGGTATTGGAGAGCTTTACATCAGTTCCAGATTATGTTACACAAGGTCACTTTCATTTATCTGTTATGTGGTAGCACTGCTGACAGCCATCCTGGTAAGAAACCTAAAGGCTGTCTCCTATATGTATGTAAATTGGATTTCAATGCCCTCAGTCAATAAACCCATGCAGAATCCAGTAGGAGGGGAGCAGAAAAATAAAAAATTAAGCTTTGTTATAACTCAGCTGAACTGTGACAGTCACAACTAATTATTGAAATAACCCTTTCGTAATGTTTTCCCAATTTCATTTAGGGAGCCCTCCTTTCTTGAACGTGCCATCTCCTTCCATCCCACTCCATAAAACCCACACACTGTCCCCACCACTTGCAATTCATTTTTAATATAGCGCAAAATCAGCCTGACGGTATTGAAGCATTTTACATGAGTACTGAGTTAAGTTATACAAGATCATCACAATATATCGAGATTCCTATACCTCCTGTTGTACACCAGCGCCACCTTATGGCCTTTGATAAACACTCCTTGGAGTTTGCCTAGTAAAATGAGATACAGGAGCAAGAATGTTTTACAGCACGTCGGGACTTGTGTGACAACCTCAGGCATTGGCGGTAATGCAGGAAAATGACTGGAAATGTGTTATTCTAACGCGAGATGCGTGACACTTGGCAGGGTTGGCTGTAATTAGAAGATTCCACGTCCGAACCACAAACCTAATGTTATGTTTTACAGCCTCCTAGAAAGCAGATTGACAATACGAGGCAGCTCGGCAATTGTACATCATTTTTAACCATAAAAACATAGTGGAAAATATAAGAAAAACATTTGCAGCACAAGTAACAGTGTTAACGTAATGTTGGATTTGGACGATGTTTGTGCTGGATTTCATAATACAAGTTCCCTGGGTCTTGGGCATGCGTGTTCCTTCGGGTATTATCTCCTGACGTTTGCGTTGCCACGACAGTGCGCAAAACGGAATACCATACAGCTCTGTATGGTTCTCTCTCATCTGTGAGCGCGCCATGCTCAGTGAAGCGCACGCATATGTATGCGTATACAAAATAACACAGCCACTTTATAGCATCTTTCTTCATGCAGTAGGGCATGAACAGAAACCGTTGACAGTGCCAATTCGTCTTAAAGGCAGGACCTATTAGCTTTGCCAGCGCTTCTTTCAGGGCTGCATACGCAGCAAAAGAGTTCGAGTGCCCAGCGAATTCCACAACGCTGCAACAATCAACTGGCCGGGAAACCTACATATCAAGCTCGGAAACGAGATCGAGTCTGTCAGCCTTCTCGGAGATGCGTATTTGTCAGCCTGGCGGCAGCAACCTCCCTTCCAGCATGTCAATGGGGCGTTACAAACCCCACCAACCTCAAACGTTAAAGTCCGAGTTCTGCAAATGTAACCTTCTGATGACGTGGCATGGAAAGAAGGGGAGTCACCATCATCAGAATGAAGGAAGTAAATGCGCATTCGTCCAAGACGTGTGAGTATACACAAACACGTGTGTGTGAACAGTGTTAAGAAAGAAACCGCCACTTCACAGAGACAGTACTTGAGGCTGCGTTCCAACTTCCCTCATTGTTTCTGGGAAAGAATGGAGGCTGTCTAGTATGAGCTGAGATAGCCGACCTAACACACAAAAATCATTTCTTTCGCGGGTGAAGGCTGAAATAATATTTTTTTTTAGTTCCTCTAACTAACTTTTATACACAAGTACTGGGTTTTGTTTTTAAGATAGGCCAGCTCTAACTTCTGGATGCTGTCTAAACAAAGCTGCAAAGAGGCCCCACATCACGTGTCACACCATCAGCAATGTCTGCCCCTGCAGCATACTGCATTCAGGACATGCAATTTTGTTTCAAAGTTAGGAAGGAAATTCTGTCTCGTAAATACATAAACATTTAAACTTTGATTTGAATAAAGGTGATACTTGTCTTTTACAAAAGACACTTATTGATGGGTTACAATTGTAATGTTTTTATTGTCATTGTTTTTTTGAAAGAATATTTGTGTTGTTTGTTGTGTTTTATGGATATTTTTATCTGAAATAAACGTTATTGACTGGAAAATCGCAACATGAAAAGTGCAGCGGACTAAATAGGCAAGAGAGAAGAAGGTGTCACACATAGCACATGGCCACTTGTTGGTCATTTAATGTGTTTTTAGAAGGAGGGGCAAAGCCCACATATTATATGAAATAAAATACCTCCTTACTGCACATTACATTGAGCCTCTGTAGGGAACACTGCGGTGACTTGAAATATCCTCATAATGAACAGAAGGGGGTATTTTATCCCATATATATTGATGGCAAGATTACACTTACAAACAGCAGCTGCAGATGCTGAAAATGTTGGCTAGCACCCAAAGAAGCACAAATATATGTACAGAAATTATTAATCTAAAACACGTAGATGCAAAGCAAAGTTAAAACAGAGATGATGTATTAATTTTGTTTTGTCTAGATCTGGGAGGTCATTCCTTGGTCGCATACGATGCCTGGCAAACGCCAAACAGCACCAGAAGAAAGATAACTTACTGGTTGTGAATGCAATTTCACAAGTGTCGATTCAGCCATTGTCAAAGACAAAAACATTCAAAAACAGATGGGAAATGTAGATTGTGACTAGGATTCAATTTATACTTCTTTTCACACTTTAAACAAAATTTCTGCCTTGTTCTCTCAAAATCGATGTGCCAAAGATCAGCCTATTATATTTACAGAAGGATAACTAAATAACTTTTTAACTAATAAACTGAAGCATAGGCTCTGAAGAAGAAAATAGAGCCTTTGGGCCAAACTTGATAGATATGAAGGCATTCTATCACCAGGCACTTAAAACACCCTGATTTCCTCTGCTGTACACCACATTACAGCCAGCATGTATCAAAACTTTAGTGGATGTAGGAGTCTGTGAAATTCCCATGCAAACGTTTATCAATTACGCAAAATACATATCCATCACTTTGTGCTATATTACAATACAAAATGCGTCCACATGTCAATTTTTGGCACGGGGACGCAATTAACAAAAGTACCGCAAACAAATAGTTCTCACATGCTGTTGTTCACTTGCATTCGTGGTAGATTTTTAATACAAAGTTGCTTTCGCTGTCAATTTTTACTGCAAATGGTGCAAAAGTCCATGAAGTGAGGTAATGGCGTGATTTTGGAAAGTTCACATGTCAAGCTTACTGCCAAACTCCCAAAATTATGCTGGCGTGATTTAAATTTCACCCAGGTTTAAGGGAAAGCCACTAGAAAAAGCTGGAGACTATGCGTACTCATTTGTAGCCAGAACTCTAAGGACACCTGCCTCAAGGCACCATACCACTTCACAGAAATCTCAGCCCTTCTTCACTCAGGACTCTTCTACCAAATACTAACCAGCAAACATTACAAGTCTCTACGGAATAAGACGGGTGTATGTCTCCTTAATACATACTTCAACACGGTGTTGAAACCCTTGTTGATTGCAAGTGAGCCATATCTTTATCAGGACCCCTACAGTTTTCATTCTTGCCATCTCACCATCAGCATGGCTACCAAATAGAGTGGAGCCTGAAAATGGCAAATTCTTAATGCAGTGTTGTGCTTCTGGTTTTAAAGATATTGGTCAGAGCCAATAGCGTCTTTGTAAGGTAACTCTCTGACAATAGATATGTGCTGCAAGGATGGAGGAATCTGCAGCTGCGCTTATAATCTCGTTCGAAACCTTTGCCCCCTCATTTATTACTTCCAAGAAGTCTTCCCTTTTATCCTTTGGCAGGTGTTCAGCAAATTGGTGGATTGAATCCCAAAGTGCTCGGTCATATTTGCCCAAGAGGGCTGTAGCACTAAATTGCCGTTGTACTGCAGACCTTGCAGTTGGCAGAATCCAATTTTTAACTATCCTTATCTGGAAGAGAAGATGATGATGGAGAGGTGGAGTGAACTTTTTTTAGCAGTCAAAATAACAACAGAATCTGGTGGTGGATCTGCACAAAGGAATACTTCCTCAGAGACCGATACTGCTTTTGAAGCATGGATTGAGCAGGCTTGACCATGGCTGGAGAGAGAAACAAATCCACAGCCAGTTCAAGGAGACCAGGGACTAATGGAAGTAGTGGTCTAGTAGCAGTATGCTGATGTAGCATCTCAAATATCACTGATGCGAACTGTGTGGGTACTGACATCAGTATATTGAGTTTTGCAGTCCCATGTACTAGTACCTCTGGAAAGGTTTTAATGTCATCAATTGGAGAGACCCGAGGCTGTGGTGAGCCCAACAAGGTTGGTGAATAGTCTCTGGTGGAAGATGTTGAATAATCAGAATACCGTTGATGGGAGCATGACCTTGATCTCTGGAGATATCCATGATGGTTGTAGAGGAATACCCTGGTGTGTGACCACAAGAATGTTGGCGTGATCGGGAACGTGTTGGTGTCCTAGGTGCTGGTGTTCTCATAGAAACTGAAGAAGGTGGTAAAGGAGGAGGCGCTATTGGTGGAGGAAGCACCAGTGGAGGCGGCAGCAGAAGAGATGAATCTGGTGGAGGAAGTGAAGATGGTAGTGATAGAGAGTTGGCAACACCAAAGAGAAGGTGAAGACTCAGTAAAAGATGAAATTCTTCTGCTCTTTCTTGCATCCCTCCTTGATGTTGACAAACTCTTCAACCTCTCGCATTGATATTTGGTTCTCAACGTTGATCGTCCATGCCGTGTCAAAGGCGAACCAGCAGATGTGGACGACGAGGCACTCCTCAATGTCATGCACCTGCGACGAGATGACGGCGTGAAATCCCCCTACGTCGATTGGTGTTGTGTCAACGGCAAACAGTGCTGTTTTTCAGATGTCGATCCAGCCCTTGGCCAAGAGCAGGTCGGTGCCGTGACTTGCCTCAAAGTCGATGTCCTCGATGTCGACCGGGACCAATGTTATTTCTGGACAGAAACAAGTTTTTTTTGTTCTCCTTTGTCCACTGGAAGTTGAAGGGAGAGCCCTGGTGAAAGATCGACCTTCCCCTCTCTTAGAGGTCCACTGGCAGGCTGGTTATGATGTTGTTTTCTCTCTTCTCTTGCCTGTAGACAAACCTTCTCTCTGGCACGCAGTGTGCGCCTGGAACATTTTTTTGCAGATTTCACAGGTGTCAAGAAGATGAGAGGAAGGGAGGCAGATAATGCAGATCTCATGAGGGTCTGTTACGGCCGTTTTTCTGCACACCGAGGGCATTTATCAAACAGAGAAGGCATTTTATTGAGCAAAAGCCACAGTTCTCTGTCAAAAATAACAGGAACAAGCTGAAACAGCTAGTAGGCGTTGAATGAAGAAAACCTGTGAAAGGTTGAGATCAATGCTTTAGAGTCCACAGGAATCAGAAAAAAGAACCGAAGCAACTGCCACCAGCTGAGCATAATGGGATACAGGTGGTCTCTGGCTTCTTAAAGGCACAGCTTCTACTTTAGCAATATAATGGCAGCCTATGAGGCTACTATGCCCTGTTCTTCCTCATCCCTACCATAAAAAGGGGTTTGTGAAGGAGATTTATACTGTTTACAAAACATCTTAAATTATATACATTAGTGCCTTTACAGGCCTTCCTGAAGAAAGGTGAAAATCTCCACTTAAGATATTTTAACCCCTTCTGTGCCCAGGACGTAATGGTTACGTCCTGAGGCACAGTGCTGCTGTGCCCAGGACGTAACCATTACGTCCTGTGCACAGAGCCCAGAGGGAGCGCTAGCACTCCCTCTGTGGGGTTCCACCCCACCCCCCCAAGTCAGGGATGGAAGGGGAAGCCCTTCCCCTCCCACCCCGACCCCCCCAACCCCCCCTGTGACGTCAGCGCGCGAGCGCGCGCTGATTAGTCACAGGGTCTCCCCCATCGCGCGATTGAAAGAGAAATGCTTTTGCATTTCTCTTTCAATCCCATGGGGGAGACCCCGAGAGGCTTCAAAGGGAAGGAAATGTATTTCCTTCCCTTTGAAGTCTCTCACAGGTTTCAAAAGCCGGATTGCTTGCAATTGTCAAAAGGGAGCGACCCCTTGGGCAAGGGTTGCTCCCAGGGGGGTCATTTTTTTAGGAAGGCCTTTTCTGCCCCCCCTGGGGGCAGATTGGCCTATTATTAGGCCGGTCTGCCCCCAGGGGGGGCAGAAACCTCTAGGCACCAGGGACCTTTTTTTTTTTTTTCTTTTTGTGATGTTTTCTTTTTTTTTAGGTGGGGAGCGATCCCTTAGGCAAGGGTCGCTCCCCTACAGGGCAATATATATTTAGGCCATTTCTGCCCCCCGATTGGCCTATTTTGATGAGGCCAATCTGCCCCCAAGGGGGGCAGAAACCATTAGACACCAGGGAGGTTTTTTTTTTGCGCGAATTTCACGCAACGGGAGCGACCCCTTGGGCAAGGGTCGCTCCCAGGGGGGGCATTTTTTTGGGAAGGCCTTTTCTGCCCCCCCTGGGGGCAGATCGGCCTATTATTAGGCAGATCTGCCCCCAGGGGGGGCAGAAACCTCTAGGCACCAGGGATCATTTCTTTATTTTTTCCTTTTTGTTATGTTTTCTTTTTTTTTTTAGGTGGGGAGCGACCCCTTAGGCAAGGGTCGCTCCCCTAGGGGGCAAATTATATTTAGGCCATTTCTGCGTCCCTTGGGGGCAGATTGGCCTATTTTGATGAGGCCAATCTGCCCCCAAGGGGGGCAGAAACCATTAGACACCAGGGATTTTTTTTTTTGCGTGAATTCCACGCAAGGGGAGCGACCACTTAGGCAAGGGTCGCTCCCTGGGGGGAGGGGGGATTATTTTAGGCCATTTCTGCCCCCCTGGGGGGTAGATCAGCCTATTTTGATTCGGCTGATCTGCCCCCAAGGGGGGCAGAAACCACTAGGCACCAGGGATTTTTTTGTTTTTCTGTTTTACAGATGGGGAGCGACCCCTTGGACAAGGGTCGCTCCCCTGGAGGGGCAAAATGTATTTAGGCCATTTCTGCCCGTTTTGGGGGCAGATCGGCCGATTTTAGGTCAATCTGCCCCCAAGGGGGGCAGAAACCACTAGGCACCAGGGATCTTTTTTTTGCGCCGTCACGCAAGGGGAGCGACCTTGTAGTCAAGGGTCGCTCCCCCGGGGGGGGGGTTGGGGGGGCAAAATTATTTTAGGCCATCTCTGCCCCCCCTGGGGGCAGATCGGCCTATTGGTATTAGGCCGATCTGCCCCCAGGGGGGGCAGAAACCTGTAGGCGCCAGGGCAATTTTTTTTTTGTGTTTTTTTTTTTTTGTTTGTTTGTTTTTTTAGAGATGGGGAGCGACCCATCAGACAAGGGTCGCTCCCCTGGGGGGCAAACTGTGTTTAGACCATTTCTGCCCCCCTTGGGGGCAGATTGGTCGATTTTAGGTCAATCTGCCCCCAAGGGGGCAGAAACTACTAGGCACCGGGGAATTGTTTTTTGGCGCCAATGTCACGCAGGGGGAGCAACCCCGTAGGCAAGGGTCGCTCCTGGGCACGGGGGGTTTGGGTGGGTGGGGGGTCAAATTTATTTTAGGGCATTCCCCCCCCCCTGGGGCCGTCTGAGCTAGAGGCCAAAATCCACAGGTAGGCACTTTGCAAAAAACACCTCTGTTTTCTGTGAAAAAATATGTTGTGTCCATGTTGTGTTTTGGGCCATTTCCTTTCGTCGGCGCTAGGCCTACCCACACAAGTGAGGTATCATTTTTATCGGGAGACGTGGGGGAACGCTGGGTGGAAGGAAATTTGTGGCTCCTCTCAGATTCCAGAACTTTCTGCCACAGAAATGTGAGGAACATGTGTTTTTTTAGCCAAATTTTGAGGTTTGCAAAGGATTCTGGGTAACAGAACCTGGTCCGAGCCACACAAGTCACCCCATCTTGGATTCCCCTAGGTCTCTAGTTTTCAGAAATGCACAGGTTTGGTAGGTTTCCCTAGGTGGCGGCTGAGCTACAGGCCAAAATCTACAGGTAGGCACTTTGCAAAAAACACCTCTGTTTTCCTTCAAAAATTTGGATGTGTCCACGTTGCGCTTTGGGGCGTTTCCTGTCGCGGGCGCTAGGCCTACCCACACAAGTGAGGTATAATTTTTATCGCGAGACGTAGGGGAACGCTGGGTGGAAGGAAATTTGTGGCTCCTCTCAGATTCCAGAACTTTCTGCCACTGAAATGTGAGGAACATGTGTTTTTTTAGCCAAATTTTGAGGTTTGCAAAGGATTCTGGGTAACAGAACCTGGTCCGAGCCACACAAGTCACCCCATCTTGGATTCCCCTAGGTCTCTAGTTTTCAGAAATGCACAGGTTTGGTAGGTTTCCCTAGATGGCGGCTGAGCTACAGGCCAAAATCTACAGGTAGGCACTTTGCAAAAAACACCTCTGTTTTCCTTCAAAAATTTGGGTGTGTCCACGTTGCGCTTTGGGGCGTTTCCTGTCGCGGGCGCTAGGCCTACCCACACAAGTGAGGTATCATTTTTATCGGGAGACGTGGGGGAACGCTGGGTGGAAGGAAATTTGTGGCTCCTCTCAGATTCCAGAACTTTATGCCACAGAAATGTGAGGAACATGCGTTTTTTAGCCAAATTTTGAGGTTTGCAAAGGATTCTGGGTAACAGAACCTGGTCCGAGCCACACAAGTCACCCCATCTTGGATTCCCCTAGGTCTCTAGTTTTCAGAAATGCACAGGTTTGGTAGGTTTCCCTAGGTGGCGGCTGAGCTAGAGGCCAAAATCTACAGGTAGGCACTTTGCTAAAAACAGCTCTGTTTTCTGTGATGTGTCCACGTTGTGTTTTGGGGCATATCCTGTCGCGGGCGCTAGGCCTACCCACACAAGTGAGGTATCATTTTTATCGGGAGACTTGGGGGAACATAGAATAGCAAAACAAGTGTTATTGCCCCTTGTTTTTCTGTACATTTTTCCCTTCCAAATGTAAGACAGTGTGTAAAAAAGACGTCTATTTGAGTAATGCCCTGTAATTCACATGCTAGTATGGGCACCCCGGAATTCAGAGATGTGCAAATAACCACTGCTTCTCAACACCTTATCTTGTGCCCATTTTGGAAATACAAAGGTTTTCTTGATAGCTATTTTTTGCACTTTATATTTCAGCAAATGAATTGCTGTATACCCAGCATAGAATGAAAACCCACTGCAGGGTGCAGGTCATTTATTGGCTCTGGGTACCTAGAGTTCTTGATGAACCTACAAGCCCTATATATCCCCGCACCCAGAAGAGTCCAGCAGACGTAACGGTATATTGCTTTCGAAAATCTGACATTGCAGAAAAAAGTTACAGACTAAAACGTAGAGAAAAACTGATGTTTTTTTCACCTCAATTTCAATATTTTTCTTTTTCAGTTGTTATTTTCTGTAGGAAACCCTTGTAGGATCTACACAAATTACCCCTTGCTGAATTCAGAATTTTGTCTACTTTTCAGAAATGTTGCGGTTTCTGGGATCCAGCGTTGGTTTCGTGCCCATTTCTGTCACTGACTGGAAGGAGGCTGAAAGCACAAAAAATCGTAAAAATGGGGTATGTCCCAGTAAAATGCCAAAATTGTGTTGAAAAATTGGGTTTTCTGATTCAAGTCTGCCTGTTCCTGAAAGCTGGGAAGCTGGTGATTTTAGCACCGCAAACCCTTTGTTGATGCCCTTTTCAGGGGAAAAACCACAAGCCTTCTTCTGCAGCCCATTTTTCCCATTTTTTTGAAAAAAACGAAATTTTCACTGTTTTTTGGCTAATTTCTTGGCCTCCTTCTGGGGAACCCCCAAAGTCTGGGTACCTCTAGAATCCCTAGGATGTTGGAAAAAAAGGACGCAAATTTGGCGTGGGTAGCTTATGTGAACAAAAAGTTATGAGGGCCTAAGCGCGAACTGCTCCAAATAGCCAAAAAAAGGCTCGGCACAGGAGGGGGAAAAGGCCTGGCAGCGAAGGGGTTAAAGAACTGTTTTGGAGTCCCCGCACATGGGAGGGACTATTCAATGCTTATGACTACACATGGAAATCCCATACGAGAGAACAGCAACTTTTACAAGGTCCAGAATCAAGTACATCATTTGTCTGGATTTCGCACAGAACCACAAAGACCCACTCAATTCAGCCCAGACAAGCCCCACTATTTTTTACCGATGTCTGTACGTTTATGAGGGCAACCCCTTGCCATATAAATAGGTCCTTCCTTTTTGAAGCCAGGCGACTACTGAAAGAGGGGTGGCCAAGTTCCCTCTCCAAGCAATGTCTCTTTTTGCCACAAACATCCCCATTCTAACCAACTTCCAGTCTTCCCTTTTTCCCCTAGGTTTCCAGTAGACCCAGAAGTGAATCCAGACTGAACGCTCAACAGGGCATCCCAACGCTTGTGTTAGGGCTCGGAGAATGGAGTATTAGTATTTCTTTACTATGGAGAATGACCATAATGTGTGGAAAAAGTGAGTTTTCTCCTCCCCACACTCCACAAAGGTATGTGTTGGTCGCTTGATGGCCTGCCAGAGATTCACTGGTGTCAAATAGATAGCATGCAGATCATTCAATTGAATTAGACAGAGCCTGGAAGATATCGCTAGGAGCCATTTGCACCTCCCTCCACTCACTGTTGTCCAGGGCTCCCACCCACAATTCCCATTTGGTCCTGAAGTCAGGAATGGATCTGGCGAGTTAATAACTAGTGATCTATACGCTCTATATATATGCCACCCCACTCAAGCAGCTCTATTACTAGGCGTGCCCCCACAGGGCTGAAATTCTGGGGCCTTCCCAATAGCATCACCTTGGGCTAGCAATGCATGTCAGAGCTGAAGATATTTGCGAAATTAGGACAGATGCACGCTGTACTCCATCTGAAAGTCTTGAAATGATTTCATGTGCATTTCATATGGGAGCCTTGTCAGATATCTCCAAGTTGAGAGATGCCAATCAGGTCCCACTTTACGAACTATTCCAGCTCCGCAACTTGGCCCAAAGATTTCTCTGCATATAATGGGGTCTGCAGGATAATCTTCCTATCCCATTCAATTCAACACAGCTCTGACCTCCATGCCTGGACTTCCACTTTTGATGGCTCCAGCAGGGAAGCCGGAAGCAGTGCCTTATAAAACGTATGCAGCACACTGTCAACAACCATATGTGCCAGCTCATTTTTAAAGGCCGGATCCTGCCACCCTCCATGGAACCAGTCATTGAGCACGACAAGCTTGGAGGCCCAACAGTACAGCTGTAGGTTTGCGTCTGCCGTGCCCCCATCAAATGTGGATTGGACATATTCCCTAAACCTGATGCGTGGGTCACAGCTGGCCTATAGGAATGCTCTTACTTTAGCTTTGAGTGTGTCAAACCATTGCTGGGGTATCACATATGGGAAGTTCTGCAGGGCACAAATAAATCTGGACAGTGCTAACATCTTAAAGAACACTGCTCTGCCAGTTATATTGAAAGGGACTTTTGTCCAACTTTGGAGATCTGATTGCAGCCTATTTAGGTTCAGGGACAAAGCCAGATTTGGCAGCAATGTTACATATAGACAAAGATACTGGAAGCTCAATATAAGCATGGGGATTGAATGGTGCCAGTTCGTTGTTCCCACTGCTCCAGTGAAAAGGACCAGTAAGGATTTTGTCCAGTTCACTTGTAGGCCCAATGCCTACCCATGTAAGTCAAGCATTTGTAGTGTGCATGGACCAGTCTCTGGTCTGGAAGGAACAGCAGCATCGTCTGCATAGAGAGCTATGCGGTCTTCTGTCCCACCTTTCCAACAGAATCCCTCTGTCTGTACGTCACATCTAACCCATGCTGCCAGAAATTCCACAACTAGGGCAAACAGTAAGGGAGGCAAGCGGTATCCCTGTCTGGACGGCTCTCTTTAGGAAGGGAATACGATAAGGCTCAGTTTGCCTCGACTTGTGTATTGGGATTCATGTATAGTAAGTGTACCATAACGATGAATCTAGGCCCAAAGCTCATGCGGTACAAAACGTTCCACAGAAAGTCCCCGTCTACAGTATTGCAAGCTTTTACAAAATCTATGAGCAACACCTTATCTCTTTTCTAGCGCGCCCTATATGCAACGGCCTTTTGTACTCTGCTGGTGCAATGCCTGGTGCTACAAACAGGCATATAGCCACACTGATTGGCGTGCACCAACTTGGGGATTACCTAGAGCAATCTGTCCGCCAGCAACATAGCATATATTTTATATTTGCCATTAATAAGTAAAATTGGATGATATGTTGCGTACTTCTCTGACAGTCTCCGCTCCTTGTGCAGCACAACTATGGTCCCCATGTCTAGCTCATCAAGCAGACACTGCTTTGTGAGGGCTTCATTATACATATTGTGGCAAAAGGGAATTCCTGAACCTGTGATTGTACTCTATGGGGGTTCAGTTGAGACATGGGGTCTTGCCAGCCTCCATGTCTGAGAGTGCAGTGTCCAGCTCCTCTGCTTTGAGGGGCTGGTAAGAGATCCCACTTGTCAGACTCATACAGGCGCGGCAGGGGCAGATCTGCAATGAATGGACTCACGGACTCCCTCTCGGGCCCCTTCCTTCTCTCTTATAGGACTCTGTAGTAATAATTGAATGTGTCTGCAATCTTGCATGCTTTTGCTGCACTAAGACTGGTTAGTCCAATCACTGCTCGGATGACCCTCTTCTCTGCCCACTGTGTGACCATCCAATAGTGCAGTTTGCTACATTTATCTCCCCATACATATATTCTATTCTGTGTGGCTATCCAGTGTTGCTGGGCTTCTTGAAAGCAAAGTTGTTGCAGGGCTGCTTTGGCAATCGTCATTTAAGACCCCTCTGTTTCGTTCCTCCTCCCTTTCATCTTCAGTTGGAGTATACGATTTTCTAAATCTGCCACGTGCTGTGTCAAACAGCAGTCTTGAGCCCTGAAGTTTGACATTGCCACACCCCGCACATTTGCCTTGGATGCCCCACTTCTCCCCCCCCCAAAAGGTAGCACGGTACCCCCATCATACCCTTGTTTAGTTCTAGGAAGGTGTTTAACTTGTGTGACAAATGCTGCACCAAGTCCCTGTTAGCCAGGTGCCATGCCCCAATTCGCCACATCGGTTTACGTTCGGGGCTGGGGCCACCTAACTGTACCACTATAGGGGAGTAGTCTGAGATCCCCTGGGGCAACATGTATGCAGCCATTGTGTGACCACCATCCTTGGATACCATAAAGAAGTAATCTACAAACAACTGAGTTTTGTGGGCAGGCGAGGTATGTGTATACTCCGTCTCCTAAGGACACCAGACTCGCCATATATCACAGAGCCCTAGGCTTGTTGTTGTCCGGGATGCTAGTTGGCACCCCTTCGCTGGGACCGTTTGAGGCACTTTTGAGCAATCAATCTATGGGGCCATTACCATGCTGAAGTCCCTTCCTGTAATTCTGTTTCCATACTGGAGTTGTAATAGTTTGGCTGAGCACACCAAGCACCTCACCTTGTAGCTTCAGGGGTACATACATACGCATTCGTTTTTTGGACCTTGCCAGAAATTACCCCTTCCACTATTATATATTGTCCCCCTGGGTCTAATTCTGTTCGGGAAATCACCACTGGTATCCTTTTGTGTATAAGGATCTCTATCCCCCTAGTGCCCTGGGTGCACCCTGCGTGGAACACTCTATCATGTCCATACATGGGCAGTAGGGGCCATTTGGTACCTGAAAGATGGGTCTCCTACAAAAATTAGAATGGCCAACCCATGTCTCTTCACAAACCCCAAGATTGCCCAGCACTTAATACAGTCCGACAGTCCACTTACCTTTTAGTCTCTGCATTTGATGAGTCTATTCTTAGAATTTGCTGGTAGTGGCATCCCTGCTCTCCATACCGTTCACTGCAGGGAGATGCCTGATCTGCACCTTGATTACTATGTGTGGTGTACTATGAAATGGGCCAACGGGACCAAACGTCCCCACCCAACTCACCCCAAGTCCCCTAACCCATACTTCCAACCCACAAGAAAAAAGCGTCTGTTCCACCATACATTAATATTTCTCAAACAATCCGTACTACTGAAGCTTCTTAAGACTCGGCTACACCTGGCCAAATATTGTGATAGAAGGATCCAGGATTCTGTTGTCTGGTGTCACTCCCTGTGATCTTGGAGACAGGTAACAATACTTAAGATAAACTCAGGTATGCAGCTGCTTGCCTGATTTCTTCGGTCGATTGGGCCACCTGGGACCTGCATCACTGTTACTGTCCAATGCTGCTGTGCTCGCTCTGTGGTCCCCTTATCCCATCTACCAGTCTGACAGTCTGACAGTTGTCTGTTGCAACCTCTCTTTCTATGGGATTTGCAGGCCCCCTGTTGATCCTGTGGGGGCCCAGTCAATCTCCTTGGCTGTCTCAGTTCCCCTCCGTGTATGAGGGGTGTTACATCGCAACACCTGTTGTTCCGTTGGCCACTCCCATGCCGTGTCAGGTGTGTCAAAGAAATGGGATTTGTCTTTGTGGATAGTCCTGAGTCTAGTTGGGAAAAGGAGCATGTATTGCAGCTTCAGGGACCGCAGTTTCTGTTTAACAGCACCAAATAGCATAAAATGTTTTCCGTTGTTGCTGTACTTGGTGGGTGTAATCGGGGAATACGAGAATCTTGAAGGACTGAAATCGAATAGATGCACATTCTCATGCCTGCCTAAGTATAACATCTCTATCTCTGAAGTTTAGCACCTTTACTAACAAGGGGAGTGAAGGCACTCCTGGCAAGTGTTTTGCTGAAAGGGAGGGGTGTGGAATTCCTATATCCTGATGCCCAGGACATATTGTTTGGGATCAAGGACAACCAGTGTTCATGTTTAGTTTGTCCTTGGGACAAGTAGGCCCAACCCTGTGCAACACAAACTCTTTGGCTGCCTGTTTACAGAACCAAATTATGGATCCAAGAAGGGAACTGTTGCAGTTAACGTAATATGTGTCTCTATATGTTAATGCTGTTTGAACTTGTAGTTATGGTTGATTAAGCAAAAAACAAAGGAGAACTCTGGGAAGTTCCCAATTTTAGGTGGAGAGCTGCTCTAGTAAGGAGCACCCTGCAACACCAGCGACACTCTAAATTTGCTCACCTCAAATGTCTGCTTATCTAGCAAAGTTTTTAAGCATAGGATCAGCACAGTGCTATCCTCGCCGAGCTAGATAGTGACAAAGTCTTTTGCCATTTGAACAGCAAAATCTTTAAGCATAGGATTGACATAGGGCCTGATTCTAACTTTGGAGGATGGTGTTAAACCGTCCCAAAAGTGGCGGATATACCACCTACCGTATTACGAGTTCCATAGGATATAATGGACTCGTAATACGGTAGGTGGTATATCCGCCACTTTTGGGACGGTTTAACACCGTCCTCCAAAGTTAGAATCAGGCCCATAGTGTCATCCTCGCCGAGCTGTAAAATGACAAAAGCCATTTACCACTCCAGGCACAGTATTACAGCTTTGGACTGGTCAAATACCGTCCAAGCCAACCTGGAATGAGTAAAGTAACCCCTGACACGTGTTTTGCTCTCATTAGAGCTCTTCAGAGGGGTATAGTTGTCTCCAGACACAAGGGAGCACCCAGTATAAGTCAAACCAAGGCCCTTTCAGGGTTAGAGTGACGCATAAATTATGCAAAAAATAAAGGAGAACTCTGGGAAGTTCCCAATGTTAGGTGGAGAGCTGCTCTAGTAAGGAGCACCCTGCAAAACCAGCGACACTCTAAATTTACTCACCTCAAATGTCTGCTTATCTAGCAAAGTTGTTAAGCATAGGATCAGCACAGTGCTATCCTCGCCGAGCTAGATAGTGACAAAGTCTTTTGCCATTTGTACAGCAAAATCTTTAAGCATAGGATTGACATAGTGTCATCCTCGCCGAGCTGTAAAATGACAAAAGCCATTTACCACTCCAGGTTGATTAATGCAATATCTTTATTACTAGGTTGATCAAATATTGTAAGCCCAGAATGTACTTATGACAGTGATTAAATTATAAAAACGTGTATACATGTTTGCAAAGTTTAACAATATGAGGCTACACATAATGCTGGCAGAATGCACTCTGAAAAATGCAACAAGGAAAAAACTTCTTGCTAAACTACTGTGAAATTTTAAGTAACATTTGAGGCATCATTTAGTAAAATGTGCTGATGCATGCTAGTATTTCCAAAAAATAATCATAATGGAAAATCAGTCTAACCAGTTTCAACAAGATTATGGGAAACTTGAAAATAAGTAAGCATTAGCAAAGTCAATAGGTCTGTCAACGGTGGTCAGCTTTTTGGTTTTGTCAATGCATGTCTTGTTTTGACATGGCTTTTATAAACCTTTATTGCTGTGGGAGTTGTCGCGCCTCACCATTATAACACTTATTGGCAAAAAGCAAACATATTTTGGTGTCAAAAAGCACACATTGCCACAGTAGTCCCTGGCACTGAACAAAATCACTTTCTGTGAATATATGCTCCTTGTGAAAGGGCAGAATGCTGCCACTCATAGTGAAGCTAGCCAAAAGCTAGAGAGCAAGACATAATTTTAGTAACAGCAAAATGTCTTGGTAAACACCAAACCTAATTAAGGGCCTAATTCTTAAAGAAAGTCACAAAAGTGCACCCATGATATATGTCCTTGTATTAGTTCATATTTATGGCTTTCATGAATTCACAAGAATTTACAGAAGTAGTAACTCCTAGAAAATATTTGTGAACTCAATTTTAGTACAAGGAAGCATGCATGTGTAGATTTGCTCATGCGAAAATCTCTTGCACATTTACAAGTTCATTTTAATTCCAACCCCTTTTTCCGCCAATCCTGGAAGGGTTTTATTTCTGCCCTTGTCAGGAGTACATTTCCCATCTCGTAAGTATGGGAAAAAATTGGGAAGGAGCTGGTGAAAATCCCTAAAACATGCAAGTTAGTAGGTTTGAACAGAATCAAAAGGGCATTCCCACCCTGGAACTAATGCTCACTGCTACCTGCAGCCCCAGTATGTAGCTCTGCGGAAAGGTGGTAAAATAAGGAAATTGCTAATATTCAAACCCTCCTACAGTATGAGTCCTGGCATAATCAGAGAGGTTATTATCAGAGCTCTTATATAATGAGATTGCTGCCATAATTTGTTGCCCCACTTCGAGGCACCAAAGGAACAAGTGGATTTTTGTACAGGACACGTAGATTTATGGAGTGACCTGTCCCATGGACAAGCAGATACGTTATTAAATTTCACACCCCTGTGATAGATAGCAGTGGGTGCGCTCAACAACCAAACAGGTTTAACAATTTTTCCTTTGGAGTCCATGTCAGGGTCCAGTCTTCCATAACCACTTCAGGGGATGGCCTTCTGTTTCTTCAGGAAACATATCAAAACGCAAGTTATTTATTTGGGATTGGATTTTTGCATCTTCTGCGCGGTCTTCAAGGATGCAGGATGCTGATGTTAGATGAGTCGCCACTGCTTTCAGTGTCGGAACTTCTAGGTCTGATATGCGCCCCTTCGCATGTGTCATTCTTTTCACAGTGTTCCTTAAATCGTTCCGCATCACGTCTGCTTCAACTTCCCCGATTTTAGACTCCAAGGCTATTCTCGATGCCTGTATTGCCTGTAGTACTTCGGCTGTTTCTGGGGAGTTGGTATGCAGCTGGGTTTTGTCATCATCTTCCCATGTTCTACTCCCTCAGGGGGCAGTGAACTAAGATATTTTCATTTTTGACTAGTGTGAACAGGGGGCCTCCTTTCCCCACTAAAATTACCCTTTGTTGAGATGGGCACACCAGAGTGTCAGTTATCGCTCATAGAATATCCTGGGCTCTCTGTTGTTACGGTCTCTGGTCCCTAGGCTTCAAGGATTGCCCTCCCTGACCGCTGTCCCGCTAGGGTGTGAGGTCCACTGCCTCCGCAACCAAATTTTTCATTCAGACCACGTGGAAAGCCACCTCCCCTTCTTTAGCCTACTTAAGGTCAGAGGGGTAGTTTGAGTGGCTTCCAAGAGTCCAGTGGCTGCCACAGGGGCCCCGACTTGCAAGTCCTCAGACTGTAGGAACAGTCATTCCTGCCTGCGCCTCAGTGCTTAATTTGCAAATAAAAACATGCCGGTGCCCAAAGCTCTCCTCGAAAACACACTGCTGCTGCAACTGAATGTGCGAGCACGGAATACTGAAGTAGGGTAATCCTGAAGCCAACTCTGGCCTCTTTAATCCATTTACACCCACTCTCTGCCCCTTCAGCTCACTCTTGCACCTTTCTGCTTTCTCCCTTTGTGATGCTTTTTCCTTTTTTTCTTCCTCCACCTTTCCCGTGTTTGTCTTTTGCTCACAGTAAATGCTTGAGGCAGAAAAATAAGAGCCTTCCCTCAAAAATAAGTGCTGGTGCCCAAGACCGGAAACCAACAACACAAATTAAGCACTGCTGAGCCTTCATCCCCGGCCCTAACACTGAATCTGAAGGCCGGGTTTTCGTAGTTCCTCACGCAGTCCCCCAAACACCTTAAGTTTTAGGGGGTTCCCCTGTGTGACTCTGCTCCACATACTCCACAACCTTCTGAGCTGCCAAGGTCGGCCATACTGCTCCTGCTGGTCAACTGCGTCCGGCTATGCCGTAACTACTTTCAGGGCCCGGCTCTCAGTCACGCCCGTTGCGCACACTTCCACACAGATCGCACTGCCATCTGCCGTGGCGCAGCTCTGATGGGCCGCGATTCACGCGGCCTGCTGCAGGAGCGTAAGGCAGTTCCCAATTACCGGTGGTGCCCAGTGCTTAATTTGTGCTTGTTGTTTCCGGTGCTCAGCACCGACACTTATCCTTGCGGGCCGACGCGTATTCTGCCCCAAGCATTTTGGAAAGAGTGTGAAAGAGAAAAACGAAAAACCGTCACAATGGGAGAAAGCAGAAAACTGCAAGAGTCAGCTGGAACGGCAGGGAGTGGCTGTAAATAGATTAAAGCGGCCCGAGATGGCTTCAGCATTACGGTGCCTCAGTATTCCGTGTCCCCACATTTAATTGCAGCATGCGCGTGATTCAGAAGAGGGTTTTGAGCACTGGCACGTTTTTATTTATAAATTAGGCACTGGTGTTGTCTTTCCCACGTCTGTGGACACCGAACTCTCTGATAAGGGTCTTTCCATTGCTTGACTGAGTGTCCGCCCAACTTTCGCAGCCACTGCTCCCCTGGCCGGGGCCGTCTGCATCCCATACGGGCTCCCGCTCTGCTAATCCAAATGAG
Source organism: Pleurodeles waltl (assembly GCF_031143425.1). Lineage (NCBI taxonomy): Eukaryota > Metazoa > Chordata > Amphibia > Caudata > Salamandridae > Pleurodeles > Pleurodeles waltl. The sequence continues at coordinate 568,390,077 of NC_090450.1, forward strand.
GGTGCTAATGCGGTGGTCTTAATAATGGCAAGTAGTCCAGCAAAAGGGTTAAAGGGGGTTATTGCGCTGTGGCACACGGAGCTCTCAAGGAGACATCCGCCATCCTGGTCTTCCCGGTCACGCCCACTACTGCTTAGTTTTAGCACAAACTATAAATATTTTTTGAAAAAACGACTTCCACACATTATCATTTGAGGGATATATAGTCTTATCAGTAAAACTGTAATGTCTGTGCAACGTTAGTGGCCATTTCAACGCTGCTATAATTACATTAAAAAATTGCCCTCACCGTGTGCATGAAAGGTAGGTGGGTCGCGAAAGTTGTCATTCTGAAAAGTGGGCCGTGGTTCCAAAAAGTTTAGGAATCAATGATCTAGTCTTGCTCGCTAAACCACAGGCAACTGTTATTCTCAGTCCTATACTGACCACTGGAAAAAAAACGTCTGGTTCTCCAACTGAATTTACCCTGAGCCGTAAACTTAAAGGAACAAACAAAATGGAATTTTTACAGCGCCGAAACAGCAAGTAAAAAGAAAACAAACGTTACTCTTTTTTTCAGCATCTCCAGTTATACACTACCGCCACCAAATGGTCTAAATTATACCTGTGGCTTAACTGCTTTTAGCAAGAAATCTTTCGTAATCCCCCCTTCCAGTAGACGATTTACAGAAAGAAAGGAACAGCTTTCTACAAGCAAATAATCCCTAACGAACAATCTTCCACTGCGTCACAATCAAAAAGATTACATTTTCTGACTAAATCAAGTTGTAGATATGTCAAAACAATTTCTTAAATCCTACATCCGGATATGGATTTGTACACTGTCCTCCCTCTCTACGTCTCTTGTAGCCCTCATGAAGCAAAGAAAAAGGCATAAAAACTCCAACAACGTAAAGTACTTGACTATAAAAATAAACAAAGCCACAAACCGCCATTAAGTTCCGTTCAACAAAATAAATAACTGCACTAATCCGATATCAGCTAGACTCAGCCCTGAATCTATATTAGATAATATTGCTATTTTTGTACAAATAAAATAAAAAAAGTATACAAGGAACATTCAGTATTATCCAATAGCCCACTTGCAGCACCATCTCCACAAGACTCACTATCACACAGCCCTCTGAAAAACATGAAATGCAAGACACCATGAAGGTCAATGAGCCTATTCCTGTGCTGCAACTAGAAAACTGTCAACAAGATCTCTTCTATTCAAAATAGTATATGCTTCTCTCGAAGAAGGGACTTCGCAACAGCAATGAAAAAGGGATAAGTCACACAAATTCTCAAGAAGCTCAACTTAGATCCCAACAACCTGCAAAACCTTAGACCAATTTTGACAAGCCCTTACTTCAGAAAAATAATTGAGAAAGTTGTTACCGCACAACTCTTAAATCACCCTTCCGACATTACCCTCCTACACTCTTTTCGATCTGGTTTCAATTGCAAGAAGATCACAGAAACCTTCACAATCCAGATACCTGTTGTTGCCCTAAAAGATCTGGATAACGAAAATGCATGCCTTTTGGTACTTCTAAAACTTTCAATGGCGTTTGACAGGCTGGATCACCACTCGCTTCTTTGTATCTTCAATGATAAAATGGGAGTAAACTGAACTCTTCTAGATTGGTTTAAATATTTTTTTTTTCTGCAAAAGGATAGAGCCTCGCCTATTAGGAGGGAGGGGGTCGATCTTTGAGTAAATTGGCCCAAAGGATACACCCTCTCTCATGTTGTAACACACAAACAGAACTTGGGGTATCCTTTGCCTATCAAGAGTAACTCCTACCCCACGTGGATACCGGATCAGTTTTCAATAAAGAAAAAGGAATCTTTTTTTAATGTTATTTATTTATTTATGTTACCATGACCTTCACACATTTTAATAGTGCCATGCTTCATCATCGGGTCTACCCAGGCCCCTAAAAGCCAGGATGGGCTCAACCATATTCCAGGGAGCTCTTTTGATATAATTAATACCGGGGAGGTTAACGAGAGTAACAATACCTCAGACCGACCTAGGTAATACTTTAATGGTGGTCTTGGTTGGTATGGACTAACATGTATCTTAATGGGACTTCTTAGGATATAATGGTCCTATGACCCCCTAGAATGGCCAACATGTTTTAGCCCCTATTCTATGGAATCTCTGGTCCAGGGCTTTCTTCAGGTCGCAATGGTATTGTTTGCCCCAGTGTTATATACATTCAGATCTAATGACATGTAACAGGTCATGCAATACTATAATTGCATGCAAAGTAAGCAGATTCACACGCCTTAGTGGAAGATAGGTGTTCCTGGAAAAGAAAAAGGCAAAGCCTGATTAACTTTACTACACAGCGTTCACATTGAGTGGGAACCACAATGTGGAGAGGGAAAAACAAGAGGTTGATATTGTCTGCAGCCAAAGGCACATGCTTGATGGTAACGGTGACCATCAACTGTGTAGTGTCATAGTGTGCATCTTTGTGTACAATAGGTGTCAAGCTCATCTGACCCATCCCACACTCAAAATGCACCTTGCGTTTCATACGTTGCATTTTACATATTACAGATTACACACAATTTCGGGGTCCTACGTATGTCATGTCTTAAATGTAACCCATGCATCACTGGTGTAATAACATGCAAAATAACAAATATGAGGTGCAAGCTTCCCCAATCATACTATCAGTTACCCCTGTTGGGATAGTGGGCCTACCATTCAAATGAGGGGGTGGGAGGGTGAGGAGCATGCCCCTGTAGTCACACATTTTAATTGTTTAACCAGTTCTGTGCCGCGGACATAATGGTTACGTCCCGCGGCACAGTGCTCATGTGCCGAGGACGTAACCACTACGTCCTCGGCACTGAGCTCAGAGGGAGCGCTAGCGCTCCCTCTGTGGGCTTCCCTCCCACCCCCCCAAGGCAGGAATGGAAGGGGAAGCCCTTCCCCTTCCACCCCGACCCTCCCTGACCACCCCAGTGACGTCTGATGACGTCAGCGCGCATTCCTCATCAGAGGCCACTTCCCCATGCGATCGGAAGAGAAATGCTTGATCTTGTGATGGGGGCCTGAGAGGCTTCAAAGGGAAAGAAAGGGATATTTTTCAAGGACTTTTCTGCCCCCCACCCCCCGGGGGCAGAACCCACTAGGTGCCAGGGATCTTTATTTTTTTTGTGTTTCTTTTGTTTTAGTTTTTAGTTGGGGAGCGACCCCTTAGGCAAGGGTCGCTCCCTAGGGGGCAAATTATATTTAGGCCATTTCTGCCCTCCTTGGGGGCAGATTAGCCTATTTTTATGAGGCCAGTCTGCCCCCAAGGGGGGCAGAAACCACTAGACACCAGGGTGTTTTTTTTTTTTTTAACGCCAAATTCACGGAAGGAGAGCGACCCCTTAGGCAAGGGTCGCTCCCCGGGGAGGCAAATTTATTTTAGGCCATTTCTGCCCCCCCAGGGGCAGATCGGTCTATTGTTATTAGGCCGATCTGCCCCTGGGGGGGCAGAAACCTCTAGGACCCAGGGCTATTTTTTTTGTTGTGTTTTTTTTGTGTGTGTGTTTTTTTAGAGATGGGGGCGACCCCTTAGACAAGGGTCGCTCCCCTGGGGAGCAAATTGTATTTAGACCATTTCTGCCCCCTTAGGGGCAGATCGCCTGATTTTTGTTAGGCCAATCTGCCCCCATGGGGGCAGAAACCACTTAGGCACCAGGGATTGGTGTGTGTGTATGCGTGTGTTTTCTTTAGGGTGGCGGCCCCTTGGGTAAGGGTAGCTCCCCATGGGGGCACATTACTGTTGGCCATATCTGCCCCCCCATTGGGGGAAGATGGGCCTATTTTTGGAAGGCCCATCTGCCCCCAAGGGGGGCGGAGAAGGGCAGAACGGACACCAGAGGCCAGGGAAATGTTTTTTCAAAAATAAGAGTGTGGGGGTATGGCCATACCCCCACCCCAAATAAATGGGGCCAAAGTTGTTCTGCCCACCAGTGGGCAGATGGGGCAATTACCCCTGATCCCTACCCCGGGAGGGGGGGGGGGGGGGGAGAAAGTCTACTAGATGCCAGGGAATTAAAAAAAATATATATATATTGGGGTGGTGGCTACCAACCAGTATGAGCCTAGTTACACCCCCACCTCAACTGAAGGGGGTAACAGTCTTTCAGCTCTCCCCCACATTCTAAAACATCTTATCCCACAACAAGCAAGAAGACATTTGATTATTTTGGGTTTTAGTTTAACATTTGGGCCATGAGAGCTTGGCTTACTCTCCAAATCATCCCACTTGGAATGGTGAGGGCTGCACTTTATGGACTTTGGGACGCTGCCATGTAGAAAAATCCACAAGACCTAGACACATCTGAAAACTAAACATCTGGGTGATTCCAGGGTGGTGTGTTTCACATGCACCCGCACCATTTTTGTACCCACAATTCCCTGCAAACCTCCAACTTTTGTCTCATCTATACCGATACAAATTCTGCTGCACTTGTCAGCCTAAAAATGTTTTTTTACAAACTGCCCTTTTGGACCCACTTTGGTTCCCCCTCAATATCAACATGTTTTTGGCTCTTCCATTTCACAAGCACTTGGCCTACCTACACAAATGAGGTATAATGTTTACCGGGAGACTGAGGGGAACATTGGGTGGTATGAAATGTGTCCCAGTGCGATGATCCCACACAGAAATGTGGGAAAATGTGATTTTTTAGCTAAAATTGAGGTTTGCTGAGGATTCTGGGTAAGAAAACATTGGGGGATCCATGCAAGTTACACCTCACTGGATTCCCTTGGGTGTCTAGTTTTCAGAAATGTCTGGGTTTGGTAGGTTTCCCTAGAAGGTTGCTGAGCCCAGCAGGGGTGTGGAATTTATTAAAATATCTACTTGTCCAGGGGACAGGTTGCTTCTCAAATCTACTTGTCCTGTAAAAAGATCTACTTGTCCCTTTGGTGCCATGTAGTGTGGCGACAAATTATGGCAGCAATTAATAGCCTCTCTGATTATGCCAGGGCTACTACCATAGTAGGGCTTGAATACTTGGAGTTTCAATCCCTACTGTAGAAATTTCCTTATTTTGCCACCTTTCTGCAGATCTGCATACTGGGGCTGGAGGAAGCAGTAAGCAATAGTTCCAGGGCTGGAATGCCTTTGAGTCTGCAAACCTACTAACCTGCATGTTTTAAAGATTTTTACCAGCTTCTCTCTAATATTTTCCCATAATAAGAAAGGTTGGACATTTACTCCTGACAATGGCAGAATTAGAACTTCTTCCAGGGTTGGGAAGAAAGTGGCTGGAGGGAAAATGAACTTGCAAATGCTCAATAGATTTTCACATGAGCAAATCTACACATCGTATTTACCCACGCTAAAATACAGTTCACAAATATTTTATAGGGGTACGACATATACCATGGGTGCACTTTTGTGACTTTCTTTAAGAATTTGGGGCCACAAGTAGGTAGGTTCAGATTTGTGACCTGCAAATTGCGAGTCGCAAATCCGAATGTAGGATGGTGTCCTTGACACCATCTGTGATTCGCAAGGGCTTCGCAAATGCCCACATCATGAATAATCATGAGGTGGGTCGCAATTTGCGACCCCCTCACGAATGGTGGCCTGCTGGAGACAGCAGACCACCATGTCTGTGACTGCTTTTCAATAAAGCAGTTTTTTTTGTAATGCAGCCCGTTTTCCTTAAAGGAAAACGAGATGCATAACAAAAACGAAAAATGAAACGTTTTCGTTTCATTTTTTCAGAGCAGGCAGTGGTCCACAGGACACTGCTTGCTCTGAATTTTTTTTTACAGTGACATTCACAATGGGAAAGGGGTCCCATGGGGATCCCTTCCCTTTTGCGAAAGTGTTAGCACCCATTTGAAATGGGTGCAAACTGCGATTGGTTTGCGCCCGCGTTCGCGGTCACAAAACAATCCTACATTGCACTGCGAGTTGCAATTAGGAAGGGAACACCTCTTACTAATTGCGAGTCGCAAACCCGTTTTGTGATTCGGTAACCAGGTTACTGAATCGCAAAACTGGGTTTGTGCATCGCAATGTGCTTTTTGCACGTCGCAAACAGCGAAAGTCGCTGTTTGCGACATGCAAAAAGCTACCTACATGTGGGTCTTGGTCCCTAATTAGGTCTGGTGTTAACAAAGACATTTTGTTTTTATTAAACTTCTATTTCTCTCTCTTTTGGCTGGCTTTACTGTGAGTGATCGCATTCTGCTCTTCCACAAGGAGCATATTGCCACACAAAGTAGTTTTGTTCAGTGTCAGGAACTACAGTGGCAATCAGTGACGTAACGAAACTGGAGGGTGCCCCTTTGCAAAGAACATGGAGGAGCACCCTCTCCAGACTCACTCAGGGCAGGTGCTGTGCTGACGGGGCCCCCTGGAGGGCGGCTGCGGGGCCTTTGTTATGCCGCTGGTGGCAACGTGTGCTTTAAGAGTTCAAAAACTTTTTGGGGGGGTTTTGCCAATGTTTGTTACAATGTTGAGGGCCTGGTAGCTGCCACAACAATAAAGTGTTACAAAAGCCATGTCAAAACAAGACACGCATTGATAAAACTAAAAGACTTATAAAAATATGTCAGATCAGTTGGCTTTGTCAGTGTTTGTTTATTTTCATGCTTCCCATAATAGTGTTGAAAATGGTTACACTGATTTTCCATTAGAAATATTTTTGGGAAATACTAGCATGCATCAACACATTTTACTAAATGACACTTCATTTGCATATAATCAGAGAGCATTCTGGGAGCATTATACTTAGCCTCTTAGCCTAAACTTTTCAAACATGTGTGTACACGTTTTATTTTTTTGTACTGGAACCAACGTCAGTAGTGAAGTGTGACCTTAAAACATTTATTTACAGCACGCACCCTAAAAATGAAGGCTTTCAAATAATGAACCATAAATACAAGTTCGAACAGCATTATCCTTTGGAAACACATTATCTCAACTGCAGAGAGTTCAACTCTCTGTAAACAGGCAGCCAAAGGGTTTGTGCTGCAGGGGGTTGGGCCTACTTGTCCCAAGGACAAAGTAAACATAAAAACTTGTTGCCCTTGACCCCAAACAAGATGTCCCGGGCGTTGGGCAGGTGGTTTTGTATTGGATAATTTTGATGTGTCCAGAAAGTGTTTTGGGGTATTTCCTTTCGCGGGCAGTAGGCCCACCCACAAAAGTGAGGTACCATTTTTATCGGGAGACTTGGGGGAACGCTGGGTGGAAGGAAATTTGTGGCTCTTCTCTGATTCCAGAACTTTCTGTCACCGAAATGAGAGGAAAAAGTGTTTTTTTGGCCAAATTGTGAGGTTTGCAAAGGATTCTGGGTAACAGAACCTGGTCAGAACCCCACAAGTCACCCCATCTTGGATTCTCCTAGGTCTCTAGTTTTAAAAAATGCACAGGTTTGGTAGGTTTCCGTAGGTGCCGGCTGAGCTAGAGGCCAAAATCTACAGGTAGGCACTTTGCAAAAAACACCTCTGTTTTCTGTCAAAAATTGTGATGTGTCCACGTTGTGTTTTGTGCCTTTCCTATCGCGGGCACTAGGCGTACCCACACAAGTGAGGGGAGACTTGGGGGAACGCTGGGAGGATAAAAAAAGTCTAGATTGGACTGGCACACTGTTATTCGCACAGTTAATCAGGATATGGATGTGTCATGTGTTTTGTGATTTTTACTTTAGTATGTTGCGGTGGTGTTATTTGAAACAAGAATATATGAAGAACTGTTAGGACCCATATATCTAGTGAATTCTGGGAGATGTGGTCCTTATAAATAATGTAATCTTACAAAATCATTAAGGATGCACACCCTTCTATGATTCATTGGGATGGAACGAGAAGTCAGTCTGTCATTTATATCAAAGGCGGTTATTTTGATTACAAGTTGTATTGTAAGGGTGGGGGTACGGAATGAAAACAAGTCATTTTTCTTCCCAAAAACGAGGTGTACATAGGGGGAGTGGGCACTGACCCTGTACTGTCCTCATTAGTGAAGGGAATTCTGTTGATTCCATAGAATCTCCTCATTGTGGCCAGTTTTATGTCTTCAGCCTGTACAACTAGTGTTGTTCTTTTTCCAGGTTTCGCGTTTCCCAGTTGGTGTGGCATTTCTTCTATGATCGGCCAGTACATTTTGTTTTCACTGTGCCTTTTCTCAAGATAACAAGCTGTTAGTCTTGTGGAGGCTTTGTTACAGCAGGTGGCGGCCATACTAAAAAAAGAAAGAGATCCTTTTTCTTTATTGAAAACTGACCTGGTTCCCACGTGCGATAGGAGTTACTCTTGATAGGCAAGGGATAGCCCAAACTCTGTTTGTGTGTCAAATCATTCCTCTCCTCGAGATCTCAATTTGTCATCACATAATCATTCAGCAATATTCAGAGTTAAAAGACTCCATCTTGTCGCCTTACCTGTTTAACTAATATATGCAACTTCTTACAATTTTCCACACAGATCTATCTGTAACAATATATTTATGACACGCAGATTTACTTTCGAGTCCCTCACCCCAGTATCATACATTTACATTCTACATTTATTGCTCAATCAATAGAAATCTTTACTAGATTTCATATTAATTAAAATCATAAAAGCAAACGATCACAGACACATGCCCAATACAAATTAAAACATACATCATACATCAGTGCAAAGAAAATAAAAACATGATACATGTTAAAACATTGTCAATGAATTCCTACATTTAAGCACTGCCCATAAAAATGTTGCCATACATTAGCAGATATGAATATTTAATAAAAACTGTAGAAATGAGTAGGTGGGTCAACACGGTTTAAAACCGTAAAAACTTCAAAATTAGTAAAACCCAAATCTTCCTTAAATCCTTATAGAAATTACGAAATAAAACAATGACCAGTACACTGTTCTGAGAAGCGATCACAAAGACATTCAATTAAATGCCTGGACCAGTCATTAATTACTAGGAAGCTAACTAGGCAATTAAATATATCTAGCCTGAAGCTGTCAGAATGAATCTGTGTTGGTCGATAGATAAGTATTGTAAATAAGGTTGTATTCAAATGTGACCAAGGTGCTACATGCCTTCGAACAGTGGGCTTCATTCCTTCACAAGTCAACCTTTGCTCTTCACACAAGGCAAAGCAATCTGCTCTAAGCTGCTTCCTACTTAGGACATTATCATACAAATCTGAAACTCATCTAAGAGAATCTAAACCAATCTATAGCCTCACTCTCTGTGACAATGAACACAACCAAAGCAGAATTTGTTCTCATATTCTCAAATAACTCTCCACACCCAGTATCCCTCTTTTTGGTCCCACATGTAAAGTCTCTCAGCTTATGTTACCTAAAAAATCACTCGTAATGATCACATAGTCCAGCTACCTACATTTGCTTTATACCAGCTACCTCTACTCAGGAACCTAAAACTGCCAAGCCCACCCTTGAAATTCCAAAACACTAAACAAGCGATTTTTCTTACACATGTTGATAGAGGAAATACAGTCCTAGTAGTTCTCCCTAAATCCACCAGTGATCCTCTAACAGCTGTACTCCATGCTGCTGAAAGGCTTTTTATGGGAATTAAAAACGGAACAAAAGGTTGAACAATATCACTCCTGTCCTAAAACAAATTCAACTGGCACCCCCAAAGCAAGGATCGACTTCAAGATGACAGTTATAATTTACAAAACAATTTATAGTGGCTTAACTTTCTACATGAAGAATGAGCTGAAACTCATAGGTGGACCGTCTAATATAGGAAACAGAAATATAAAAAAAAAAAAATCCTAAATTCAAAAAAGTGAAAACATTAAAATGGGCCTTCTCATGCTCTGCTTCTAGACTATGGAACATTATATCCTTAACCCCATCAGAAGTAATCTGGATCTGCTGGCTTTACATAAACAACTAAAAACTCACCTCTTCAAACTATACCCCACAAACTCATTTCAACATGTGTTCTCAACTTCCTCCTTCGCCTCTTTTCTATGGTTTCTATGTTATCTTCTGACATGGTACTTGGAAAGAGCCTCACTTCCCCCGTTGCTAGGGCCACGCTATAAAAATATCACTAATTCATAAAGAAAAATAAATGTACAGTGCTATACTGGAGGGTTGGCTGCTCCAATAGCTGCCAAAATGACAACAATTGAAATAACATATAAAAAAACCCATCTACTACTTTCAATACCGATACATGCCTAAGGACTCACCGTGTCTTGCATATGTGTAGTTACATCTTTAAGTTGGGTCACCAACTTCTCTGATGACAATTCTTCTTCCTTAAATAAGGTAAACAAAAGACACACTGATATGATTAAGAATCTGAGAAACAGATCAGAATAACTTCAACCACTTTCAATTAAAAAGGTATTTAATTTTAGGAGAAGGTGGTACCAGACTGAGAGAATAGAGTGAATGTGCCTTCGCTTTTGTGCTCCCATAACCATACCTCAACAGCCCTGTACCAGATCCAGAGTTTTACTTACCCCTGGTAGGCTGGATTACCATTGTCTAAACCCTTTTAAGCCAGGTGACCCACTACTAGTGGACAAAGAGCAGATTTTCAGGATAAGCACGGCCTATATAAATGATTCCCATTTAGAATATTTTAATGTAATTTAACCCCAGTTGGACATCCTGATAGTCTAACATGATCTGGCTGATGTCAACCACTGCTGTACACTTCTAGAAAAGGTTTAGCATTAAGGAATATTCTCTTCGTCGTACGCCTCTCCTGCATGTTCCGATGTGGCTACTGAACAAGGTAAAATAAAATAAAGGTTAGAACGTGCAAATTGTTCGTGAGCTGTTTATACACCTGTCCAGAGTGCAATCAATGTTGTTTGAACATAATAATTAGTAACAATGCTATGAAGGGAAAAGCCTTCTGAAGCAAAGAGATTTCAACAAGCCTTACACCAGTCCTAAAATGGAAAATGTACTGACCTATAATACTAATTCTCATTCTCTGCATCTTCATAGAATTCACATCCACTTGATTACTTCCAAAATACCAAGATACTCGGTTGTTTTAGTAGAAATGTTCAAGTCTAGTCAAATCCCTACACAATCTTCTCTGAAATGTTGCTGGGAAGAGGAGTATACAGTTCTGAAGAGACTGAGATATTGAGGACGGAGAACTATTACAGATTGGCAGCTTTTCTGCTCCTTCATGGGTTCTTCCTCATATCAATACACTCTTCAAAAGAATACTAAGCAACACTAATCATGAACAGAGGCGGCACTTTGAAGAAACAGATTTTTGATTGCTGTCAGCCACACCTTTAAGGCTGTACATAGACTTTAGCATGGTCTACGGGTGGTATGGTCAGGCTTCCATGCTGCCGACCTAGAACTCTCTACGACTGAGATCTTGCCCAGAAGTGTTGCGTTGTAACCTTGGGAGACTAAGGAGCATTGTCTAATGATTACCTAAAAGGAGAACCTACCCGTTTTTATACAACTAAGCTGATGAGTCCTTACAACAGAGCTCATTATGCAACGATAGAAGATGCAAGAAAAATCACTTTCGTGGTGATTTTGGCAATCTTAGCCCTTCTTCACAATTGCTTGGGGATTGCCAGCAGCTTCAAGGAGTCTTAGCCCCTAACCCATTCCAATATGTCACCAAGTGTCTCCATTCAGTATCTACATCTCATTCAAAGCTGAGGCATGACAAACCCCTACATAACTTCATGGTGGGTGCTTTCAAGAAGGCAGAGCAAGGACCAACAATGCAGTACCTAATTCCAACAGGTTTAAAATCTGGCATTACAGAAGACTCCGATTAATGCGAATTCCATATTGGCAGGATTATTTACTCGACTAGGAGATGAAGATATTCCCCTTCAGAACTGTCTAGATAATGCTGGGATTGTTGGTGCGATTAAAGCTCGGCATAGCCTCTGTCAAAACCTTTTTGTATCGTGCTAAAGTTCACCATGGTCCGGTACAAATCCCTATTCTTTCAGGATCGGTGCGCTGAGAATCACTAAAAGGATTTCCTTCCGGTAAATTGTTATAAGGGAGCATGACCACCATATGTGAAGGAAGTCATGGGGGCTGTACTGCACTCCAACAGAAGTGGGAGGTGGCAGGATAGATTGCGCGAAGGCAGTAACACTGGGTCATCAATCTGTATGCCGTCCTGCGCTGTGGTATGCTTCTATAAGCTTTAGGGATATCCCTCCAGGGGGCTTCCCACTGCATCTGGGTGATGCCCTCAGTAGAATCTTCTTGCCACTGAGATTGGCATGGATGAGTCGTCACCGGTGCCAATTGTTGAAGTACCTGATAAGTATGTGATATCAGTCACCTAGTGCCATCGTAAGCTCTGACCAGTGACTTAAAGAGGGTATTGGACTTCGTAGCTCCCTGGACATTGGAGGGACGAAGCACCCAGTGGCATAGTTGGCAGTTTTGCAACCGGGCCATTTAGCGGATCTGGAATTCCACTTTACAGCGTTCAACCGTCTTAAAGGACTCTCCCTCAACAAAAATAAATCACAGTAAGGTGTGGCATTCCCCCTCTCTCCAGCTGGCTGTGGCTCAAGGGCAGGCATAAAGCCTTGGCTGCAGGCAATTGGGGTGTTTAGGAAGGAAAAAGTGATGAGAACTCTTTTGGTCGCTACCTTGTCCTATATCCCTAGAACAGTCCTATTGGGGGGGGGCAATGTAGGCACTTCATGGACTAGAGTGTTGAGGGAGCCAGGCAATATCCCAGAGGGGGTGGCAAGCCACAAGCAAGTCCTTGTGAACCCAATGCTTCTCACTTTCGCTGGCTACCCATTCAGAGAGATAGTGGAGGTGCGCCACCCAATAAAAGTCAAGGAAGTTAGGGCAAGCCAGGCCCTATCGGTCCCTGGGAGGCATCAGCAAAGCGTTGGAGAACCGGGGACGTTTGCCCCCCTTCCAGATGAAAGTGCGTATGTCCAGGGCAAAATAGGAGGCCATGATATGGTTTAATCATGTCTGGCCCAAGGCCAATCTTCTCGAGGACTGTCTTAAGAAAGGACCAGCCAACCCTGTTGTACGTCTTCTCTGCGTCCAGCGAGAAGGCAGGAAGCGATGTTGTGACGATGGGACTTCTCTATCAAGTGCCCAGTACGACAGATATTCTCTGCTCTTTGTCAATGACAGATAAAGCCCACCTCGTACGGGTCTATGAGACCGGGTAGGCATTACTACAACCGATTCGCCAAGATTTTGATGAAAACCTTAGTGTCCTTATTTAAAAGAGAAATCAACCAGCAGGATGCGCACAAGGCGTGGTCTTTACTGGGCTTAGGGATGAGGGCAATCTCAGATGCCGCCATCGTGGGAGTAAGGCCCGAATCCAACGTGAGCGTGTTGAATAATTTCAGCAACTGATCTTGGAGCGAAGGTAAAAATGACGTGTAAAAGGAGACCAGAAGATCATCCAGTCCTGCGTCTTCAAGATAGGGATTTCCAGTAGGGCCCACTGTATCTCGGCTAGTGTGATGGCAGCTTCCAAGCGCTCAGTGTGCTGGGGTTTTAGAGTGTCCCAATTACATGTATTAAGATAAAAGTCGTTAAGATCGCTGGGGCGTCTTTCCCAGTGTATACGACCTGATAGAAGCTGAGTCCATCAGGTGGTTGAGTCCGCCCTGGTAGCATTGTCTTACCAGGTTGGGGAGAGGGAGCCGATGATGAAGCATGACATTATTAAAAGTGAAGTATCCTCTTCCATAAAAGGAAGGACCACCCCCGTGGCCTAAGACCCTGTATCTAGACCTTAAGTAAAGGCTCTTTTGAAAAGAGAACCGAAATTGGGCTTCTCTGTTGTAGCAGTCACATTTGGTTGTGTTTTCTTTGATTTTTTTAGGGGGATGTGTGACTGCTTTTCCTCCTCCTCTCTAATCTTATGTGATCGAAGAAGCCATAGAACACCTGTTGTTCCGTAGCCCATGTTTGTCATGAACTCTGATTTTGGCTATGTGGGCTCTAGACTGCTGCTGGCGTAGCTTGAGGGCGAGGAATGCACAAACCTTGTCTGCCCCCTCATAAAATCATTGCTTTAGGGAGAGGAGGGACTGCTCAGCTTTATTTGTTCTGTGAGTCCACAGCTGGCCCCGCAGCAAGGCCAGTTACTGTTTGTTACGTCGGGAGGGGGCAGACTGATTGAGGCGCTCAAGGTTTTTGATCTCAGCAGTCAGTCCCGTCTCCACCAGTCGGGCCTCACTAGTGCATGTAATGGATGTTATGTTCCCTCTAATGGTGGCTTTGAAGCCACCCCAAAGCGTATGTGCAGAGGTTCCTGGGAATCGTTTAGCTTGAAATAATCAAGGATTCCATTCTGGATCTCAGCCACGTCCACTGGATCCCTGAGCGGGTGTATGTGGGGGGAGGGGGGAGCACCAGCACTGCTGGTACCAGCCCGAGCCCCCCACTGTGGTTTCATATTAATTCCAGATGGGCGTTATCCGAGATAGAGATGTCCAAGATGGAACCGGACTCCAGATCACAAAGCAGGGAGTGGGTGAGAAACAGGTAATCTATACGGGAATATGAGGTGTGGAAATGCGAATAGAAAAAGTAGTCACCCAAGACAGAGTGTCTATAACGCCGTGCATCCACCAACCCCAGATCAGTGAGGGCCCGTTTAAGTGCATCAGACATTGCCCCAGTACCCTGAATTGTGGCACTACTGCAATCAAGCTCAGGGTCCTAGATCAGATTGAAGACCCCACCTACCACTAGATAACCCCTCTCGTTTGGCAGCTGTTCTTGAAGGAGGGTTTTAAGGTATACATCTTGTGCCTGGTTGGGGGCATAAACATTGAGGAGGGTGAGCAGGCGGGTGCCTCGTTGAAGGATTAGTTCCAGGTAGCTGCCTTCCCTGTCGCACACCGTTTTCAGTACCTTAGCACAATAGCTCACCTTGCACATAATCACCACACCCGCTATTTTGGTTGAAGCGTGTGCCCAGAAATGTATTGGATGTTTCGGGTGAGATGTGATAAGTGTCTTCCCCCAGGACGAGAGTCTCCTGAAGGAAGATGACACCAGGATCCTGCAAAAGAAGGTAGCGCCTTATTTGTCTACACTTATTGTGCAAGTTTAAGCCCTGGGTATTCGGGGAATGCAATTTGGTGTGTTGGGTACTAGCCATAGTGCCGGGGAACAGGCCTGCCAATTGTGTCACCAGATACAGGCAGGGTGGCCTTGCAGACCGCAAGCCCATGGGGACGCAGCCAAGGGGCAATACTGGTGCGTCTGAAGTCTATCAGCTGGTGCAGAGGTTGTGGCCAATCGTAACTGAGGAATGGGCAAGGAATGACACAATTTAGGTGGTGTTGAGGCAACAGGAGCAGATAGTGCCCGGCGTCGGCTAGGGGGATATGAGGGGAATTCTACCAGAAGCATAGCCGACCTAGTGGAATTAAGAAACAGGTAGGAGAACATTCAACCAGGGCTGGGGTTCGCCGGCCATACTGGAGAAGTCACTCCCCTGAGGGATGAATTGAGACGGGGTCTCCGGTCACAATGTTAGTTAAACAAACCAATCCGGACCCCGCGACCAATAAGTATTAAGGTTAACATCAGTATGGAGGTGCCAATTGGTCAGGCAGGTGGCTAGGACTACCTGCCACAGTAGAGCTGTTTGTTAAAAGAGTTGAAGGGCAACACACGGAGGTGTCTGTAGAGGCGAGCCAGGAAGTGTGGGCTCTGGAAAAGGAGTGAGGACGCACTCGCCCCCCACAAAGACGTCCAGTGATGCAGGCACATCAGCTGTCACATGGGACCAAGTTTGACAGTGTGTACGAGACAGTGGTATTGCCTATATTGGATCCAAATAACACTGAAGAACAGGCAGCTGAAGAGGTGAGAGAGGGGCCATACTGCAGAGGTGTTGGATAAGGTCTCTTTTGGTTTCACGAGAGGCAGCTAATTTAAGATGTTTGTCAGAGTGTTGGGATTTCATTGCAGTCCAGATGGGGTTCAGTGGTTCACAATAGGGAGATCGGGTGAGGTTGGGCTCTTCTCCTGTGCAGTTGTCGTGATTTTCAGGAGTTATTTGGCTTCTGTCACAGAACACAGGACTTGGGGCTTGCCCTCTAATGTAAAGATGATAGCGAACAGATTTTCCACTGATATCGGATGGTGAGTTCTCACAATTTCTCTCTGTGGTGGTGCAAAGTAACTGGCGACAAATCTTAGAAGAGCTGAACAGTGTGCCCTCCGAAGATCAGGTCAGCTTTGCTCTGTAAAGCCCTCAGGATAGCTTCCTTTTCAGTGAAGAAATGCACCTGTGTTAGAATGTCTGGGCTGAATCTGGGTGCCCAGGTATGGATACCACTCTATGGGCCCTGTCCAACACAGGAGAAGCATCCGTATCTCAGCTCAGATCTTATGGTGCAGCTCGGCAGTGAAGGCCACTATGTCAGTGCCCTCCATGCCCCTGGGTCCCTCCCTAATCCGTATGTTGTTTCTCCGGCTTTTATTTTCAATATCTTCTTGCATTACCTGCAGATCGATCTGTTGTTCTTCCAATGCCGTGACCTTGCGCCATAGTGCTTCTTGATCTTCCGATCTAGAGTCGATTGTGTGTTCTAGATCAGTAACACGGCCCCCCCAGTTCATTGAGGTCATGTCTAATGCCCTGAACGCAGGACTTGAAGTCTGTTTTAAGGGAGCTGATTTCTGATCAGAGTTCTTGTAGGAAGGGGTCCATGTAAGCCTGAGATATAGGTATAGGTGCTAAGTCTTCGATCTTGTTGGCAGGCTGAGAGTCAGAGGATTCCATAGTCGGTTGGTGATGTTTTATGCCACAATTAAGTAACTGGATTATCTTTAAGTGTACGTATCACTGTTTCCTTTGTGGACTTGCCGCATGGCATGATAAGTGACAATGCATGACCGCAGAGAGTTTGCATAGCATAACAATCAATCAATGGCAGACCCTGGGATAGCAGATGCAGGGTAGGAGAATAGTCAATGTGATAGGGATCTGTGGTTGAAGGTTGGCCGGTGCTTTGATGAGACTGGGGTCCTCTTCCAACAGAACAGAACCAGTAGGGACCAGCTTCAAGGTGGAGGTTTCACAAAACACTCAAGGGGTCCATTTGGAGGTCAGGGCTTCAAATAGGCAAGATAACTGAGCACGAGCTAGAAGTGTCAGCCTCTCCACAAGGCCCGGTAGTGACAGGCACAGTCCAAAGTCTGGCTAGAGACTGTTCAAGAATGCAGTAGAGCATCAGTGTGTTGCACTAGGAAGTAGAGCCTCTGCCGAGAGTCAAAGAACCTTTGCACCTGCTATGGCGTAGCTAAGTTTGGGGGTTAGCGTAGGCAGGAGTCTCAAAGATGACTGTGTGGAGGCCTCAGTTTGATCAATGGGTTCTCGTATCGGTCTCACCTATCCCCAGCACCAGGGTAGGGAGGAAGCAGGAGGTAGCCCCAGTGAGCGCCCAAAGTGCAGGGGGGTGAGGGCTGGATAACCCCTTCAGGACAATGTATGATGAGCAAGAGCAAAGGGTCTCAAGCATGAGACCTCCCTGCCGATGGATGTCCACCTGGGTGAGGGTGGGGGCTGTGCGTTAGAGGTGCTTGAGGGGCAGCCCAACCGCAAGATCCAGAAGAACCTCAAGGCCTCCCAGAGCTCAGCCTTAGATTGCAGCTGGGTGCAGAGGCAGGACGAAGCTAGCAGTCACAGGGTGATGCTGGTAATCAAGATGGCTGGGGGACAGAATTGTCTCACCTTGAGTCTAGAGTTAAGAAGAGCAGAGCTAATGTGTGGGCCCAGTGGGGCCCGCTCCAGCAAAACAGCAGATGGTGTCTTCCTCTCTGAGGGGCCTTGCGAGTCAAGGGCCGCGCTCCACTGCAGGCTCTCTCCCGATGTGGGCCCAAGGGGCAGGAGATAGCCAGGAACACCGTTGTAGCGCTACAGCGGCGTCAAGAGTGATTCAGCCCCGCAGCGCGCCCTCAATATGTCCTGCAGAGAGGCGAAGTAAGAGTATCCCCGCTGAGCCTCCCACGGCACCCTGAAAGATACCATTGGTTGTGGAGCCCTTCGTGGGTGTAGGCTGTTGGGTGGTGCTTGGGCAGCCCAATCGATGAGCAGCAGAGGCTGGGGGCTCACCCCAACGCTCACATGGCAGTTCAGGGGATGTTAGCGTTGGGGCCTCAAAGGGCCCATCATGGCACTGCAATGGATGTGGCTCAGTTTGTATAGTGGCTGCCTTCCAGGGGTGGGCTGTGCTCTGGTGCCAATGGCCCTCCGTCAGGGGGCCCCCAATGGCAGGAGGGGGTCGGAAGCTCCAGGCAGGGCTTCAACGGCCACAGTGAAGGCCGGGGGCCTGACTGATGTTTCCCGCTGCTCCAATGTGAGCCCTGGCAGCAGGAGCTCAGCTCATGGTGGCCGCGGCTTTAGCCCACCCCCCACAGCCTACCCTCGATATGCCATGCAATGAGGCGAAGTGGACACATCTCCGCTAGGTCACTCACTGTGTCATAAGCGGTAGTTGTGGGAATATCCGTGGGCGTTGGTCATTGGGTGCTTCATGGGTGGCCCAGGAGACAAGCAGCAGAGGCTGGGGGCTCACCACTACCCACATATGGCAGATCAGGGGAGTCAATGTCAGGGTCCGGGGACACGTTCCGGCTCTGTGTAGTGGTTGGGGTGCAGTTTGTGGGAAGTCGGCCTACCAGGCGTGGGCCGTGCTCTGATGCGGATGACCTTTCGTCAAAGGCACACTCCACCCTCACATCCCCTGAAGAAGGGGAGGACTGGGGCCTCCACAGTCTGGGCCGCAGCTTTGGCAGGGAGGGTCAGGGGCCCAGTAGATGTATCCTGCTACCCCAGCTGGCCTGGAGAAGGCACAGACAAGATAGCGGCTCAGTGTAGTCTGCCTCTGAGAATCCAGGCCTCTGGTGCCGGGATCTCTCACACAGGGACACCAAAGGGATCTCCCTCCAGACCAGGGGTGTATGGCAGATGTCTCCAATATTTCTGACTGACCTGGCAAGGTCCCAGTGCCGTGGATGGCGCTAGAAGGCCAGCGAGGGTCCGATCAGAGATAAAAACATGTGTCACCCCATGCTCTACTTGGCCACGCCCCTCAGGAAACTCTGTTAGCTCCCATTCCAGCCTATTAACATAAACAGTAAATAGAAAGGGAGTTGAGACACATTTCTCATGCACACCTCTGCGAGACATAAAAGGTTCAGTGGATTCACCTCTGCAACCATATCTAACTGAGGCCTTAAAGGCAGAGTGAAAACTTTGCAACCAAAAATTAGAACTCATATATATCCACATTTTGCATGATGACCTAAAGTTTGAATTGCTGCATCAAGTCAACAGCATAGGACAGGAATATGAAAACCAAAGGGACAGACCCTCGTGTAAAGTTACTTATTTCCCAGTGATTACGAACAGGTTTAGATGTTGCTATTGAGTGCCGATTTCTTCCCTTAAACTGTACAATAGCTCTGGCACATTGTTGCAGACAACATAGTGGCATTCCCCGCAAAGTTTTAAGCGACTTCTCGAGTAGGGATACTGGCCTGTAAACCCAAAGACCCCCATCTCCATTGTTAAAGAGGGAATGATGAAAGACAGATCCAATGTTGCTGAAAATGCACTCGGTGCCACTGTCACGATCGATGTCCAAAGATTAAGAGGATTAGCCTTGTAAATGTTAAGGAGACTCCACCAGGACCTGAATTTGTTTGCAGGGCTGTCCTTGAAAGCTTTTAACACTTCTGTTAGAAGCGGTTGATCTTCAGTGTCGTTACAGTAGACCCTAGGATGCTTTCTGGTTCAGATACCTATACAAATTATTGAAGTGATCCACCAAGCTATCATTAGAAATTACTGTGTTTAAAGGAGTATTCATGGACCCACTCTTACCAGCACCCACTGCTAATTTCCAGAAAGCGTAAGCTTCACCTATTGTATCCTACGCTTTCTACCACTAAAAGCCTTCATCAATTTGTGCTTCCTTCTCACTGCTTCAGAGGATTATATTTTATAATTTACCATAGCGTACACCTCGTCTTGCTGCAGAGACCATTATGCGACTCACCACCTTACTGAAAAGAGCTACCTAGAGTACACAATAGGAGAAACCTTGTTATTGCAGAGATAATCTCGAGATAAATGGTGATAAGATTCCCATCAGCCTTTAAGGAAAGACAATAATTTATGTGAGCAGACACTTCCTTCACCAATGAAGCCTTTCTATGTTATAAGAGAATTTCTTGACAGGGTCTAATCAGTTGGTGGCACTGATGATCACTTGGAGCAGGAAGAGAGACGAAACTAAGTTGTTGTGAACATTTTCTGATCTCTTCCACCCTCAGAAGATTTGACACATCCAGTCAAATGGCAGAAATCAGTCTGGGATTGATTAGGCTTGAACAGCCACGCACTAAACCTCGTTCACAAAACGTTTGTGCCAAGCCAGACTTTGGACTTCAGCTGTGTGAGAATGACCTTGGCATCCTCCACTGACTGGTCTCCAAAGGGCAATAAACACCAACCAGCAGCATTGCTTATTATCAAAAAAGTATTGCCTTGAGAGGTCTATTCAACAGGGTGAAACCTGTAAAAATTAACCTTTTGGCTCCAAGCTCCAGAAAATTGCCATTAGTGATGCTGCAGGAGAGTTCAGAGCAGCTGTAATATACCTTGTAATGCAAATGCACACAATACAGAACAGTTGTGTGACTCAAAACTTAAACATTAATGCTAATCATTTACCTTTAGTGACTGCAGAGTTGGTGCAGGGTCCACCAAAATCTCTTTTGGGTCTGAAATAGTCTTCTGGACAACAGGTTCTGGCTTTGGTACCTGAGAAAGGTAAAGATAAATAAGCTTTACATAAAATCCCAAATGCTGTGATTCACAATTGCACATAGTGCAGCTTTCATTAGCGCACATTCCTATCAGTAAAACTACTGGCAATTCCTTCTGTTCTTGCCACTTCACCGTCTTGCTGCCAATGCCATAGTCCTGCCCTGTAGAAGCAGTGGCTGTAGCCAATTACATTTAAGAAGCAGCTCTTTACTACAAGTAAGATATTATCATAATATATACTTGCCTCACCATTACAGCAGTCCTGAAAATAACTTATACAAATAGGGAAATTGTAGCTGCACTTCTTCAGACAATGTAAGCCAACCTAAAGTTCCTCATATGTAAAAAGTGCTTAAAGTCAACTGAGCGCCTTGCCATAAGAGTACCATGAACGTCTGTGGTCAGATGTGTTGGGTCTCAAGTCGCTTCACTAGGTGGTGTCAGTTCTAAAATGCACTAAGCCTGAGGAACGAAGTAGATATTGGTCTCGATATACTGGAAATATTTCTTCAGTTGGAACTGCCACCTAATAAATCCTCACTAGGAACCCACAGTGAGGAATTTGTGGAGGTTTAGTGCCAAGCTTGGATTCATCAAATCTTTGCTTTAACGAACCCAGAGGGAAGGTTGAGAATAAGAATACGTAGGTGATGTCCATACAACAAATATTATGTCAGAGTGCAGTGCCACAGTCAACTAAAAAAGACTTCTGCTTCGTGTGTCAAGGCTACTGGAGAAAATAAAGTTTATTTTCCATCAC